>NW_022060738.1:2416856-3021070 GCF_003285725.1 Scaptodrosophila lebanonensis
AGAGAAAATTAGCTAAAAATGTACTGCCAGTACAGCACTAAGCCAGAAGTTTTGCGGTATGCTTTCAAATGAAATTTATTGTATTTTTTAAAGTTGTTAAATTTAAAACATTCCCTTTTTAATATAATATTTATATTTTCTTCCCTTAAATAAAAGGACTTTTTGTAGTTGTGTAGTCGAGGACTCAAATATATATTATCAGTCATTAACATTCCATTGTTGCTTAGCTTAAATTGAGATGTTATTCTATATTGCCAATATTCTTAACTTTTAAGGATATTAATTTTTTAGATTTGTGGAACACACTATATAAGTTAGACTGCGACTGTCCAGACTTTATGTCAGACGGCTTCTTTATTATCAGTTTATGCAGTCGATTGTATTGTTGTCCTTCGAACTCCACACTAAAGACCGACTTCTGCCTATGTGCGCCTGGCAAACAGGTTAGGATCAGATGAATAATTTAATGTCAATTACATCGCTTCACTTATATCCTATATTTCTGAGTTTTCTGTTACATTGGCCCCTATCAGGCACTTTTCTTGCTCAGTACAAATGAAATCCAGTTAAAATTGTTTTCCAGACTGGCTGCAAATAGTAGACCATCCCATTGCTACTTGCCCTTTGCACTACTCCCAGCCATTATTAAAACTGCATGCACTCAAAACCACTCTATCCACGGTGCTCGGCACCCAACACTGCATAGCCTGCATTGCCCCAAAACGCTAAGTAGCTCCAGCCGTTGCGACAGGCCCCGCGGCCTTGGCCAAAGTTGGCGGCATGCGCTCTTTGAGCAGGAAAACAAAATACACAAATGCCGTTTTAAATGCTACTAATTAATGAGGATTTAGCGAGAACAGTTTTCAGTTGTAAAATGTATTACATAAACTTGTGCCGCCCCCGCAGCTCAGCAGCAGTGCCGAAATAGAGCGCAGCGCATTAATTTTTTAGTGCAGGGCGCGGTAGCCCTCGAAAATGAAAAAGAAAAATAACAACAACAAAAACAAAACCAAGGAAAAAGAACAGCAGCAGCAGCAGCATGGACACGAACGTTGAGTATTAGCATATAAATAGCATTTTAAATATTTTTAGGCGCACATAATTCTGGGTATTTGATGCGGTGTGGTACGCTGCTTCGGTCCGTATTCTCTGTTACACGCTACCCTAACCAAAACAAATGATACTAACGTTCATACTATACTTATACTGTATACGTGTACATATATATGTTTCCGTGTTCTCCTGGCAATGAATTCTGTTGCGGCAGTTCAAGTGGGGGTGCCTGTCTGGACCTTTGCGTGTGCCGCTCGCGCAACTCGCTCTGAATTAAAGGCGCAATTGCCGCGTGCCGCCTGTACGTCCGACAACAACACCGCCAGCACTGCGGCGCGCCGACGCCTGTGTAAACAGGAAGTAGACCTAGGCGCAAACACATACACACCCACGTACGTGCAACGTGCACTTTGAGAAAGACTGAGCTCGTTTATGAAGGACATCTCACAGAATTATAAAATTGGAATTGTTATTATTTTCAAATAGTGTTCACATTTTGGGGTTTTAGGCTCATCTTACAACGTTTTTGATTCAAATATTATCATCATATCATTTCCAAGGTGTTGTTCCTCTTATATTTAAAATTCGAAAATATATACAAAATAAATGAACTTATGTGGAAGTGTAAGTAGATTTTGGATGGTCTGGTAGGATCGGATACATCAAGTCAAGGCAAAGTTGGCCTCCTGTATGTGCGTGTAGGTGCTTCACATGTACATTAGAGTTGTTGACTGCACTTCTAATTGGTTGCCATAGGTCAATGTATCGCCTTGTCCAGTAGCAATTCAATATTTGCTAAAATCGTATAACATTTAAAAATATTTTATCGCATTAAAAAAGATTCATTTTGTATTTCGTTTTCTTTCTTTTTTCAAATTGTCACCAAAATCCTTCTAATTCTTCTGAGATATTTTACTTAAAAGAAAACAAAATCGTTGTTAATGACATTAAAGTAGAATAGGCAGTGGCAATTAATTTTAAAGACAACGTATCTGTAAATTTAAAATTAATTTGAATGCAAATAAAGAACTCAGTTAATTGCTCCCTTTGTTATATATTTGTTCTGCCACTAGTTCTCATTTTGCGAATGCGCTTCGTTTTTCTCCAAGTGCAGTTCCTTACGTAAGAAGCATTTAACACAGCGCCGCGACCGCGTCCGCCACCGCCACCGTCGCCAGTAAATGTAATCAATGAAATTTTATGTGCAACAGCAACGCACCGAGACGATGTCGGCTGAGTAGGTAGGTGGTTAAGTAGGTAGGTAGGTAGGTGGTAAAAGGTCTTTAGGTTCTTAGTCCCTGTTGCCCTTAGCAGTGAAGGTGCCGACATTTTGTGGCGAATGTTTATAGAATGATTTTTCGTATGGTTTTCCTTTTTGACTGCCTGCAATTTACACGCACTCTTTATGCTTTTATAACTTTATTTTGGCAGCGCAAACAGCTAACAGCTAACACAGATACAGATACAAAAACAAATTACGATTGCTAGGACCTCAGCGGCTGTGTCGTGCAAATAAAACGTGGCGCGCGTGCAAAAGAAATTAAAAAAGGATTTCTTTTTGGCTCGCCATTGCCGTTGCCGTTCGTGTTGCTGTTGCTCTTGCTTTTTCGCATTAGCATAGAATTGTATTGTTGTGAATTGTATTTATTTATTTATACCTCTGGCACCCTGACTAATGCAAATATTGTTCATTATTTTCTTCTTTTTTTGATTTCTTTGCAGGCGGTGGTTCGACGATGCTTTCCGCTAATTGCTTTGCTTTTGTCCTTTTCGCTGGAATTTCTGGTTAAGCATAGCTTAAAAGCGGTCGGTGGCGCATTGTATTGTTAACAAGGTAGGTATTATACATACATATTGTATTTGCGACTGATAAGGCTCATAGAGCACTGCTGCCTCTGCTTTTAATTGCAACCTTTTTCGAAAGGCCGCCCCACGCACGCTGTTCCGGCCAAACTGTTTTTAAGACTCGACTTAAGAGAAGTGACGCCACCCATTATGAACATTAATTATTGAAGCCTTTGTTTTGTCTGCACTTTGCCAACATAGAAAAGAAGAGCTGGGAATGGGAGAAAAAAGCCCTTCTTTAACATTTTAAAAGCGTGAATTGGATTGGGGTTTTGCTAGTTATCCTTTGTCCTTACATTGGGGGATCTGGCGAAATGCAAATTTAACAACTTCCATTAGCTCTATAAGTGCAAGCTTAGTTGAAGTGATTTTAAAGTCCTATTTTAATCGTGAAAACTGTTGTGTAATTAAAGAAGAATTTACTTCAAAGGCAAACAGAATAAATCTTAATTTTGTTAAGATTTGTTAGGTATACGAGTTCAAAGTGTTGACGACTGTAATGACTTTATTTCTAAAATTGCTAGTATCTCTAATTTCGCAACTATGGTGCTTCCTTTTTCTTTTCAAAATAAAAATACGCTAGCATATACCCTTCATTTCTGTATAAGAAGACATGTTACATTGCAACTTTACAACTTGAGAGACAATTCTTTAAAAACATTAAATATTGAGAGACAATTCTACCTTCCATATTCAAAAGTTTCAAAGCTGTACGGCTTTGTATTCAAGTACTGTGAGTCCTTAATCCATAAACTATTTAAACGTATTCTCTGGCACTGCTTACTAATATAAGAAAGAGGACAAACTAATCTTTAAATATATTTGAAAACTCTATGCATCGTTTGCCCAGAAGCTTTTAAAACTTGAGCGCACACAAACCAACTGCCTGAAGCACTCTTTAAATTGCTTCACACTTCAACTTCAACTTTCCACTAAACAAACCTACAAATCCATTGCGAACTTTGGCACTGTTAGTCACAAATATAAAATAAAACTTTCCAGCACTCCTTCAACACCACAAATCACTTTAAACACCGAAAAAAAAGCGCCCAAGCTTTAAGTACTCCTATTCTAACTATCCAAGACAAGATAACTTCACCTGTGAGCCACTTAGTAGCTTAGCTACCGCTACCTACAAATCAAGCTATTAAATCTCGGCACTTGTTTTTCGCCAAAAAGACCGCACGAAATCGTATATCTGTAAGATATACAATCACTTAAATCGTTGAGCGGCTAATCCGCTGTTTGGGTTTAACGTACACATCAAAGACTAGAGCACACACAGCCGGGCGGCCAGCCAGGGAATCACACACCCTGCTGCCTCTCCCAATTGCAGGGAAAAAAATTATTGCTCGCATTTCAAATGCCAAATATCAGTTTACAACAACAGCAACAAATAGAACGGCATCAGTAGCTGGCACGCGCAAAAGGAACAAATCAATAAACTTCAGGAAAACGAAGTGAAAATAAAAAAATAAGGAAAACAGAAAGAAATCATCCAAATACAAACCTAGAAGGCATATCAAATTTTGCTGCGCCCACTCCCCAGTTTTCCCCTCGTGATTGACGTCTTTTGCAGTTGGTAGCACGCCCGTAGGGCGGAGTTCTTTAGAGTTGCTTTTACTTTCGATTCTGCTTTTGTGATTTTATTTGCGCTGATTAGCCATAGGAATGGGCGAGTGGGTGTATTATAGTGTGTGCGTGTGTATGTATTAGTATTGGTGGTTGGCAAGCGTAAAAGCCAAAGAAATCAAATGTTGTCAGCAGCGCCGGCGTCTAATCTCTGGAGCATGTTAATAAACCAACGGCCGATCCGAGCGCCCGCTCCCACTCCCGCGCCCAATCCGAATCCCACATCCACTTCCACTCTTCAATGCACGTGTAATTCCATGCAAATATTATACGACTGTAAAGAATCAGACGATGACGAAGACGATTGTACGTGTTGTGTATAGAAAATGGTATGACAATGGCTCACAATAATCATAACAAAGGCAATGAACGCAGCCCAGCACGACAGTGGCATTAAAAGGTGGGCGGCTGACGGCGCGCCGCGACGGCCGACCGCCCAGTTGGATGCTTGCTGGTTTGTCGGGCCGACCGCTCGACGCCGCACTGTGGAATAAATGAATGCTATTTATTGTCCACACAACCAGCTTCTTCAAAAAAAAGCACCCTGGAAAATGATTTATACCACTTTTTCATTCAAATAAATAATCCCAGCTCTTTACCAAAGACATCTGACAATCTCAGCTGATGTATATGCATATATATTTTATTTATAAATGTGTTCACAAAGACCTCAATCATGGGAAATAGAGAGTGTCTCCAAATATTTCTTGCTTCAGAGTTTAGGACAGTTTTCGAATTTTGGAAAATGTTGATTACTTTCAAATAGAGAATTGAAGTTTTCAATATTATAAATTATAATAAAAATCTGCTGAATTATATTTTTCTAATTGTGTGTCTAGAAGTTCTCGAAAACGTCCAAAAATGTACTTGTATGAACTGAAGAGCAGCCTTTAAGTGGACAATTTTGTTGATACCGCCATATGCCTTTGCTCAATCTTTAAGCGTTTTTTAATCAAATCCAAATAATGTGCTAATATGCTGTAAAAATAAATACGATTTATAGCTTGGAATGATAACTAAATGTTATCTGATTTGACCATTATTTCGAATTTTTAAAAATTGAATTCACTACATTGTTTTTGTACAATCCGAATGAAGTCAGAAATTGATGAATGTTAGATTTTGAGCCAACAAATTGGTACCATATCCCATAGTGGGTCGGTCGGTGTAATATTTGTCAATAGCCGCCAACAATTGACAGTCGAGGGAGAACACTACGTACTCGAATGGCGGGAATGTACTGCGAAGGCGCGAAAGAGCACATAAATATAAGCAAATAAAACTAATAACTAAGTGAAAATGTGCGACATTGCTGGACGTTTAATGCCACCACTGCCACAACTCAGTGGTGCTTAAAGACAGGGCCCATTCTTCAGCCAATGAAACGATTCAGACGTGTGCGTGGATAATATGCAGACGCAGACGCAGACCTTGCCTCTCTGCCTCGCAGTCGTTACGAGCTGCAGGCAGGCGGCTCTGAGGTAGACAGCGTCGATGAACGAAGAGAGATATGTGAAGCACTTAGCGCCTATCATGAATTGCCGGTAAGCCGCTCTGTTACAGCTCTCTAATCCATGTTGACACTAGGCGTAGATGTGAGACGGTGCAGATATCCTGTAGAGACATTCCAAATGGCAAATGGCTTTAAGTAGTCGTTATGCTTCTGTGATAGTATCGTCTTAAAAATATTATAATTCACATTTGTTTTATGTGGAAATATGTAAGATCGTAACACATACACCATCAGCTTATATTCGTTTCAAAAGGACTCGAGCTAATTTGGTAAAACACATTAAGATTCAAATGCGTTTTAAACTTGACTCGACGCGAAACAAAAACATTTAACTGAGTCTGTAGCGCCTGAACAAAGCGAAACTGATGTAACTAATGATTGGAGACGATTAAGAAATACTTTGGTTTTTAATTCTGAAGACAAATTTATAAAAACAAAATACAAATTGTTGCACAGTTTTACCCGCAATAAATAATAGAGAAACAAATAAAATACATGAAAAAGGACTGGAACATAAAGCAACATAGCAAGACAATGATCACTTACTTATTTCCAATATATTCATACATACTCTGTACATATTTGTAAGGATTTTTTAAAAGGAGTCCAGTCAGTCAAGGCAACAAATTTCAGTACAAATAGAATAAAGTACTCCACGACAACATTTTTTTCTAACTCTTAAGCTTTAAATATATACTTAAATATAGAAATACTTTAATTTTTTTTTACAATAACTAAAAAAAAATCTTCGAAAAATAGTGCACATATTCCTGATTTTCAGTTGGACTTTAAATATTGCGTTCACAATCCCTGAAACCGAAATTAACCAAGGCTATCAAGATTACATAGTACCGTTGCGTCTTCATCCCGCTTTCAAATCTCTTATGTACCCTTATTTATAACGTCATTGTAACATGCAAAAATTGTTGTTTTTTTTTTCACTCTCTAACATAACGGCATAATGCTGAATTAGAGCTGCCAATTAATCAATGCTAAAATATTGTACGAGAAGAAAAAAAAGAGAAGAAAACTTAGCTCTGGGCTGTGCAAACAGGCGTGTGAAAAACATAAAACACTTGCTCGTCCAATTAGAATGACTGACAATGGGCCAAGCTGCTTACAAGAGCAAGAGCCAGAACATCAGAGAGCGAAAGCACAAAAAAATCTCTCGGATTGCCATGACAAAGTAATGACAGTTTACAGAGATGAAATAAACAAATGGTCAAACGACCGGGCAATCTGAGAGAATGAATGACTGGCGGAGAGTGTGGGAGATAGAGAGTCGGAGTTGTGTGCGTAATGCGACCAAACCAGCATGTAGCGCAAATAAAAGAGGATGAGCCGAAGGGCTTTGTGTGAAGTGTAGTGTCAATGTGGGTGTAAGTGCGAGTGTGGGTGAGTACCCTGTAGTAACGGGAGTTGACCACGCATCGGCTTCTACTCCTGTAGTCGACTTTCTCCAGCAAAAACAATTCATTTGCGAATTTTACATTATCGCTCTGCCAGTGCCTAATGGGCTTGGATTTTTAAAATTTATCAACATTTTCTTCTACAGCAAACAATATACGTGTACCAAATTAATACAACACAGTTCTTTATTTACAAGCTAACTATTTCTGATCGTTAACATACAGCTACTCGGTTTTATGTTCTGTTGTGAACAAGGTGGCAAAACGTCTTGTTGTTAACAGTGCGAATTGATATATTTCTTGTAAAATGGAATGTTTAAATTTCTTTTTCTCCTCCTAACAAGTTTACGACTTCGGATATGGCTAATGCCACATTTACCAAACATAGTATATAGTCTCTCCCAATCATAAGTTTAACTTCGTTTTTTTTTTCGCCCTTGTTTGGAATTTTATTCATATTTCCTTTATTTTCAAACTATAGTATTTTCCAAGCTTTTATTGCTCACTTCTACAAGTATGTAACTGGTATTTGAATCATAAATTTAAATCTTTACACAATTCTCCTTAAAGTATCATTGATTAGTAGCAGTATTATTTATTTTGCCAGCGCTTAAACTGGATTAAATTAGAGGCGACTGCTTTTCTCCGCTCTCTCGAAAGCAAGGGAAGCCTGAACGTTGTTTTAGTGCTTGAGTCTTTTATGCAGCGGCTTCTTTTAGTGACCGGGAAAATTGCTGATTCTAAGCGCCAGCAGGCCCCTTCCGTACTGTAGGGTATGGGAATAGACAGGGGTGTGTTGGGGGGTGAGTTGGGGGTACACTTGAAGCAATACGCATAAGCAATTTGCAGCAGCAGCGGCCGCGGCAGCAACGGTCCTCAAATGCTGCGCTGCCTTCATTTCATTTGTTTTCGCAGCAGTTAAATGAAATTGCATGTCAAAGGAGGAGTCGCAGCATCGCGGGGGGCGCTGATGGCATACTCGTATAGGAAAGACTTTTGCTCTTGAAGCAGCCGTTGTAGTGGCTGCTATCATTACACATTTATTGTTGTTGTTGCTGCTGCTGCTGCTGCTGCTTTCTGGTGTTGTCGTTGTTGTTGTGGCCATTGTTGATGTCTGCGTACTACACGCACGGTCAAGCGCGCTCACAAGATGCTCTTGACGACGGCAATAATGTTGTTGATGATGATGATGACTGCGATGTTGGCGACGCCTGGTGGGTGTGAATTTAATAAAATACATACATACATACACACAAACACATACACACATATATATACTCGTACATGTATAAAGCAGCCATACAAAGGCAGCCATGGCAACCAATACAAAAGGCACACAATAATAGTACAGCAAATACCATCAGTGCTGCTCTCAGTTGCCTGCTACTTCGCTCCCCCCACCCATTTACCCTCAACATTGGCCAGGCTCTTAATGTACAACAACTATTTTCAATTATTGCCAATCAAATGTTGCATTCAATTGATGTTTACATGCAGTTCGGGCCAGCAAAAGGCAGCAGAAACAGCAACAGCAACAGCAGCAGCAGCAACCAGTTGGCAACCTGATTATTGGTGCATGGCTGAACAAAGTCGTTGTCGTCGTCATCGTCATCGTCGTTTCGTGCCTGCCATCCAACGATTCATGCTCTCTGGCCCGGCCAGCTTATTTGGTTTGCCTCCGGGCAACATTTGCACAGAGCCCAACGTTTGGTTAGGCTTGGTTCGGTTCGCCAGAGGGTGGCGGGCGGGCGTTGGGCAGTTGGGGGGCAAAGACATTGGCAATGGCGGGTAATGCGTTGCCTAAGAGTCATGTAATTAGTTTGAAAGTGAGTGTCGGGATTAATCTTTGAGTGTGTGTTTGATTGTCGGCACTTCGGCCACAACGAGGCGCATACAAAAGCACGCAAACACACACACACATACACATTCATACACACACGCATACACGCACGCATACAGGCATGTTAATATTAATACACTGCAAATACGCTAGCTGTGCCTTATTATGATTATGTCTGTACACACTGTGGGTCACTTGAATATGGACAGCAATAAAGCGGAAGTGTAATGATTACAGCTCTCAAAATAATTGATGCACACACTCCAGCCAATTGCTGTAAATTATTACCAGCAACTAACAACAGCTAAGTCTGACATCATAGTGGCTGCGATCTGAAAACGCTTTAGCAATAGTTCTGCACTAAACGTAGTTTGAAAATTCAATGAAATTTTGAATGAAACCCCTATTTAACGTATATTCAACCCTCAAGATAAGCAGCTGATCTGTCCTGTAAAATAAAGCTATGATCTGTAAACACAAAGAGTTTCTTCAATAATGTGCCGATCTTCTAAGATTGGAATTTTTGTAAATTGAATGAACTCTTATTTCAAGTGAAATCCCTTTTTGTAGTTTTGAGCAAATTTAAAATGTATATGATGAATCATCCTAATAGGATTGCGCATACTTGCCATACTACACTTCCCCACCCAGCAATAAAAGTTAGGGCGGGACATTTAATAACTAATTGTAATTTATTAAATAAATATATATGATAATTAGATTTGCTTACTTGTCGTTAGTCTCTAATAGAGAATAGAGCATAAATCTAATAAATATGAAAAATTTTATATAATAAGTATGCATGTGGTCCTAGTTTTTGTTGGCTTTTTTTGATAATGCATTGTATGTTGATTTATATATACATATGTACACATATATATTTTTTACTTAATTACCAATCAAAGATAATAGGATTTAGTAGAAACATAAACAGAGAATACTTTTTCAACCTTCTGATTGATATTCAGTTGACCCGTCGGTTCTAGTATGGACAAACCCAGGCAGAGTTGTTGTAAGTCTTCCTTTAAGTTTCATTTAAGAATCCTCTATCTTATCCGCTCAATTTTTGGTATGGTATTCTAAAACTGAATGTCGGATGAAAAGGCTAAGATCGTCTTATATATATATATAACGATATCCCCACGGAGTAATGAGTTTGTATACAAATGTCGGTGGAAGTGCCATCATCTTCATATGAGAATATGGAGGCTCTTGCCGCCATATTTTTAGGTATAACATATTTCTAGCACTTTAGAAGATCTCTATGCAAAATTGTATGCATATACATAGCTGCAATACTTTCTCCAGTGAAGGCAAATGGACAATCAAAATGTACTATAAGCCAGCCCCCCTAAATAGTATTTCTCACTTTGCTTTTTGGTTCCCTACACACGATTCTCAAAAAGTAAGCCCTCGGGCAAGATTAGTAATTACTTTATTATCCAGTCTGAACGATAAACATTCCTGTACAGCTGTCTGTTTTAATAATTGCTGTTCCTATTCCATTGAATAACATTGTTTATATGTAAGTGGGATGCATAAATTCATGCTTTTGTGCGTATGTGGCCGGTCAAAGAAAATGCCTCGCGCCGCAAATGTTAATTGAAGGCAGTGCAAATAGTGAGTGCCATGGGCGGTTGCTGGCTTGCATGTAATTATGTGCTCGTATGTGTGTTTACATATATGTACTTGTATGTGTGCATGTATGAATGGATATGGAGGCCACCCAACATGCTGAAGCTGAAGCCGAAGCCGAAGCCGGAGTCAAAGCCGGCGCAACGACAACATCTTCTAATTAGGTTATGTTTGATTGTTGTATAAACGTACATGTGTACACGAATGTATGTATTTGGTTGGTGGCCGACGCCCCTTGCTGGTATCCAAATGGTGGGCTTTGTGTCGATCTCATCCGCCATCTTGGCGGACCAATAAAATTTCTGGAAATTGCAGATAGTAATGGAATTTAATCAAGTTTTATTTATTTGTTGAAGCAACTATTTTACACAGCGAGCGTTGAGAAACGTAAATAATGGACAGATAGACAGAGGGATGGGCGGACGGACAAACGAACTTATTTACACATCCTGCAGCGTAGTTTTCTATGGCAATAAAATTGTATGCGTGCTCGTATGTGTTTCTCTCTGTGTGTGTGTGTGTGTGTGTGTGTCGCGTGTGTGTATTGATTGTCATAATTAAACGCTGCTGTTGCGCCATGGCTATTGTTGTTATTGCAGTTTCTACTGCTGTTGTAATCATTCAAACGACATTCATTGGCTGGATACATGAGCGACCGAGCGTCGCAAGAGAATCCGAATCCGTATCCGTACAGCACGTCCCATCTTTGCGTCCGTTCTGTGTGAGTTTTGTAACTGCGCTTTAAAAGTTTGTTGATTGAATGTGGCGTTGCATGCAAGTTAGCAGCGCAATTGTTGCAAAGGGCAGCCATAAAGTGGCGCTATACACACCCACATAAATCCACAAGACACGCACACACACACACACTTGTACTTGCTGTGTGTGTGTGTTTTATAGTGTGTTTTTTTATTCCTTTTTGTATGCTCTGTGGATTAGTTCTTCATTGTTTAGCAGCAAGCGTGGCAACGTTGTAGATAAAACCAGCACAAAGGATACGAAAAGCAGAATGCAGTGGGATGTGCCTGATAGCAGCGGCAATGGATGGATGTGTGTGCAGCTCCTGCTTCTGCTCCTACCCCAGCTCCAGTGCCAGCTCCAGCTCCAACACCAGCTGCTGTCAGACTAAGTAGTGGGCGTGACCAAAGTGTTGAACTGCCTTCAAGTCATGATTAACTGGCCTTAAAGTGCTCTAAATCCATTTCTTTCCTTCAAACTACTACCTCCTATGCAATATGCGAAAATCTACAATGGACATTTCAAAGTGACATTCGAGGTGCTGGTGATGAGTTAGGACTGTGGGTATACTTGCTAAACTATAATATTTGTGTAAGCCTCTTATGCTCTGTTTGTGTCAACACCAAAAAAAAAACACCTAAGCTGCCAAGCTTATGTTATACCTCAGGCTTACCGGGCAGCTAAAAAAAATTGACACCATTTGCATTTAAGCTGAGAGCGGTTTTAAAAAATGTCTTCTTACGGCCATAGCAGAAAAATCTCCTACAGTTGTCACTGATTGACAAACTAATAATAGTAGAGAGTTTTTGGTCATTTAAAATGGTTACTGCATTTGACTTTAAAATATTTCAGTCCACAGACTATTCTCCTGAAAGGGGACATTGGTTTGGCTGTTCACCTGGCTCCTCGATTATCTTGAATACTTTCCATTTTGTGGATTTTCTTGGTTCTGCGACAATGTTTTTACTGTTTTAAGCAAAGTATTAGATTCTTTCAGAGTAGACTCTTCAATAAGCTTAGAACCTTTAAAACTTCAGGATCCATCAAACTGGAAAATAATGTGCTTAGTAGACTCCAATTGGTAAATATTTACTACAAACTTGAGTCCATTCAGATCAACTACCAACCTTTAAATCTCAACACTTACCGCACCTTCGAATATATACAAGATTTTAGGAAATGAAAAATGAATTTAACAATGTAAAAAAACAAAAGTGCTGTACACCAACAACAGCCTGTCCAATTAGCCGTCAGCCCACAAGCCAATAACTTCCACC
Source organism: Scaptodrosophila lebanonensis (assembly GCF_003285725.1). NCBI lineage: Eukaryota > Metazoa > Arthropoda > Insecta > Diptera > Drosophilidae > Scaptodrosophila > Scaptodrosophila lebanonensis. The sequence goes on from NW_022060738.1 coordinate 2,429,796, forward strand.
ACAATTCAATTAAAAAGACATTATTTCCGATGACATTTATTGAAATGTACGTAGACTCGTATAGCCATGGTGTTCGCTGAATGATAAGCATGCTGTGCACCCATTCATAAATCCAAATGTTAAACATATGTATGCATGTTAAAGAGCCTCGCAGTGTTGCAAAAAATAAAATTAAAAAAAAACAGAAAAACAATTATGAAACAAACCAACATTAACAACAACAACAAGAACCACAACAACAAAAAAGAGCAAAACTTTAGGCTCAATGTGAAACTGATCCTTTTTCCGATGATTTTTCACCCCATAAAATTGTATCTGTTGTATCTGCGAGTTCTGTTCAGTGCATATTGTTGCCATTAATCGCATTACTTATTAAATCAATTAAAAACTTTTTCAAGCGCATAAATAACAACATTTGTTGGCAACAGACAGACTGGGAGACAGGCAGAAAGACGGACCTACAGACATGAAGTATAATCTTTTATTGTGTTTTCAGTGCATTTGCTGGCGCTGCATGTCGGCATATATATCCGTTTGTCTATCTACGAGCATACGTACATATATGTCTGACTGTCTGACTGCAGTAGCTGCTGCTGTTCCTGCTGCTGCTGCTGAGGCTGCTGGTTGGGTTGAGAGCTTTCATTGCTGATCTGATGTTGTTACTGTTGTTGTTGGCTCTGTTGATTTTGATGTAATTATTCACGCTGCAATTATACGAATCATGGCAAACTTTTGCGCTCACTCTGGTTTTATGTTTGCTGTCATTTATTATTGCTGTTTCTGTTGCTGTTGCTGTTGCTGTTGATGTTGATATTACCACCACAGTTGCTGTTGTTGTTATAAGTATTGTGTTATGTTGCTGTTTATAATCTGTAATGAAAACAACAACACACATCCACATGATTATATGAAATCATGAGCTTCCTCACAACACACAGGCCACCAAGCACCAAGCACCAGCCACCAACTTTCCTCATGCTTTCAGATGCTGTGAGAGACAAAGTCCCACATCTGCTTCATTCCGCATGCCATTTTCCAGTGCTAGTTGATTTACTTGAGCGCTACTTAGATAACCTCCATACCAAGCCATATGCTTTTGCATGCAGTCCGCTCGAGTGTCATTCAATTAATTAATTATTGAAGCAGCCACTGTCGCTACTTCATAATGATCCCCTTTGGTTTTAGATGGAAAGCCGTCTTTACAATATCACGGCGATTTCAGAGTGATTCGATTTTATTAGAATAAATTCTTTTTCTTTTTTTTTCCTGCATTTTGAGCTGAGACTGGCAGACAGACTCGTCCGTTTTACAAGTAAATTGCCTTAGAGAGATTATTTGATATAGAAATGCTTTTGCTTTTAATTAAAGTAAAATGAAATTGGTTAATCAATGCCCTTTGCGTTTTCGAATTTGGTCGAATAGTGCGGAGTCACAACAGGCGTAATCCGATTAGTTTTCGAATTTTCATACAATAATAAGCCTGTCTTTCACTTAAAGTTCTGGAAAGGAAACATACGTAAATTTTTTGATTCTCTTTTAAACCCGAAACGCTGCACAAAAAACTGGCAATATGCTTACAGTGTGTTCTCTTATTTTATGATGATTACGAACTATTTTCGCAGTCTGTTCTTAGGTAATTTTGAGCGAGGCAACAGTATCCTTTCGTGGCTTTTTGCACATTTCTATGCTGTACACGTTTTGCATTTTAAATAGGTATTTATTTGAGTTGGTGAGAGCAAAAAGTCAACAGTTTTGTACGAGTACTACTTCAAGCGAAAAGTTAAATGCAATGTAAAGAATTCAATGTCGGAAAACATTTCAATTAATTTAACTTGCGAAATGAAATCATTGTTACTCTACATTTTGTAAGCACTAGTCGAAATATGTATTTATAATAACCTTTGTTCAGAACAAATAAGATTGATATGCCATTTGAGAATGTTTTTCAATAAAAACTAAACCCTTTAGGATTTACAATAATTCTGTAGTACTAACACCAAATAATTTGCTTTACTTGATGTTAGTTGTTTGTTTTAGTCGAATGTTCGTAAAGTCTGTAAAGTAACTTTCCCCTAAATATTGAATATAGCTTTTGTTTGTAATCATGAGTACTTCGGTTTCGAATCAGGACTCCTTAACTTAGTAGCCTCGGTGCAGCTGTAATTTTTCATTCAAGTATATATATATATTCCAACCCCACAACATCGTTGCCATAGCAACGGAGCTACATACATTTTGTTGCGGACAGCAAGCGTAAAAGGAACCAACAGTAAATATGCCGAAAGTAGTATTTACAAAGTATCAAAAGCCGAGGAGCACCATCGACCCGCTGAAGCATGCGGCCAAGTTAAAAGAGATTGAGGAGCACATTGCAGCGGATGCGGCGGCTGCGGCATTGGCAGCTCAAGAAGAGGAACAGTTTGAAGAGGAGGAAGAAATGTGCGAATCGGAATTTAGTTTGTCCGAAGGCGAGCCCGCTTTCGGAATCGGAAAGATTGATTTGTCATTTCCGGAAACAGTTGCCGAATTCGAGAACAGTCCACAGTGCTATCCACCCTCATATTATACGCTTTCACCCAAAGAGCGTTTAATATTGCTCTACGGGGAGAATTTTCGCAAGCAGTTTGTGGTGCGGTATCCAAAGCGAAGGGCATTAGTGCTGGCGCCTCAAAATGAATGCAATGTGCAGGTAATATATTCGTAATTTGTAAGGGTATTCAAGAAACTACAAAAGGCTTAATGTATGCTCAACTTTGTAGAAATTTGTGTGCACTACTATAAGACCTACGGCCTTTATATATACCGATCTGATATCGAGCATAGAGAACATTGCAAAGTTCGTTGCCGATTTCATACAATACGAGCCGTTGGAGGACGAATTCAACTTACCCACCCGATTGATATCGCCAGATACATTGCTGCGGAAACGTCATGGCAACTCGTTCGAAATGGCCACACTATTGTGTAGTATGCTGATCGGTGCTGGACATCCGGCTATGGTAGTATCTGGGGTGGCGCGCGAGGAAACGGTGCTCAACGATCAACAAACTGTGCCCTACCCTTATGCCATAGTCGAGGTGGAAGCCGAAGAGCCAGAGGTTAAGGTCGAGAAGGCCGGTGTTAAATACAAACTGCGTCCCATGCCCGATCTGCACAGTCATCTGGATGAGCAAATGGCTGAGGTAATGCGACTAAAGACCGAAGAGGAGAACCGCCTTCAGGAGGAACTGATACAGAAACATCTAAAGGAGCTCGAACTACTCGCCGTTGATCGATATCATTACAGACGCTCCCACGCCTGGGTGGTGATCATTGACAATGCACCCTGGAGCATCAAACCGAGAATCACGTACACCGATGTTAATGGCGATGTGCAGGAAGCACCCCCAAAAGCCACATTTATAGAACCGTCGACAGGTTTTATTTGTGATACCAATCATAAGCAATACATATTGGTGGACAGTGTTTGGAATCAATACAATTATTATGTGAACAAACAAAAGTGTCAGCGGGTTGGTGAAATGCGCTGGGATTTGCGCGAACTTGAGGATTGGGAGCATTTATTGCCGGGTGAGCCGCCAGAGATGCGCGTCTATAAACAAAGCTCCGACTCCAATATTCTCGACGAGGAGCACGATGTCGATGATGAGAAGCATTTGGACTTTTTGGTTATGTGGGTGAACAGACTACATATTGGTCTGCGCGACTATGAGCAACGTTTTCCCAATCGGGAGAAGAAAATCCAATACAAAGGTGCCATACACGAACGATTCTCACCCTACAGCCAACGCGATGGCAAAGTAGCCCAGCTAACAATCTTTAATGATGATGCCTGCACGAATCCCAAGGTTCGCTACGAATACTATGAGAATCGTGCTGATCGCATGCGTCATGTTAAATATATCTATGAGACGGATATGTATAAGGAGATTTTCGGGAAGGGTCGCAATGACTGCTTAAAGTCCATTGAATATTCTGGAGCTGCGCAACAGCGTAAAAAGATGAACTTCTTTTCGGCATCAAGGTTAGATGCACTGGACTCCCTGGAAATAAATCCAGAAACAGGGCTTCACACGCTCTTTTATAAGGGTCGTAGTGATAGTTGCTGGTTCAAGGAGTTTGAGCTCAATGTTCCGAGTGATAAATTGAAAAGAATTGTTGAAAAGTTTCGCCCAAACACCGTTCTTGATGTGGGCAACAACGAGATTGCTATCCGCACATTTCTATTCAATAGTTTCAAAATAATTCTACAATTTCATTACAACGCTGGAGCTCTGACGGCTTCCACTGTTGAGTTCCAAATACCGCCACGACCCGATTATGGCAAAGAGTTAGAGTACGATGAGAAAATGACAAAAGTCTACAAAGCGAATCCCCTCGATCCAACACGCTCCAATCTGGAATTGTATAAATTGTTGCTCCAACAGCTGGAACACATGGAACGCGTTAAGAAGCAATTCGATAAAATTCAGTCCGATATATATAATCTGTGCGAGCTGCGCAAAACGGAGAAGAAAGAGCCCAAGCTGAAGTTCTCCATATTCGATCCGTTGCGCAACGGAGCAGCACGCGCCATTCGCATGAAACAGCACGAGGAGGAAGAGGAACACAGGCGTGAAATCGCAGGCAAGCCGGCGGACTTCTTAGCCCCATATCTAGTACCATTTGGCAATCAAGAACTGACTTTCGAGCAGTCGGCATATGTGTATAATGCATGTCTCAACGACATGAAGATACGCTTCGTCAATTTGTTAAATAACTTGCAGAGACAGTATGAGGATTTGACCAGCGAATCCAAATCCCTGAAACGTTTCCTAACCAAATTCGAGAATCAATTCGATACCTACGACTACAGACGTCTGGTGCAGCAAGCTAAGGATATAGAGCTAAACAAGCGGATGGTACAGCAACGTCTAACCTTAACCCATGAGGAGTCGCAGAAGAAGTATGAAAACGTCAAAGCGTCATTGCTTAAAGATCCGCGCTTAAATCTGCCACAAGATCCCGATCAGAGCCTCAGTGAAAACAAATAATAAATTTATCTAATACAATGAAAATAGCTTATGTAGTGTATGAAGGTATAAAATTAATGCTATGGAACACTTTAAATAAACAAATATCCCTTTGAATTGCAATGTTTTGAGTTTATCATGGCCAACAGATTCTATTTTCATGCCTATCGATAAATAAGCACTGAAACATGTCAATATTTTGGAAACTTGGCTTGGAACTTATTCTAAATAGGTTCAGGCGCATACCTCAAACCGATAACGAGCTGTTTCAAAGCTGATTAAATCAGAATCAGGAAACTGAAATTAAAAGAACTTTCCTTGAAATTGAATTACCAATTAACTACATATTTTTAAACCCAATAATTAAACTTACCACTAAACATTTAAAAAGTGCACTTACCAGTAAATTCGCCACAGCGCCCAGCATTTGATTCAAAGTAAAAATTGGCAATTCAATACATAACTGAAAAAGAAGTAATGGAAATTAAATTACGGCCAGATTTTCCCATCAACTTTTAATGAATTCCTACATTCAACTGATAAAAATGAATTATAACGCGTGTTGCTGTCAAAGAGTGTTTGTGTGTTTGTTTATTTATTTTTTGCCAATATCGCAACATTCAACACTCGGATGCATAATAAGCAGAGCGCTGGCTGATGGCAACCTGCCACAACACTCCCCTCTATCCTTTGCATCTGTATAGGTACGATATATACGGTATATGGAACTGTGGATTGCTGTTATTTTATACTTTTGCCGGCAACATGGAACATATTAAGTAACAGCGCCACGATGCCGTTGCTTGTTTATGCAACGCAAGGACGTTGACGATGAGCAAAATGTATCTATGAGCTACAAACGTATCTTTGAAGCCCATCCCAACGTTACCGCAGGCGACACGGCATTGCCACAGAGACTTCATCATGTCTAGTGCATTGCGAAATGAAAATGAAGTGAATTAAAAAGCAAAAGTATTGATACTCAAGCCCAAGCAGGAGACAAACACAGAGACTTGCAAATAATAAAGGGGGAAGCGTTTAATTAAAAACATTTTCTATACACATTTGCTTCCGTTTGTGCCTGTGAGTGATGTTTTGTGTGTCTATGTGTGTGTGTGTGTGTGGATGTGGGTGTATCTGTATGTTATTGCAATTCCGTTTGCAATTGCTCTGTTGTGTTCTCATGTTAATGATATCACAAAATCGTTGTTGCTGTTCGAGTGGTTCGTGTTGTCTGCGCTGCTTGTACGCTGCTGTGTTAATGATATATAATGATGATGATGCTCCTCCTACTCCTACTCCTGCTCCTCCCCTTCCTCTATCTCCACCAGCAGCCCTTTGTGTGCAGATACAACCAGTTCCAACCCATCCACATTTTCGTGGCATTTTAGACATGTTTGCACATTTTGGTGCATGCATGAAATGTTTGTCTATGCTGGGAGTTTGATTTTTGGTTACGTTTTATACTCTCTATTCGAAATATGAAAGGGTTTATTAAGAACTTTGATTTTATGTAACAGGCAGACACTCACAGACACTCTTTGATTAATAACTTCTTTTTTTTACCGATATTGTAATCAAACTTGTTGGTTTTGTTTTGAAATGTAATCAATTGTGACTAAAACTTTGTAGAAATATAAGCACGATAGCTGTCTCAGAAATTGTTGGCATTTTGTGGAGAAAGAACGGGGTCAGTGTATACAGTAGTCGACTGTGCGGCCCTCTAATATGCTACTGTTTGGTGCTCTTGCTCTTGCCGCTCCTTCTGCTCAATCTTCCCAATCTCGTCCACCCTTTATGCAAGTCCCTTTGTATTGCTTTTGGTTTTGCTGCACTTTGGTTTGAGACCAACTAATGTTGGTTGTGAGCGCTCTGTTATTGCAATACATATGCGACTGGCTGCCTGCAGGGGCTACAATCATAATCAGTTTTCAGCTGCAGCCCAACACAGATCCAAATGCTCACACCCACACACAAGCTTACATTATTGTATGCATAAAACCTAGGAATTGTTGGTTTACTCAGATATCTGTTGCATGGTTCTGTATTTGGCAAAACTTGTTGCTTTGGTTGCGGTTACCACTGCAGCATTCAAAGATGTTTTACAGCTCTAATTGGTATCATGTTTTGCAGAATGTTCATTAATTACATTTTCGAATGAGGTTTTTTCCCAAAATGAGCGTCGAATCAATGAAAAGTGATATAAGAACTGGAGTTAAAGCTTTAGTACACTGTTAGAAAGTCAGCTACTCAGCAAAAAATTGGATATACTACTTATATCCTTTCATATTTTAAGCTTAGTGCAGTTGTCCCTCAGAGAGAGACACTTAAGAAATTGATATGATATTGGCTATTTAAGTTAGAGTTGTTGTAGTGTGACAAAGCAAGCTGACTTCCTACTGTCAATCAAATATACATAACTATTTCCAGATATGGGAACGATTACGTTTAAAATTGGGTCTCGCGAAAAATTGTTTCGACGCCTGAGCTGCTGCGCCATTCTTTTTTGTTTACCAATCTACTTCTTTTTGGACATTGTTGTCGACCAATTGTACGATGAGCATAACATTACTGAGGGCTATTTTATAAATACGAGTGGTTGTCGCATATTGGCGACATCGCCCTTCACATGGGATGTGGTGCCCCTCTGGTTTGATCTGCCGAAAGCACACTGTGGGGGCTGGCCGCTATTCAATCACTACAGTGACGACGTGTCCAACTATTTGGAACTGAACACGAATATGGCAGCTAAATCTTATCTGTACAGGCTGAAGATAACGGATTTGAAATGCAAATATCAGGAAATAGTGCGGAGTGATGATTCCCACACTAGGGTTGTGAATGAGAGAAACTTTATATTGAAGCCAAATTTGCGGCTCATTATAGTAAAGGATATTGTGCACGTGACATGCAATGCTAGAAATAGAACGGTCTATAACAGGGTGCACTTTTTTATTAAAAGGCCCAAGGATGTTACTAAAAAAGCCACTGTCACGAAGACTAAAATTCCTACTCCGTCTCAAGACCACAAACGTACTCGTCGTTTGTCCGTTTTGATCTTTGGAATAGATTCCATTTCGCACATGCATTTTCTACGCTCCATGCCTGAGACTGGAATATTCCTGCGCTCTCTCCCCCATGTCGAATTCTGGGGCTATCAGCGTGCTCATACGAACACATATGGCAACGTATTGCCATTACTTTCTGGCCAAGACGCAAATGAGATAAAAAGGGGCTGTTGGGAAAAATCTGGATACGATAAGTGCAAGCTCATCTGGCGCGATTTTGAGTCTGCTGGCTACACTACTGCCTTTGGTGAGGATGCGTACACAATTGGTACCTTTAATTATCTAAACCCTGGCTTTCGGCGTCCACCAACAAACTATTACCTTAGACCAGCATTAACGGCTATGGCCGAGCTGTCAGAGGTGTCAAATACTAGACTAAAACACTGCAATGGACACGTCAGTTTTGGAGATGAATTGTTTGAGTTCTTCTATAAAATAATGCCGCACTTAAAATTTAAGGATTTCTTCTCGTTTTTGTGGTGGGCTGAAGGTGTACATTCGGATTTCAATTACGCAAAACTCATGGATAATCAATTCCTGCATATGCTGCAACAACTTCGGGATAAAGGTATATTGGAGCACTCGCTTGTGATTTTTATATCCGATCATGGCAACCGCCAAGGCATTTTTCGTTTGACCCGACAGGGCATGATGGAGGTGAATCATCCGATCCTGATAACGTGCTATCCAAAATGGCTGGAGGAATCGCATCCATTGGCCATCTCTAATTTGAAACTGAATGGCAGACGACTGATAACCACCTGCGATCTTTATGCCACACTTAAAGATATACTCAATATCGCCAATCTGACGGACGGGAATGTGAACAAACGCAGCGAAGAGCTTTCCTCGCTTGGCGAAAATATTCCTCGTGGCATCAGTCTCTTTCTACCCATTCCCGAACTGCGAACCTGCGCACTGGCCCACATCAATGAGACCTTCTGCCCCTGCAATACAATACGGGAGATCTCCATCGATGATGCGAACGTGCAACGTGCGGCACGTTTCATGGTGCGCTTTATAAACCAATTGCTTCAGTCGCACACGTTGTGCCACAAATTGAAGTTGAAGAGAGTGCTGAATAGTTACGAGTATATGTGGCGTATCAAGGCAGAAAACCAAGACTACGATATTAAAGTCCAGGCCGAAACGGTTCCGGGTCTGGCCAAATTTGAGGGTACAGTACGCTTTTCCTCATATTCAATGGCATTGACTGGTCCCATAGAACGCATTAACATTTATGGCAACCAATCGTCATGCATTCGAAACCATAGCTTAGAACCGTATTGCTATTGCAAAACAAACTATGTCAATGGAATAGAAAGGGGTTAAATAAAGCACAACATTCTCGAGCTAAGATTTAATATTCCGAATACAACAAAATATATATGCTATATCTCTTGTCAGTCTATAGAGCACCATTTTTAAGTCGCCAAAAATATGTTCAAGCTCGCAAAATGAGATCCTTAATACATTCATTTAAAGTGTGTGGGCGCATTCGTCAGTAAGAGGAAATAATATCATCTTAAAAAAAAGAAATAGAATAATAACATTTAGTTAAAGTTCACCTTTAATTTATAGAAAAACCTTTATAGAGTTCCCTGTAGAGAAATAATAACAAAACATTATTTTCAATTAGAAAAAGATCTATTTGAACAATAGCTGCCATTTTTTGTTCCACTGCAAATCAATAGATAATTGCTTACTTTGTTAATCGAAGTTTCAAAAAGCAACAATATGATTAATATTTGAATGGCATAGACAACACAATCAAAACATTCTAATTCCTAAGCTTACTATCTGATTTTCTTTGGAAAATTGTTGCTGAACATGATAGGTTTTTAAAAATTCAATCCCCAAATGGGGTGGCACGTTAATCGCAAATTGTGCTTTGTTTTACACAATCGGCACGAGAATAACACTGATATCCATTTAATGGAAGTATTGTCTTCACATTAAATGATTAAACGACTGAGTAGCTATGCTAGTGGTATTGTATCCATTAGTAATTAATAGCACGATAAGTCTGCCTCGCGTCTGTTATCTTATGAATAAAATAGCTCTGGACATGCTCGCTTTTTTAAAAACAGCGTATGCCTCTGAAGTCAAATGATAGACAAGTTGAAGCTTTAACTTATTTATGCATTTAACCCCCACCCCCACCCCCACACACGTATGTATGTATGTATGTTCTAAGAGAGTTACTTATAGACAGTCGGTCGTCGTACTGCCTTCCGTATAGTATAGTATAGCTCTTCAGAGGTACATACATATAGCGTGTGTTGCCGGTTATTTAATATGCATGCGGCGTCAATGCTTCTGATGACTATTTCGTTGGCAAACGCAGGAGGGAGTTGTAGACAACTCCCCCGACTGAGTGACTGACTGCCATTGACGTCCACGCCCACAATTCCTGCATACAAAAATAGCCAATATTGATTTGTCAAACGCCGACAGTGCGATATTGTGAGGGGTGGAGGGGTAGAGGCGGTGGTGGGGGAAGGGGGGTAGTTCAAATGATTTTGGCAATGCTGCTTGCTCTTACTGCTGCTGCTTTCGTTTTATTGGAAAGAGGAGGAGTGGAGGCTTTTCTATCTTCTGTCGCTCCTCAGCACAGCCGGCTGGTACTGGTTTTAATGATTTTTGGTCGTTGCCAAAAGCTTTTGATATGTATATGTGTTTGTGTGTGTGTGTGTGTGTAGCTGTGCGTGTGTGCGCGCTATTAGCATGTGCTGCTTATTAATTTGTTTTGTTTGCCAACACAGGCAGGCACACCACGACAATTTTGTGGCTGACATTTTGTTGGAATGCTGTCTGTTCGTGGCGATAAAACTGCAACCAAAAATTGCACAGCAGTCAAACCCATCTAAGTTGACACCGAGAGTCCAAAAAGCTTCAGTTGGAATTTCTTATTGCAACTGTTTTTATTTTTTTAATAACGCAATACTAGAATACAAAGCCATTGAAATGATTTAGTGCCATGTAAGCATCTACTTGGTGTAAACCAACAATACAGTTATATTATAGTACATATATCTGACTTTGAATTCTTGCGAATTATTATTATTATTATTGTTTCTTTACTCAACAAACTTACTGATTAAAATCAGAATTTGTTTTTAAACTTTGTTCGTAAAGTCACAATTTGCTTCTAAGTACATGGGTTTTCTTTATTTTCCGAAGTGTCCTCTACGATGCCAATACTTCCTTTCTTATTTCACATTTAAGCTCTTCTTCTGCGTTAACATCATCAAAGTCTTATTCAATGCTGTATGAAATCTTACTTTCAAATCGCTTAAGATTAATACTATTAATAATAAGATTAAATAGATTTATTGAATCCTTTGTATTATTGGATCGGTTCATACTTCTTTTCTTAGCTTACATCTAAACTTTTCTTCTTATATACCATTAATAAATTCTTATTCGATTCTGTAGGAAATTTTATTTTCAAATTCGTTTATATTAATATTATTAATAAATAATTAGATTAAGTAGAGATTTATGCCACTACTTCCTTTCTCAGTTCACATCTAAACTCTTCTTCTTTTATATGTATCATCGATATTCGATACTGTATGAGATCTTACTTTTTAATCGATTAATATTAAAACTATTAACAATGAGGTTAAATAAATTTATTGAATCCCTAGCATTATTGGTTTGGTTGTTAAACCTATCGAACCTTTTTCCGGTTCCGTAAATCCGCACTCCATTTTACAGACTCTTTCACACGCCCCCAACATTTCATTATTAATTTAAATCGGTCAGCTTATCGAGGCGGTCATTTCCCTGTATAGCACCATCCGCCGCCTCACCACTCCGCCCCATTTTAGTGGCAAGGCTCTTGTGCTCCAGCCGTTTAATGATGCTAACCATATGTGTGAGTGTATTGGGGGTGTGAATATATGCATGTACTATACGAGAGTGTGCGTGTATGTTGGTATATATAAGTGCATTATTATGTTGATTATGCTGATTATTATTATCAGCAGACAGTCTGGCGTCAGAGGCGTTCTCATGTATGTACTATATATAGATATATATACATATATATTAGTAAACGAGTATGCGTGGATTTCCATAACATTTCTGTGCATATACTATACTTTGTATGTGATTGTTGTGCATGCTTCAATAGTTTTTAGGAGCTTAGCCACGCTTGATAGGCCGCTATTTAGTCTATGTTATGCATTATACACACACATATAAATATAAGTATGTACATAGTATGTATAAAGCGCCGACTATGCCGAACACGCACGCATATAGGGTAGTGAACAATTGAAATTTATAATTAGTGGATGCACACAGGCACAAAATATGATTAATACTTCCGAAGCTATTTGTTATTAGATTACACATGAATGCCATGGACTTTCTGAAGCTCAATTCAGTTAAGTTTTGGCTCCCTTTGGTTAGGTTTGGGTTTGGGTTCGGGTTCTGCTGCTGGTGCTGGATCGGGTTCATTGTTCGGCCACGGCAGCTGCACAGCAAAGTCTATGCTCTGTGGTGCATTGTTTGTGGCGGCTTTGTTTTTGCCACTGCTACTGCTAGTGCTACTGCCACTGGTGCTACTGCTGCTTTTGCTGATAACATTTCATTCAGGCAACCCACTAGACAAACTTCAAATTGAAAACTTTAATTAGAAATATTGTTATTGTTTTTGTTGTGGTTGCCATTCATTGTCATTGACTGGCCCCAGACAGCTGCCAAATGGTTTAGCTTTCACGTACATATATGTTGGTATGTGTGTGCGCGCGCGTGTGTGTGTGTAAGTGCTCTTAAGTGCCCTGTGCAATGTCCTCAACTCCACTAAACTCAACTCACCTCAATGTCAACCCTAAGCGCTGTTCAGACAGTGAAGCACACTTCAAGAAGCTCACTCGGCAATTAAAAACTGAAAAAGACAATAATATGAGAAATTGCTTTCATGAAACTTTGACTTTTTTAACATATCGATAATGCCCTTTGATCCTCAGCACGGGCGCATTTTCATTCACATAATAATTATATTAAATTTGTTTGGTTATATTACCTTTTTCGAGGGTTCAATTGTTTCTCAACATAGTAGTTCGTTGAATAATTTATGGACGTTTTAATTATTCTTAACCTTGTAATTACATTTACTGAAAAAACTGAACTGAACTGATTCTTATAATTCTTATTTACATAAGAAATAACACTTCGATATTTCTTATCCTTCATTTGTTCCATCCAACTTTGTCATTTGCAGATATAGAGTTGTAGAGTTCCTGTTAAAAACATAACTATGTTCGATAAAAATAAAAATTAAAAACAATTAAATGGCTAATCAATATCTTTCTTAAATTTATTTATATCGTTATAAGCTCGTAAGTTGAACTTATTCTTCAATACTGGCTTAGTTTTATGTGTTTTCGTACATTGCTAGTCATTCAGGATATCTGTATCGATATAATTTTGTGCAACTCTAGCTACGCCGATTAATTTCCCGTCCAAGTTTTGCGAAAATTTGTTTCACTGTGTGAGCCCACACTCTACCCTCACCTTGCCAATAAAAGTTGACGCAAAACTTTGGCTCAGGAACTTGACGCGTGTTCAACATACTTGAGCGCTTTTGCCGACAGTCCGCAGTCCACTAGCAGGATGTGCGGTAGGGGAGGGAGGGGAGCTGGGCGTTACGCTATAGCTACAGTGCTGCACAAGTGCACTTTTAATAAGTTGAAAGTTTTCTACGAAAATCAGTTAAGCGCCAAGTTTTTCTGTCCGAGACAAAACTTGCCGTATGCGTCCATAGTCGTATACTCGTAACAGCGAAGTCCTTCGCCCCGTTTTTATTCGTCCTACTCGTATATTGCCAATATCAATCATGGACTTTTTCTTAGTTGAGTGGAAGTGCGTGTGTGAGTGTGCATGTGGATGTGGATGTGTGTGTGCGTGTGTAATCAACCAACTACATACTTCCTGCTTAATTGACAATTAGTGGCAAACTCTGTGCAACTTTTTGTCAACAATTTTTAGGCCTCAGCGGCTAGCGAACCGCAACGAATCGTTAAACTTGCTACACAATGTGTAACGAATTGCTATTTTTTGAAATTGTAAAAAAATGAAAAAAAATAAACCAACAACATCTGACGGCTGGAGCGGCTTAGGGTCATTAATTAGATAGGCCGCAAATTAGTGGAACATTTGCGCAGGTTCTCCACTCTCCACATATTCTTGTGTTCATTTCTGCCCTGCCATAATTATTAAAAATGATTTTCAATGTAATTCATAATGATATGGTTTGCATTTGATATTTACAATTTTATATTCATTTTCATTTCACAATACATTTGTTGTCCGTTTATGTGATGAGCAGAATACGCATACTGCTCGTGTATCTGTGTGCTGCTGTATCTGTGTGTATGCCACATATTGTGGTTGGCTTGAGGGCAAATGGGTAGACGCATAATAAAACCAACCATGGTAAATATGTAGTATAAATTGTAATTTACTCAACGCGCGATGTTTGTGGCTGGCAATTATGCCAGGAGAAATAATTACAATGAGGTGCGCTTAAATCGGAATATTTGACATTGTTTGGTTATTGAACCAAGTACAATAACAATTTGCAGCAGGAAATTGAAATAATGAAAATATATCGCTGAACCATTAAAATTCAAAATGCAATATTTTGTAACGATTTGAATTTCATTATTAATTCACAAATCAGTGAGACTACAAAATGCCGCAACAATCAATCAAAATTGCTCAACACTTGATACTTATCTTCGCATTGTTTGTATTCAAGTGGATGGTTGTTATTAATTTTTTATGAAAATATTATTCTATTAGTTATTAATTAATGCAACTCTGCTTCTGCAGCATGTCAATGTCTATGGACCGACTATTTTACTAACAAAATTTGTGTGAAATTTTAATACAAATAATCGCCAAAGGGTTACGTAATCGGCTGGGACTACCACCAAGAATAGCTGAGCAATAAATAAATTCAATTAATTTTGCCAAATTTGTCGAATGTTTAAAGCAGCTTAAGTAGTCGAAAGCAATTTTCTCTCTCTCCTTGGCTTTCAATTTATTTTTACAAAAAGTATGAAATATAGTCAGTCTTCCACGGTTTGTGCGCTGATAATTATTAATAATGTATATGTGAAAATTATCGTGCGTGGTCTGTAATTTGCTTTTGTACATATACATATTTCGTATTCTGTTTTACTTCATATTGAGTCGAGGCCCATCAATAGCACCGCCCATCAATCAGGTTTTCAAAAGCTATATTTATTATAAGAGTTCCTCCTATTTTTAAAATGGTGTGGACTAATAGTTTGGGAGCTTTATTCATTTTAAATACCAACACTTTACAAAATCAAAGTTAAAGCAAGTTTTTTTTTTAAATATTGTTGTCTGTATCACCTCCATTAACCATATTTTTAGTCAGGTCCTCCTCGAAAGCTGCTAACCACGCGAATAGTAAATCATTTGTGGACGTTCCCGTATCCTTATGCTCATTCGTCTGCTTATTTTTGGGTGCAAGTTCCAATATGGTAGACATATATTTTGAAAGAATTGTGTAATCGCATTTGTGAAAATCCTAATAAATCAGTAACAATTTTCAAAAACTGTGAAAGTGAACAATGACTTTAGAACCAACATTTCCTCCTTAAAGACTGAAATTTTCTACTGTGATACTTACATGTCTGATAATACGCGCGGTCAGAGGTGCAATTCATTTGTTGTAAATAGATTTTTTCAATTTTGCAAGCTAATGTAATTGCACATTAAAAGAATTAACATTGCTACTTGAGGGGAAAGTTTTCTTCAAGTAGATTTAAATGTCATGACCCTAAATTGGGGAAATTACTATTGCATATATCTTGCTTGCTGCTGACGAGCTGACAACTCTACACATTTACCCTCAATCACATGGCAAACGGAGTAGACATTCAATTTCTTCCATTTCTACCATCTCCATGTAAATTCATCTTCTATTCTTTAAATTCTCATTACATTTGACACAATGCCGCTGATGGATTGTACATTCAAGTGCATTAAGCATACATTAGATACTGCTGGCTGTCAAGCGTGTGCCTATTAACATATGTATTGTTATGTGCATACTCGTATGCGTACAAGTATGCGATCCTAAATCGGTGATCCATTTTGCTTTTCAACACAGGCCGCAAATTAATGATCTATCATTTATCAATACAAATGCCAAATGCTACCCTAAAAAAGCAGCTTCCACATTTGCGCCCCAGTCGTCACAGATTCTTGTTCTCAATGCCCATAAATTGAAAACCAAATTGTAGGCATATTGCCATATTGTTCTAATTGCTGCCATTTGTTAAAGGCTCGTGCGCGCAATCACAAAAAAAAAATGAAAATACAAAAATGTTTTTAACAAATATGCGTGTCGTTATTTTGAAATCTGCCGCCGTTGCCACCACCGCCACCACCAACAACAACAACAGCATGAACTGTACGGACAGCAAATTTCAGGGGCCCTAATTGATATTAAATAACACAACAACAACAGCAACAGAAGCAACAGCAACATCACAACATACGACAACCTGTTACGCAAACAAAGGAAAAGAAATACTCCAGCAAATACTCTCTGCGGCTCACATTTTTTTAATAAATGCAAAGCCATAAATAAACCGCCCAGGTAGAAAAACTGAGTGAGCAAGAGAGAAACGCAAATTAACAAAAACCAAAGAAGAAACTACACAAAAACAACATAATAATACGTTTACACAAAGGCGCGAAACATATGAAATAAATGTGGTAATAAAAAATCTTTTGTGGCCAAAAACAATTTCTCAAATTTCTCAAGCGTTTATCATAAGTTCTTAAACATTTTCCTTACTGCTCTTTTTTATTTTGCCATATTTCATATATTATTTACGCATATTACGCGGGTCACCTTTGTCTTTGTTGTTGTTGTTGTTCACTCTAAAGCATGACTAATTAAGCAATTTTTAGCCAAATTTCAATTTAAGTTGCGGCCGCCGGAGCTCTTTGTACCATACACTGTGAAACACATTGAAAACTCATCTAGAGTTGGCTTAGAGCCGAGTTCGAAGATTTAGCAATTTTTGCTACCACATATTTTCCGAATTTTTCTTTAATTATTAAAATAAGTGATGGATAAATTTCTATATATATGAACATATATTCAATAAAAAATTTCTTCTTTATTTATTCATTATTCAAATTTAATCAAATTTTCAATGTCATATGGTTGAACATATTGTTCCAATATACTAATACTTCGTATTCATTAATTAGAATTCAGATATCGTGTAAGAGTGGCAGTGGCATGCGACTCGCAGCTACAAAATTATTTAACAGCCTAGTAGAATTAACAATCTTAATAGAAGCTTTTGCTCGAAATCCTGTTTAATTAAAGTATATTGCCATTCCCAATTCGATTTCGAGTTGTGGAATTGGGCAACTATAGGTTGTCTGTTCTAGGCACTCATTGGAAATACAAGAAATAATGCGTGCGCATTAGTATTCAGGACATACGCCTGTAGGGAACGTATGCTTCATTTTATTTCAGTTATTTCAGTTTGAGAATGTATGATATTTTCAAGAAAAAACAGCTATACTTTATAAATGAGAATAACTGACCAATTATTTACTTTTTCTGTCAAAAATGGGAAGCGAAAAAAATAGTTAATTTTGAATGAAACGTATGATTCGCATTGAAAACGAATAGCAATTTAATTCAAATAATTACTAAATAATGAGATATATTCTTCAGAGTTGTACTGGCTTATTTTGTAATCTAATACAAATCCGCATTATCATTTGATAAAATAAGATCATGCTCGAATAGTTAGAATAAAGAAGTAGTGTTTATTTAAATATATTACATATAAATTTATGAAACACCGCCGTCAAATAGTTTTTTCTCAGTCACAAACCTACACAGCATCATATTTCAATTACTTTCTCCCTCTCAAAGAATTTCAACATTTCACATTCATATCACATTCGATATCGTCTTCTTGGACAACAACAACTTTTACATTATTTTATTACGATGATATATAAGACTTGTTGAACCAGTTTCGTTGTAAAGCGCTTCTTTCGGTGCATTTCCCCAGATACAGCATCTTTTTCGTTTTGTTTTAATGTACGTGTGTTCCAGAAATCTGTGCTTCGTGCTCTTCTTAACGGCAAGCTGCTAATTATTTATGGCTTTAATGATTATTTTTTCCCCACCACTTTTATTTTATTGCTATCCCTACCATTTTGATTCTGATTCTGATTCTGAATCTCAATGGCTTGGTTTCGCTTCTTGCCTCACTTTGTGGTTTCTTTTGTATTTATTTTATTTTATTTTTTTCATAAATTTAGTGCTTCATTAAGCAATTTTTACAGTCTTGACTTTTTGTTTTACCATAGAAACGAAAACCATTCCATTGCCTTTTCAGTTCTGTTCGCTTTTGGCTCATAAGTGCGTAATTTACTTAAGCTGCTTTTGGCTTAATATGCGCATTTTAATAGATTTGTTCCACTATCGTCAAGACAATAAATTATAAAATACCAGCGTGTAGAGCAGGGCATTCAGACAGCATTCAGGAGGCACATACAGCAGCCATACAAACCGAGACCCCGCCACCACCATACAAGTATAGTCGTATATGCACTTGCCCGGCCCCTGTACCTGCCCCTATCTCGTGCTGCTGCTTGTCTCTGAAAGCTTTTCAACTCCGACGGCTGAGTGCCTCTAAGATGCAACTAATGATAACAGACAGAGTCAAGAAGAGAGTGGCAGAGGGGCAGTAGAGGCGGTGGCAACGAGGGAGCGGAACTCTGTGTGGTGGTTGCCTTTGCTCGATTAAGCTGCTTACCTGAGGGGCGTAGCTTTTTGGGTGTAGCAGTCGCATCAGCGCGTCTCACCTGACAGCTCAATGGACGGAGGCATTGCCAGCGATGGCAGTTTCCTGGAGTTTCTGTCTTTTTCTTCTTTTTTTAGGTGTTTGGTTGAGTGTGGGTTTTGGTTTTGTAACATTTTACAGTTGGCCCATTCATAATTATCACATGTGTGATGTGATGTGCTGGCCTGTGATGAGCTGGCCTGTGATGTGATGTGCTCTTGCATGGGTCCAACGTTGCGCTTTTTCACGCTTTGGCGGCTCATTAAAAGCGTCTGCATTAACACATTTTGCTGCATTTGCTTTGCACTTGCCACGCCCACGTTGCATCGCAGCGCATCGCATTGCATTGCACTCGCATATACGAATATGTAATACTGCCAGCACATACTCGGACTCGTACTTGCTAGCCGAGGGTTATAAATTACGTCTGCTGTACACAAGATTGATAGTTCTCTATAGGTTTCAAATGCCGTTAGCTCTGTTTGCCAAGCCTCGCATGTTCGCATATGCGTCTCTTCTGACCCAGTTAGACCTTTAATTAGCATATGCATAGATGCCTAGATACCTAGATGTGCGGGTATGTATGCCAGAACGATGATTTGTTGCCTTCGGTTTGCCTAAGCAAGGTGTTAGGCTTGTGAAGTTTACTTTTAAAGTCAAGTATGCGGCATTTAAGTGCTTTTACTTAAACTTTAAGACAAGAGCACATTTATGCTCTTCCAAGAACTATTTTAGCACTACTTTGTTGTTTGCTGAGCCAGTACAAGCCCTCTTATTTCCGAGTTAGTTTGCTGGCGGAGTTACTTTGTTTGTTAGCGGTGGTGTAGTCCCCTGGGACTAGCCGTTAAGATCTGTCTAGGCTCATTTCTGGCTGTCTTCTACCTAGCTCGCTTCTATCTTACGTACAGATCGTTTATCACTTTCAATTCGTTAAACTTATGCCTGGTCTCCACCGTATCTCCATAAATTAATATCCAAATATTTATGAAACATTTTGGATGTGACCTAAAAAAAGGGTACGGTCATTTAGCAAACATCGATACATGGCTGAATATATCGACACTTGTTGTCGTAAAAATCATACCAATTGAGTTCGGACTCGCTTCATCTTATGGGTCCCACTTGTTGTTCCACTAAAAAACAAAAACAAAACAATGCGTCGTTTCAAAAATAAATTTAAACATTTTGTTTAAGTCAATAGACCATTCACAGAAGTCAAATCAACACTTGTGCACACAAGTGCTACAGAATTTAGCACAATGGCTAAACAGATGTCCGGCCCCGCTCGAAACACAATTGTGGTTGGTGTGGGGGTGTGGGAACTGTGTATAAATAGCAGTGCAATTTTTTGTTGGCTTTAAGTTCTTGTCAACTGTCAATATGCTGAGAAAGTTTGGGTTCCTGCTGCTGATACTTGCGATTAATCCGGGGGGTTGGACTGGAGTGCGCGCCCAGAGACGCTGTATGATTGCTCGAAACGTTGTCCAGAATGCCCGACGCATCTTCTTGTTGCGTAATGCCCAGAATCAGTGGTCTCTCAAGCGCACAGATAGCTCGGCTGTTGGCGAAGTGTTGCGGTTGTACTGCAACGCAACCACCATTACACCGTCCACCTGTCAACCAAATGGGGCCTTTAGACCGCCTATAGCTACGGCTTGTCCAAGACCACCGTTTCCTAGCGCTATACCTATTGTGGACCGCAGATGTCGGGGCACAGCCTATCAAGTGGGTCATCGGCTTTTCGGGGCTATGCATGAGCTATACCGTTCGTGTTACGACCGAAGGCAAATGCGTGTGATGTATGTCGATCATCGTGTCTTTGGCAAGAGTTTCAGTGAGTTTTTACAAAGATTTCGGCGCTTAAAATATATCAGTTCTCATTGTATTTATCCATCATACCTAGTTCCACAGCGGCCTTGTGTCGCTTGGTCAGCCGACGGAGTCATCACACCAGGCCAGGAGCGCGCTTTCTTGCGGGGCAACATATACGCAACCTTCCAAAACTTATTTGGCGTACGCAATCGCTACATCAGCAACAATCAGGTCACAGTTATCAATCGTGGCCATTTGGCCGCAGCAGGTGACTTCTTCTTCGGCGACCAGATGTGCGGCACCTTTAAGTATGTGAACGCAGTTCCCCAATTCGCCAGCATAAATGATGGTAATTGGGAGGCAATTGAACGATGGATTCGCAGTCGTCTGCCTGTCAACTCCTTCTACAATGTGCGCACTGGAGCTGTAGGGGTGCTGCGACTCGCCGACGAGCGTTCGAACCCACCACGCATGAGGGATGTCTTCTTGGGTAACAGGCGCTTCCCCGTCCCCTTGTGGATGTACAAGAGTATTCGCAATGCCCAAAACCAGCCACTGGGCGTTTTCCTCACCCTCAACAATATTTATGCCAGAGCTATGCCGGCGCCTCCAGCGTTCTGTAGACGAGTAAATTGTCCATTGCAGTTGAATAATGTCGTCAGTAGAGGTTTCACAATGTGCTGCAATCCGGCGACTTTCAATCCTCCACACTAATTCCAATAAACCGAGAATATTTCAGTGATTATTCTGCATGCATTCTCCGTGCATTTCATTGATATATTCAGAGAGAAGTTCGAGCATTTGTAAAAATATATAACTAAAGCAAATAAAAAGGCACATTCAGGCACATGAATTGAAAGGTAATGGAAGGCGTAACTCCTAAATATCTCCACATCGATATGACTTCTTAAAATGCTGACACTTCTTCCTCCACCTATTGAAGAAAACCATTTTGATTGTGCTTTCAGCAATTTATCTTGTTCTATCAAAAGTTACTTCAGCGAAAAGTTGTACCTGAAGCTCTACCTCTTCAATCTCACTCAGAAAGAGTTATTCGAATCGAAAGTATATTACGTTATTGATGGCATTCTTGCCAAATTTCTTTTGAAATCAGAACTTGAAAACATTTCCACCGTCCCTTTTATCTACTGTACATATAGGATTATTCCTTATCGTCCCTTCCTTATATAGCACAAAATATTAAACCAAGAACGTAACTAAGCTCATGCCATTGCAACTGCATTCTTTCTACATCCATCCAAACTCAACCTCCGCCATTTGGTTGCATTGAGCACACGTGCTCGCTTTATTGCCCTACCTATGTTTAACATCAGATGTCTGTCAACTTTGGAGCACAAATCCAATCGGTTTCACCTTATTTTTGGTTAACAATGGCCAATAAGCTTGCGGGCCAGAGTTCGATGCTGCAAACCAAATAGAGGGGCAGCCAACCTAGTGTGGCATGAGCATAGCACTTCAATTTCATGTAATCTCTTTAAATGTGAAACAAACCGACAAACGAATACCAATCCACTTCAATCAAACTTAAAAGTTTGTACAAACAGTCCGCTCGCTGTGTAACTGGGAGAAAAATCGAAAACTTAAATGAGTTTCAATAACGTGTGCAAGAGTGTATTATGTATCCAGAAAGCGTGTGTGTGTGTGTGTGTGTGGTGTAGGTGTGGTTGTGGGTGTGCACTTCATTTCAACTGTCATTTCAGTTACTGTTAAAAATCGTATATCTATTAGAGCGGATTGCAGTGAACTCTGCTCGAAGCGCTATCTCAGTCGCGCTGGCTGTAGTTGTGGTTCTGGTGCTGGGTGCCACGTTATTTGATTTCATTACGACCGTTTCCAGTAACAATTTTTTGTTTTGTTGACACACATACACTCATACTCATACACACACATACACATATGTACGTGTATATGCTACATTCATGAAGAGGAGAGACAGTGCGCGCTTTTTATTACTTTTCATGTGTACAATCAAACATTGATGTCAGAATTTAATATGCTGTATAAATCGTTTTGAGCCATTGACACATTCATGCGTTCGTTTTCCATAGAATGGCAGGATGGGACACTCTTACATAGCCAGTGTCTGTGTGTTTGTATGAAAAAATATTTATATTTACACGCAATACACATACGCCCCTTTGTATTGCTTCCTACATATTTTTCCTTATTTTTTTGTATATATACTTGTATTTTTTTCTGTTTGGAAGCGTATAAAAAATTTCACTCTTATTGCTTTTGGAAGCTTTTCCATGGTTCACATTTCATTTATTTTCACTTGCAGCCGGTCGTTATGAAGTGGGGAGTGTGTGTGCACTTCACAACTTAATACACTTTATTATTGAAAATATTTTTTATTATTGGGGTGTGGCGGGGACTGTGCTGGAGAGCTTCCTAGAATTTGGCCCTGACGTGAGGCACTCGACAATTTGCTGTTGTTGTTGTTATTTGTTTGCTTCATGTTTATTGTTGTTGTTGTTGTTATTATTGCTTGGCACATTGATTTGCTGCACTCAATCCATTGAAAATATACAAAAGTGTGTGCGTTTGTATATTTAAAACTTGCTCTACAATTCACTTAAATACCCTACACACCTTCTTTATACATTCACATTTGATCAATGAATGTAAAAGATAGTGTAAGGCCTTACAGGCTTCATTGTAAAAGTCAGCACAGAGAAATTTGAAATTTTATTTATAAAGCTATTGATTAAATAAGTAAATAAAAGATTCAGTTTGTTCAAATAGAATTGACCATTTCGTATAAGCTATATCAGGCTATTGGGCTGTTTGGCAGTGTGATTCTTTTCTTTTTTAAGAATATTACGATTTTTTTTACAAAAAATACGCTTAATGTCCAGTCAATTTATTTATGGTTTAGATCGAAATTTCACTTAAATCTATCAAATTTTATCCTTTTTTGACTGTATAAACCAAATTTCTGCAAAAATGTTTTGACTCAAGTTGCACAAGCTGCATTTTGCCTTACAAACTAACTTCCTATCTACATATTTGACTGTATGAACCAAAAAATCTCTAAAGACGTGTTTGTTTTAGTCGAAAAAGTTCCCCCAATGCGTAAGCGTTTCATTTTTGTTTAAATACAATATTTAATGGTTTAATAAAACTATTTGGTTTCATAGGAGATGCTTTATATAACGAAAAATTCGATTTATTGTAACTTGCTCAAACAAATTTCTAAAATTGATTTATTGATTCATTTTTCTTCTAACAATTTTGTATTTATGAAGATGGGACCATAACATACTAGGCTTGAATACTTGAATTGGCTAAATATGCTTCAATTATAGTTTGCAAATTTCTTCTGAAAAGTCTCTATGTTTCAATAAAATGGCACTTTTTTTTTGTGAACGGTAGCGTATGTCATAGTCGTGTTGGCCCAATTATAGCTTCCAATTTTGTATTTTATTTTTGACTGTTAAACGAGATTTTGATATTCATGTTGCATGTTGCTGACTTTTGAAGTTTGGCAGAAGCAGTAGCAGGGTCAGGAGGCAGAAGGCAGAAGGGGGCGGCAGCAACGAGCAACTCTATGAAACTTTTCGCTTTTGCTTGTTTTTCCTTTTTGTTTTACCAATGTTGCTGCTGTTGATGCTGCTTGTGTGTTTTGGGCGGGGAATGGTGAAATGGAGTGGAGGGGGGTATTGTTAAATAATTTTTTTATGAGCAATGCTAAAGCCTTGCATTGTTTATTTTAATTTGCATTATTTTTTGAGGTTTTGCGTATTCTGATTATTGCCCAATTTTTTTTTCTCTCCCCACCCCGCACTCTCTCTCTCTCTTGCGCTGTCTCTGTTTATATATACGGGTATGTGTGGGTGTGTGTGTGTGTGTGTGGAAAAGTTTTTCACTTTTATATACCGTTTGTTCGCATTTAACATGACCCGAAAAAAAAGTTTGCAAATTATGCAAATGGGCTGTGTGCTCAACTTCTGGCCGTATATCCCACTCGACTGACTGCTCGACTACTTTGGCTGCCTTTTTTGCATCGTTTTAATGAACTGCGAGGCTTTTATGCGAGAATCCCCCCCATTTTATTTGTATATGTTTGTTGGTTTGTTTGTTTGTTTGTTGGTACCTTTGTATCTCTCTCTCTTGCTCTTGAAACCTGAATTCAATTAAGCGTTCTTGCTACTGTTGTCGGTGTTGTTGCTGCTGCTGTTGCTGTTGTTGTTGTTGCTGTTGCGGTAACTCAGCCAACGGCTGCTGCCTTCTCAGTCACTTTATTTATATCCCCGTGCTGCCTCATTTGCAAAAAGTTTATATGTACGAGTAGATGTGTGTGTGTGTGTGTGTGTGTGTGTGTGTGAGTGAGCTGTGCGTGTGCATGTGTCAGTTTGATAAATGATATCAATTTCTTATGGACTCACAACACTATAGGCGTCAAAGTTTGTTTTAGAATGTGCTTCATTTTGTTTGTTTGTTCCTCTGTACGTTTGTTTATTTTCTGCCTCTCGGTGGCGCTGCTCGTATAGCCACTCTGACATCGTCATTTGCCAATTTGACACTTTTAATACCTCCCCCCATCCTCTCTTCCCTGTGTCGCTCTCACCTCTCTCTCTGGCTTGGAGCTACTTGAATTTTAAATGCCTCCTCCTCGCTCGACAGCTCAGCGTATGAATTTTTAATGGCCGTCTCTTCGAATAGCAAAACCAAGTCCTCGTCTCGGTTAGACTGTGGATTTCAATTGCTTTTGTAACGCTTATTGCTATGCATTTGATTGCAGTGGTTACCACCACCATCAGGTGGCAACTTTATCTGCAACGCAGGAGCAAACAAAAGAATTCCTGATGGCCCCAACAAATTTTATATAAAATTTATTAGGTCTGGCACGCTGGAAATTTACATTTGTGACTTTTTTGTGGGCAAGAAACTTAACTTTTTTCAGTAGTTTATAGTGTGTTTATGACTTGATTATATCTGCCAGGAGATAACAGAAGGATATATTCTAGAGAACTGTGCAGCAATCAACTTGTTGGGGCTTACTCGTATATACGAGTACCAAGAAGATATTTTCTTTTATAAAGAATGTATGATCGATTTAATAGTAAAGGGTGTTCAAAGCAGACCAATTTTTAATAATTAGTTTGGCATTTAGGGCAAACAAAATTTTTGAAAATAAATTTGTAAATTTTGCTTTCTGAAAATTGCATAATTTTGTCTATAAAATAACAGCATGTCTGAATGAGTCGCCAATTGAAACTCTCTTTTAATTCCAACACAACAAGCTCTCCAAGACCCCTTACTTTTTACAAATTTCTCATCAACACTTTCTTCTGCATCTTCTTGGTTTTGGACACAAAAAGCAAACCTGCACCCATTTTCCTTATCGACTGGCCTGTATACATTAGATATCCAAAAGCGTGGTCCTCCTATTTGCGATAACTTAAGTATTTCAAGCGTTATTTAATTTACAAGCCAAAGTCATAAACTAAGATTCATAACGAGCAGCAATTACCAGAAAATTTAAAAAAAATCAAATAAAAATGCAAGCGCCAACTCAAAGATACATTTTCCATTCGAAGGCAAGGCGTCCTAAGGCAGCCACAACTATTAGCCCAGAAAAACACATAAAGATACTAAAAAACAACGCGAGCACATTAGCGACCCAGGCGAGACCACCAAGTAGCCGGCCGGCTGGCCGGGCTATATGTGTGTATGTATTTGAGCGACAAGGTAACAAAAATTGCCGCCAGCCAAAAAGTCTTAACACACGCAGACACTCGAGACAGTTCCCATAAGCCGTATGTAAATGACAGTCTTAGAGAGGGGCAGAGTCAGGGGACTGGAAAAACTTTCGGCCACTAATCTATAATGCTGTCAGCCATTAAACAACTGAGAAACCAAATTTGTAACTCATTAAAGCAAACGAAACGGCAGACCCAGAAAAAGAAAAAAATGAACCTGCCCGAGTGAATGACTGATAAATGCCACTCGCATTGCCTGTCTCATTTGGGCTGCCAAATAATATTTAATTATAAACAAATAAACGCAGCAGTTGGAGCCGCTACGTCGGCGACCCTAACCCGACTCGACCCAGTGTGGCCGGCGGGGTTATGTTTGAAAGCCTCAAAGTTTCTCTGTCTGCCTCTCTGTGTGTGTGTGTGCGTCTTGGTGTGCGTCCGTCTGATGGTCGTAAAAGGTGTAGAGTGATTAATTATATGTCAAGGAATTAAATCAAATATTTGAGTTGTCACAACGAATGGTTCCATTTTAATTTTCTCTGGGACCGCACGGACACAGCTGTGCGCTTTGGGTTAAACAAACGTAGCATTCTTATTGTTGTCTCTGCTTATCGTCGATGTCGATGTCGTTGTCGTTGTCGTCGTCGTCTTCGACGACCAAAAATAAATCACGAAATGCAAATAAAAATGACTTTAAAAATGCCATAATAATTTTTGTACTAGCCCGGCATGAAAAATTGAAAAACCAACGTAACAACAAAGAAATCAAGCATAAGATAACATAATCCCCATTTAGCCTCAAACCATGTGCAACCTTTTGGTGCGGTCTGGAAAAGCAAAGCAAAGCAAAGTCAAGCCAAGCCAATCCAAGGCAGCAGAAGCAGCAGCAGCGACAGATAGTAACCGTCTGTCTGTCAGTCAGTCTGTTAGGGAGAAAAAATAAAAAAACATTAGCATATATCAATGCCAAATGCAAATAAATCATCAATAACATTTTCTCTACCACTTATGCACCACTTACAGATACATACTTACCCACCAAACGTTGAAACGTGCGGCACATCGTTCTGCTCTGACTGACTGAAGTGACTTTGGAGTGCAGCTGCATTTTCCGCGACTAACCTCGGCCGGGAAGGAGGAAAGAGGAAGGAAGGCAGGCAAGCAAGGAAGGAAAGCGTGGAAAAAGGAAAAACGCCAACGCTCCGGGCTGTCTATCTGTCATATATGCATCATATATACATACCTTACATACCTACCTATATACATACATACATACATACATAGCCATGTACATACATACTCGTACATATGTACATATAAACGTGGCGTTGCCTAACTAAAGCGCCTTGCATAAATTTACCGCAGGCAGCGAAGCGCTCAAAAAGGATAAACGAGAAAAGGCTGGAAAAAAAACAAAGTTGAGAAAAAAGTGTTCGTATATATATGCATATTTGTACTGAGCGAGAGCCAAAATGGAAAAGCAAACATAAAGCAATTTTATGCGTTTTTAAAATACGGCAATTGACTGAAACAACAAAAGCAACGCACTGTCGCTGGCGGAGGAGGAGGAGACGGTGTCGGAGTCGTAGTCGGAGTCGGAGGTCGAGGAACGAAGTCAGCAACACACAGAAAAGTGGTTCGAATTCTTTAAACTCGCTGCAAAAAAAAAACATAGATACCTCTATAGTCCACTTTGTCAAGGGGTAATTTAAAAATAAAATAAATAGAAATAGAAATAGGACCTTCTGATTAGGTAGATGAACTTTTATTATATTTATTGATTAAGAATTCGTATAAATGTAGGAGCATTTCTTAGCTAGCTAAGTTTCAGATTCAATTCAAAGAGTAACAAATCTAAGTATATAGCGAAGAAGGCCTAGTAAGTGATGTAAGAAAATTGAATTCTGGAAATCGTTTATGATAGGACCATTGCCCTATGTTTGTCTATAATTGTTACTGAGAAGATTTCCAACCAGTATTTAAGTCTATGGGCGATGTCTCAACAAATGATATGCAATAGCCTGAAAATGTAGGAATATCATTGAAGCATTTCTTAAAACAGCTTTTCAATTATTAATTAACTTTGATATTCAATTAACACCGAACATTTGCACCGATTTATTCATCGTCCAGTTAAAGTAAATTTACTTTTCAATAATATAAAGCCTAAAAAGCGTTTCCAGTTTTTTAAGGTTATTCTTTTTAGAGTGTTTCCGTTTTCTTTCTTTTACTTCAAAACGAAGATTTAAAATATAAGTTATTACCAACTATTTAAATTATTTATTTACGCAAACTATATAAACAGAATATTAGTGCTAATATATAGTTGAAGTTTTTCAATTATGAAAGAAACTTCAATTTTCTATAAAAGCAAAACATTTGCAATCTTAGTTGTTTTATTTACTGTATAGTAGTTTATCGCTATAAACTAATTCCACATTTTCGAACTTCCTTTTACATAGTCTTTTCTATTATTAACTTACTTTTGTGATGACAAGCTGATCGTAAAGTCCTGGTAGTAACTACTACAAATTTAAGTCTAAATTGACTATATCTGGATACATTAGTTTCCTTAAAAGGTATCAGTATTGTCTAAGCAAATAAGCATCAGAGCATTAAAAACACTTCTTTTTGTTCAAAAATATTCAAAACTGCGGAAATAAATCAAATTAGAGAGCGCCATAGAACCGTATTCCTTAGTTTCTTATCAAACGCAATGCCAGGCAGTTGTCAAGAAGACAGTACGTAGCTTTAGTAAAATTTCTTTCAAAAAACTACATCTGACCATACCGTTTTAAAAGTGCCTTTCCAAATTTGTTATCAGCCACTTGAAAAATCACTCATATACCAGTTGTAAATCGTTTTGTGCTGCCAGTTTGATGATTCGAGCCACTGTGCGAAGTCAGGCGAAGGAAGAACAGTGGAAAATTCAACAAAACCGCATATGAGCACGGTTTTCCAAGGGTTTTTCGGGGAGCGCAACAAATCAAATACAGAGCGCAGTGCCAAATCGGCAGGCAGTCGGGACCACAGCAGCAGCAGCAGCAGCGGCAGTGGCAGCAGCGACTACAACAACAATAACACGAACAACAACACGTTTGATAAGCAAACGCAGCGAGGCAATAAGGGCAAATGCTTGATGGTTTGTTGACGACCAACACAAAGTTTTTAAGCGTGTAAACATTGGCAAGCAGTTGAAACAGTCGGAGCAGACGGATTCGGCAACGGCTATAGCTACGGATTCAGCCACGGAGGCAACCACAACTCAGAACAACCAAGCAGTTACATTTATAAACGCTGCTCGGTGCTCGCAGGAGAAGTCCTGCTCCTGCTCCTGCTGCTCGCTACAGTTACAAATTGTAGTCGCAGCTGTGTGTGAGTGGGTGTGTGTGTTGGTGTGAGTGTGTGTGAGTGTGTACGTGTACGTTTGTGTGCACATGTGTTCGCACACTTTGTTATTGTAGTAACAATTTATAAATGTAACGCCAACAACATGAAATAAGCAAAGCAACGAGCAAGTGCAATGCATAAATATAAACAAAGATGCGAGTTCAACTGAACGTAGCATTAAGAAAGATACAAGCACGGCACACGTCGACAGCGACGACGACGACGACGACGCGGTTCTTGTGCTTGTTTTTGTTATTGTTATTATTGCTGTTGTTGTTGTTGTTTTTGTTATTGTTGTAGCAAAAAGTTATAAACACAGCGCAGCAGAAAAATCGATAATTTAAAGCGTAGCCTGTCATAAAATGCAGCTGTTTACGTGCTACAGATACAAATTTAGCCAGCAGATACATTTGTATCTGTGAAATACTACCAGCGTCTTCAGATGTGAAAAGTACTTGCGAGAAGCACAACATAAAATCCGAACGGTATGTGCGGCCACAAAAACCAAAACAAAAATTAAAAGTTGCGCTTTCGTGCTGAAATATGTACATTTGTATCTGCAAGATACCTTGCGAAAAGTTAACTAATTACCGGCTAAAAGTGGAAATAAACGGAAGCATGCACAAGTTGGTGCAAAATTGAAAGCATCTGCAAGATACTTTCGACAAACTAATGCGTTTACCTTGCGAAGGTGTAAATAATACCACATGCCTAATGGCAAATTACTTTTAAAATTGTATCTAAAATGCAAAAGTACCCGTAAGATGCATTCACCACAGGAGTGCGGTCGATACTCGATATGCAAACAAACAAACAAAATGTCACCCATCGACGCACGCTTAGGCATAAAATTAATTTGCATCTGGCAGATACATTTCACCCAATCAGACAAATAAACCAAAAAATTTGCCAAACTGCCACACAATATGCAAAAATTGCATTTGTATCTAGCTTTGTGCGTTACTTGGCCGGCCAGTTCATTTGAAGTGCAAATAAACAGAGCTCTAATGTTGGTCAGTAATGGCCACAAGCAATGCTAAAAGTGTTTAAAAGCAGCTTTACTGAATACTCCAAACTACAAACTAAAAAGCCGCAAATGCCACAACAACAGCAACAACAACAGCAGCAACAACAACCATCAAAACTAGTCAACAACAACAATAATCCAACAATTTTGTTTTTGCTTGCAGCACCCACAATTAGCGCCAACAGCCAGCAGTAGTAGCAGTAACAGCAGCAGCAGCAACAACAACAAGAACAACAACAGAACAAGAGCCACAACAGCTAGAACAACAACAACCAATGGGACATGCTGATGCCAGTGTTGCAAAACAACAAACACACAGCCAAAATACCAAATTGCAAAATGAGGTGTTGTACACGGCCAACGAGGACGACGATGATGCCATCGTTTAGATCAGCCGCCCACACATCATCGCAATACACCAGGCTGTGCGCGCTCATAGCCCTCTTGTTGTTGTTATTGTGCAGCGATATAACCCTGGCGCTGGACACTCCAGTCAAGGGAGTTGGAGGGAGTTCGGTCGCAATGGGCGTTGGCGGGCCACCTGCCACGCCTAATGCCAATCTAACGGATTTGGGCAGTCCCGGTGTGTATTAAGCGTCAATGTTTAATGCTAATTATATATACTATATTCTACTATTCTACTTATATACACCTATCTACATAACCATATAAATATAGCTATAGTATGTGTTATTATATGTAACAACTGAGCACTCTACGAGTAGTTGCCGGCAACATTTAAGCAGTTTAAGCGAGCGCGTTCACCCTTCAGTTCCTAACCCCAACCCTTCCGCGAGTTTCCTGCCAGCCAAGCACAATGGGAGAGATTCGAAATACAGGAAAATAGTAGTTCTGCAAGCTATAACTTGGAATAAAAGTGTATATACTTTATAGGCTAATGATGTTCTATTCAGTTTCAGTCCAAATGATTCCGATCATAACAATTGGAAGAAAACTATTTTTCACATTATAGTTATATACTCGTACATATTTTAAGCAAGAGAGATCATTTCATTTTAAAAATTTGCCCAAAATAGATTCAATTTATGGATAATCATTAATTAACATTGACAAATTCGAATTTTTGTATATTAAACCAAATAAAAAAGTTAAAAGATAATTTCATTTTACAGATAGATATTCCTATTAGTAAACAAGTGAATGAGAATTATAATTACATTTTCGAATTCCATAACAGTTGTTGCAACAACTTTACGAACGGCAGTTGGGGGAAAATGTAATTACAATTTAAGAAGAATAGCAAAAGTCATTTAATTATTATTTTTTACCTTTCCTCCTATTCCTTCCATTGTGCGCCGCCATTTTGGTCTTTCTGTGTATTTCCTTGTGCGCATTTCCGTTTGCCATTTCCGTTTTAGGAATGCCGGCTAGCGGGGTGGCTGAAACTATTAGCCACTTGGTGCTAAATAACCACGCCCGCCCAACACTTCAACGCACATACACAATCGTGGAGGTCCACACACACACACATACACACACACACACACCCACAAATACTGGCGCCACACTAAGCATCAATTAACCCAATTTTCAGAATCCATTTTCCATTTTCACCTGACGCTGCCTGTTGTTTCTGCCACTTGTGTGTGTGTATGACTGTGGTGTGTGTGTGTGTGTGTATGAGTGTGCATATTTGTGCGCTCTGTGTTTTCATATATTTTTTAGCACTTTATTTTGTGTATTTTGTTTTCCTTTATTCCTTCGTTTATTTCTTTCTTTGGGTTTATTTGCACAACTCCCAAGTGTTTGTATTTCGCACTTGCCAGCAACTTAAAAATCCTCCACTTTAAATTCAATTCCCAGTCCTCAAAGCCCAATACGAACCGCCTCGCTTTTACTTACATGCATAATGTGCCCAAGACTCTGGTTTTCTCGGTCCAGTCTCTTTGCCTTTTTCTCTATATATATAATTTCAGAGGCGTCGCGCTTTGTTGTAGTTTGGTTTGGTTTGGTTTTGGACTGGAGCTGCAGCTGGAGTTGGAGCTGAAGCTGAAGCTGAAGGACCGTTGTGGAGCAGCGTGGGAAAAACAATTTATTTATTGATTTTGTTTTATTTCCTCTCACTCACAGACATTTTAATAATGCAGCAGTATAACTGAACGAACTATAAAATATTTTAGCAAAACAATTTTTTCAGCATTCATACAAATATTATATTAACAACTTTTCAGCCAAAGCCATTACGTATTAATGCCTGCAATTTAAATAACGTTAAATTAATATGAACATGTCTTTTTACAGCTTTGATTCGCGCAATTAATAATTCATTGTTACACACAGCATACACTGTTTTTTCGCTCTCTCTTTCTCTTATACACACTCTCTCTCTCTCCCTCTTTTAAACTGTTTTGTTATTAATCAAATTACGCGGCACGCGACATAAATTTTTAAAAAGTTTTTTTTAGCACTCGCCCCCTACCGGCCTTTTCGCTTGGCTGGTACGTGACTTTTGGCTAGTTTTTTATGGCATAATTTTATAGCAATGCGCCATAATTTGGACCCTCTTGGACGCAACTGTACACAACATGCGGGTGACATACTCAACAAATTTAATTATGTCGCAGCTGCCGTTGCAAGCCGCCTTTGATTGATTGCCTGGCACAGTTTAACAGCTATAGTTACAACTGCAACATCAACAACAACAAACAGGCAAATAGTGCTTGCAACAGCAACAACAACAACAACAACAACAAGATGAAAAGTGAAAGGTGCACGACATGCATTGGAAATGTCAAAAACATGTAAGTAGTTTGTTTTATTGAGCACGCTCTTTAACTGCATGCAACAACTTTATGGTCGAGGCATTTGCCCTCCTATTATAAGTGCCCTTCCCTATGGCATAACCAATAAGTATAAGGCTAAGCAGGGCTATACAATATGCATGAGACAGACAGATTGAGGATTGTCGGGCCCAACTGCGCAGCTATATTATTCATCAAAATGACAAAAGGAATCGATTTAGCCGTATTTGCTTGTCTGCCTGCTTGTCTGTCTGTATGAGCGTCCGCGTTTTGATGACTGCACGTGCTAGTGTCATCAAATTAGGCCTGTTGACTCAACTTTTCATTATGTAGATTGAGTTTATTACAGTATTTGTTTAGCCACATCTTTTGTGTCTTAATTAATCAGTTTTTGATTATTTTAATATACAACAGAGATTCGAGCAGCCCAAATATAATATTGTAGAACACATTTGTTTTGTAAAGCAAACTAAGCTAATTACATATTTATATACATGAATAATTTTAAGTTATTTTAAATATTACTTTCGGTTTTAATATAAATTCCACACAAAAGAGTCTAAGAATACGCCTATGTTCACAAACTTTATATTCTAGGATCTATTTGATATATTTATAATATTCATAGACCAAGCGACGGTATAGCTCAGACTCAAAATTTAAAAAAAAAAAGGGTGATTAGATTAAAATACATTACTATAGAAGAAGCTTTTCCATGTATACTTATATTTCAGTAATATATAGATATTTTTATCGATAGCATTTAAAAGAAAAGACATTCAATTTAAATCCAAAAGAGAATATTTATAATAGTCTTAATAATAATTTTTATAAAACAGTCAATTGAAACGTCACCTAAAGTTGCAACAATACTTCCGAATAGTTTCCTGTACCCTTTCAAAAGAATATTTGACAGAAAATAGATATTTTCACACATTTACAAGGTGTAGCAATATTTGTAATAATCTTATAACTCTGTGCTCCTTCAAAACTATCGATGATATCGGTAGTGATTCCGTTATATTACCGACAAGACTGACTCTTGCTACAATCGATGCACTTACAGCACTCATAGCTTTAGTACAGTGCATTCGAAAGTCACGACACTTGCCTGTTACACTTGTTTATAGACAGGAAGTCAATCTAAAGTCGACTTAAGATATACACACAAAAAAAAGAGAGAGAGAAAAAAGCATTTTGCATTTATTGCAGCGACCTACGCTAAGGAGAAGCTGAAAACTCGTTTCCACTTGCCAGCTGCCTTAAAGTTTCAGATATCGAGCGTTTGATATGCGTCTTTTATGTTTCTGTTTTTGCCATAATCAAGATAACAGCTCGCAGGGAGATTGAGCCGAGAGTGTGTGTCAGTGATAGCGGCGAACAAAAATGCATAGATAGCGTCAATCCATCAATCAGTGAGCCACAAACTATAAACTCTTCGCTCCGCTGACTTAATTATAAAAGTCTAAAAATAGCATACAAATTGGTAACTGAATATGGCAAGACGTGGGCTTATCTTTTTATTCGTTCTCTTCGTCATCGACACCATTTGGCTAACCATATTGAGATTGTCTCTGTAGTGGCACGAACAAGACTGTGAATGGCTTTTTATTAATACATTTTACAAGGCATTTAGATACGATCTAACCAATTTGGTCCAAACTCACCTTTGTGTAGCATTGTCGGATACAATGTGGTGTCAAGTTTCAACAAAGGGATTAGAGCAGAAAGCATTAAGAGCATGCCAAGCAATTGATTTTGTCTTTCTTTGTTGATTTACAAAACATGATTTAAAACTAGTTTTTATTTGCATAAAGCGCAACTCAAGCTTAGCTGCTTATTTCGGGCATAACGAGTGCTTAATTGCAAATTTATTTATTCAAAAACATAAATAAATAATAAGCTTTTACGTTTATAGTCCATTCTTTGTCAAACGAATCACAATGAATGATTTGACATCCAATTGTGGATGTGGCTCACACGATTCTTATTCGAATTTGCTGAGAAATGATTTTGCTCTTGTTTTTCTATTAATAATAATTAAAATGTTTATTCTTTCTTATAATTTGTATTACCGTGTTTTTTTGCTTCAACGTTTATAAATTCGGCGTAAAATAAAGACAATCTTGCCCAGGACTTTCCAAGAAATGCATTGGACTCATGGCTCAAATTGAACTCTGAGGAACTCCGTGTACTAAAATGTGCAACATCCAGATTCTGAAGCCCGACATTCCCTACGATCTGAGTCATTGAATCAAGCCTCCCTCAAGCACTTGGAGCACAATCGTATGCATAGGAAGAGTCCGCTTCTGGTCGAGGACAAGAGGATGAGCATTGTGCCATTTAACTTGTATATAATGATGCATATTTTTTATAGATTTCAAAGCCAAATAGAATTCAGTTTTAAGACTTAAAGAAAAAGGGTTATCTAATTGAATTCCACTATCCAAAAGAGAGTGCAAAAATCCTTCACACAATAGTGCCTTAAGAACTGCATTGATTTCAAAATATTTGATCGAACAAAAGCGGCCCTATATTTTTTCTATCAAGCAATATCAATGTTGTTCCCCGGCTATCCTTTAAGCTCCGTTTTAAGAATTTATTGTTAAATCACCTTCGAAAATTTGCCAAGATTCACGCAGACTCCAAATAGAACTTGCCAATTGCAAGACAAAACATAATACAATACAGCAAAAAAAAAGCACAACTTGGAAAACTTTCAGCTTGCCATTCGACCTGCCCAGCCCCTCGGCCCTTCCCTTCCCCGCCTGTCGTCTTACCACAACTACTACTCATCTTTCTCAGCCACCCCAATAGAAAAGTTTTTGCCGCTTACGCACGCCCCAAACAAATAGTTGGCCATAAGATGTTGCTCAAATATTTATTTACTTTACGAGTTGGTACATACACATACATAGTATATTTTTTTGCTTTTTGTTTTGGCAATGCTAACAAATAAATCCACAAAAAATAGGAAGGAAGAAGAAAGTTACTGCTATTTTTTGCACCTGCTGCCGGTTTACAAGCACTTGAACCAAAACTAATAACAAATCTTTTCATTAGTTGCGTTAGACAAGTTAGTTAAAAAGTGCACTTTGAGTAAACAAATGTGGGTGTGTACAAAGCACAAAACACTTAACAAAAAAGCGAGATGGAAAAAAATTAGCTAAGCCAATATGCTCGTCAGCAACTACAGGACAAAGTTGTGCTGAACTTTTGTGAGGTCCTTGCGCTAAGCATAATGAAAACATAACATTTAGTTTGCGCTTCTATTTATATAAACCTGCAGACAGGCCAGCAGCAGCGGCAGCAGCAGCAGACAAGACAAAAACAACTTTTCATTAATAACTCTAAAATATTTTGGCTTGTAAAGTTCGTTGTACACCTTTTAACAGGCCAGGGACAAAGTTTTTGCTGTGCTGGGCGAATCGAATCAAAGGACTTGAGACAAAGTTCTCCTTTTCTCCTCACTCTCTCACACAGTCTCTCTCTCTCTCTCTCTTCTGTTATGTGATGAGTGGTAAAAGCCCCAAGGGTTGATGATTATTGTACTCTCAGCTTCTTTTCGATGAATTGTGGGTGCGGGCTTGTGAGTGCTGAAAACAATGACAACTCTGCGACAACAACAACAACAACGACAATATAAATAATATCCAGCAGCCCTGACAATGGCAATTAAAGCAACAACAGCAGCATCTGCAAACTTTGGCCATAAAAAAGCAACACTAGTATAGAGAAATGGGTAAAAACTGTCGTAATAAAGGAAAATTATTATGATTTTCTATTTGCGCCTCGCCTTTTACAAAATCGTTTCAAAGCTTCAAAGGTTTGGCGCGAAAACAGCAACAAGAACAAAACAATAAAACGCACTGCGACAGGCAATGCTTGAAAAGAAGTGGAAAAGAAATTAAATGACAGGAAAATATATAAAATGTTTACAACAAAGTATTATAAAACTTCGTTTGTCGCAAGGCTTAAGTGAAATCATTCACAATTGCGAGTGGATAAAAGTTGAAGAAGTTGAGCAAAAAGGTGAACCAAAGCAGGGCAGTGCTTCACAAATCTTTCATAACACACAACATAAAAATGATAAGCAAGCTGGAAATTATGACCACATAAATTATTTATATCCTCTGCCATAAAAAGAAAGCTTTTCTTTGCCTGTCCCCTCTGTCCCGGCTATATTTTTAGACCAATTTTGATAAATCAAACCACATTCAAAAGACAATTTGCTTGTGGCTGGGGAAATATTGGCAAGCAGGTTCTAATGGCTATATTTTTAGACCAATTTTAATAAATCTTATAGCATTCAATAGACACTTTGCTGGTGACTTTGAAAGCGTTGACAAGCGACCCTTTTCCGATTATGTGTATTCAAAAGAGTGGCGAGCGACGTTAATTATTTTGCCAGTTTTGATCATTGAGGTCTTCGTAATACTAATATATATAAAACAGTGTTGCGAAACATTACTTGTCTCATTTTCAGTATTATTTATTGTTAGCCAGCACTTTTCTGATTGAAAGCAGCAGTTTGAAAATGTTGTGTAGCACTTCAAGCAAACAAGTTTTAATAATTGAGAGCCTCGCAACACTAAAATATACATGGGAAACATAGCTTGTCTCATTTGCAATCTAATTTATTAATAGCCGACATTCTTTTACTTAAAGGCGCTAATTAAAAAATGTTGTGTAGCACTTCGAACGTTAATATTTTCCCAAGTTTGAATAATTGAGGGCTTTTAAATACAATATAAATTTGTTAATTTTGAATGTTATTTGTCGTTAACTGGAAATTTTCTGGCTAAAAGCAGCAATTCAACATTTTTTTTAGCACTTGAAAACTTAATTCCCTTGCCAGTTTTAATAATTGAGGGTTTCTCAATACTAAAACATAAAAAAGTGCCGCGAAACATCGCGCATTTTCAATATAATTTATTGTAAGCCAGCAATTTTCTACTTAAAAGCAGTAACTATAAAATGTTGCACTTCAAAAGGTTATTCTTCACAAGTCTTACCAATTGATTTCTTCGCAATACTAAAATAAACATATGCAGAGTATGTCTCATGTTTTTTTTTTATAATTTATCGTTAACCAACACTTTTCTGATTAAAAGCTGCAATTTGAAAATGTTGTGTCGCACTTCAAAAGTTAATTCTCTAGCAAGTTTTAATAATTGAGGGCTTCTCAATCATCTTCAAGAGCTCTATGAATGATACACCAAGTGCCCGAAGCCTTAGAGCGAAATGCCCAACGAAGCATTTTAATTTCAATCTAAGTACCAGCTGCCCTTTTCTCTCCCTCTCTCCCTCCCTCTCTCTCTTTCTCAATCTCTGTGTGTGTGTCTCTCTGTGGGTCTGGTCATCGTAACGCTCATTATTTGCTTTGTAATGTCTGTTTATTAATAATATAACAACAACAATAACAAAAACAGCAACAAGATGAAGAACAGCATCAGTAACAGGAAAAGAGAGGAAAAAAAGAAAGGCCAGCACCGCAAAAAAGTTGTTGGGTAGGAAGTGGGTGGTTGGGGGAGCAGGAGGAGGAAACGGCAAAAGGAAACGTCTAGCGCTGAAATATGAAAGCGCAAATAATGTTTAAACAATTTGTTGTCGTTTCGTTTCATTAAATGTCTATTGCAGGCAATCCAAGCACTGGAGCTGCCAAGCGGACAACCAAAACCGAACGCCCACGGCCTCAAGAGCGGCGCCAACCGGTTGGTTGGTTCGTTGGTTGGATGCTTGGGTTTTCTGGTCGCCCCTTCGCCTGCCTGCCCGCCTCTTCGTTATAATTTGCAAACTCTGAAAGTGCTAGAGAATAGCGAGTAGTAGAAAAAATTAGTAATAAAATGAAAAGCAAAGTGAAATGGCCGGAGGAGCTGCTTGCAACTTGTTGCTCTCACAGCAGTGGTTGCTGCCGTTTCCTGCGAGCGGCAGCAGCGGCGGCGGTTGCCGCTTCCTGCACTACTGTCCGTACGCGAAATTATTATTGCCTTGTCTTCCTACATCACTTTTTCTGTTGTTGCCATTGCCGTTGCCGTTGCCGCTGCCGCTGCTGTTGCTGTTGCCTCAGTTTTGTTTTGTTTGTTGCGCTGTAAAAATTATTATTTTTATGCCACTTGCCTTGCTGACTGCCTGGCTGCGATGCTTCCAGGCTCCACTCTAATGCCAGCCCGACTGCTTGGCTGACTGCTCGCCTTCATGCCACTTGAATGACTCATTAAAAGTGATTTCATTTTAAAAGATTTTCTACGCTGCCGCCGCGCGGCTCAACTCTGCGGTCTCCTCCCCTGCCACACAGCTAGCTCTTCGTCTTAGCGCCTTATCAGACTGGCTTGCCATGGCTTGGCTCTCTGTGTGCACACTAATCCGCATAAGTATTTTCACAATGCCTTAATGCCGGTCTGTCTGGAAGTTTCTTTTATTGTTTTTCAATGTACATTTGCTAAAAGGTTCAACTGCATAGATATTTGCGTGCATTTGTTGTAAATGCGAGTATTTAGTAAATAACATTTAAAACTAAGCTAGGGTTAAGCAATAATTTGAGCGCAATATTAAGAGCAAATGCGATTTAGTCATGTTTCTACAAAAGTCTTGTTTGCAACAGTGCTTTATTCAAATATTATGCTGGTAGTAGACTATGATTTACATTCAAGCTATTTGCTTCAAATTTAATGCTCATTTTAGGACGATTTTTAAAAATTCAGAAGAAAAGATTTTAACATCGCAAAATGACAGCAATTCGTGTAAAAATAGTCATAAAAACGAAGCAAATATAAATTCGGACATTTGTGCACTCAAATTATCATCATCGACTTAGATCGGCTTCATAGTAAGAGCCATATTTTAAACACGACTTTTTATCCAGTCTATAGGTCCAGTCTGCAGCGGCAATTTTGCAAAAATTCAGTTGTTGGCAAGTGTCGCTACTTTGTAGATTTAGCCAAAAACATTAAGGATTAGTGGCATCAGCCTGTGACCCTGTGATCCAAAAACTGGATCAATTTGTAATGTAAAAGTATTAAAACCATAAAAAAAATGATTGTAGACAAAGAATAAACCTCTCTAAAACGATAAATTCGATTCGATTCAATATGTTTATTATGTTTGGTTGTTTTCTTAGCAATAAGTGTAATTTTGATTTGTCCACATACTTTCTAAGCTGTCTGTATCGCAGTCTCCCTGGTGTTTAATTTACTTTGCCGCCTGTCTGCCTGCCTGCCAGCCTGAATGTCTTTCTGTCTGCAGTTTACTTTTTTAATTCGCTTACCTTCGCTTTGCTTTGCCACACTTACGCTTCTTCTTCTTCATCTTCTTCTACTACTACTTCTTATGGCTCTTTTCTTTTCATCTCATTCTAGCTGCCGCTTTTGTGCGTAATTCCCGAAAAGGACATTTCGTTGCGATAAGCGCGAGTCTGAGTCACTTAAGGCGCTACGTTTTCATCGCCACTGCCACTGCCTCTGCCGACGCGTCGTCCTCGCCATCTCGTACCCTTCCCGGCCCTTCAATTCATTGTTGCTGTGCGTCGTCCAGCCGCTTAAACGACTTTCGAGTTACTTTGCGTAACGTAATATAAGGTACAAAATTGCAACGTTGTTGTCTGCCAGCCTGCCTGCCTGCCC
The DNA here is from genome assembly GCF_003285725.1 of Scaptodrosophila lebanonensis. Taxonomy (NCBI): domain Eukaryota; kingdom Metazoa; phylum Arthropoda; class Insecta; order Diptera; family Drosophilidae; genus Scaptodrosophila; species Scaptodrosophila lebanonensis. Next base: position 2,471,089 of record NW_022060738.1, read on the forward strand.
GCCCGCCTTCCTTGCAACAACAACAACAGCAACAGCAAGAACATGAACATGAACAGCAACAACAGACACTTTTGGCATGCAAGTTGCGCGCTTGTTTGCCTTTTGTCAGCTCTTTACCTAATTCCCTAGATTAGCTGCATTATGCGCCACGCCGGGCACATAATAGTCCAACAGCAACAATAAGTATACATACATACAAACAAACATGTAACACATAGTAGTATAACATAAAGACTACAACAACATGGCAGCATAGGCCTACTGGGGAAGCCCGGCCATGTTGTTGCTCGCCGCCGGCATATACTCGTATGAGTGGCCACTCAGGCAACAAAAAAATGGGCTAACGCATACCATGATGCAATACCTCTTTGGGTGTTGTGGAAAGTTGCATCACAAAAATACACATACGTACACACACACAAACAGTCAAAACTTGCTACCGCAAATTTTCAGGATTCTCAAATAGTATACGCGAGTACTCGCAGAGGCTTGGAACAACAGCGGTCTGGAAATATTTGCAAATGGTAAGTTGTTTGTTGATTTAAAAAAGTGTATTGATTTGTATTAATGATATTAGTTTATCACATACACATACAATACTGTCTGAACTGGGAATGGCTATAGATCTACGAAATCATCCCAAATGATTGCAGGATGTGTAAATTATTTAATAAACAAAGTTCTCTATGTGCTTTAAGTCCGGCCAGAGACATAATTTGATGGCACAAAAAACCATAATGATTAAAAGCAGAGCACGGTATTTTAAATCCACAATTACTTAATGTGGCGATATAAATTAGTTTCAAAATAAGGACGAAAAACATATCTAACCAAATGTAAAGACAGGAATAGTTCGCAGGAATAGTTAACCAAATTAGAAACCAAGCGTAAGATCGATCAACCAATAAACCCCAATCGGCTATATACTTACATACTTAGTAACTAACAACACCTTCCGTGTCAATAACATTATTAACAATTAGATTAATAGCCCAGATAAGAGCAATAACAAACAACGAGATAATGGCATGGAATACAAAAGCGACATACAATATGGTCAGTAGTATTCGTCACCATCCAACTGAAATCGGATTATTTTGGTCTCGTCTAAACAAACCGCCCTTTTGCCAAAAGCTTCAAGCTCTTGTCAAAATGTAGGAAAAATACCCAACGATTTTGAAATTATACGTGAAAAGCAGTGAGATCTGCTAAGAAAGTGCTGCCCCAAACGATAAGGAGTGGAAATACCGCTTAGTTAGCTAAAGTTCTTTGGACTATATTTTAGATATATTACGCTAACGGAAGTAAATTAGTTTCCTGTATGATTCGTTTTTCCTATAAAAAACAACATTTTATTTTCATTTTATTTATTAAACATGCATCCACACTTCCTCGCTACTTGATAACCCCATGTTGAGAACATAACAATCAGACAAACGATTTTTGATTGAAAAAGTATTTATGGTATATGGACGTGTATAAGAACTCTTGAAAGAAATCTTGGCAGCGCCCATTACTAGAGCTTGGTGACATGCATATTTGCATATTGATTAAAAAAATTTATTTAATAACAATCAATAAAAATAATATTTTACGTGTATTTATTTTTGTTTTACTTACGGGCAGGATGTTGTTGTACGAGACGAGGAGTTCTACAGTCTGGGATTATGGATGCTCTCTCTTGTTGCCATGGGTACATGTATGTTTTCGAGTTTGTTTTGAATTGTTTTTATTTAAATTAAATGCTATTTATGTAAGCGCCATCACATATTTGTATCGCTTTTTGGGAGAGAAACACAAACTGCATCTTTAGAATCTTAAATTAATCATTGTAGAGTATAGTTTAGTTAGCTTGTTGTGGTAGCAAGTCGGTTTTAAGTGCCCTACTTTTTATAAGCTTCCAAACGTCTACTCCTCTTTCCGGAGGTAGAGTATTGAAATAGAGAGATTTCATGGGCCACTGTGCAGAGTTGCAATTAATCGGCTTGAAATTCTTGCAAAATTTGTAGCATACCTAAAGGGATTGTTGCCATTGTTTTCATGGGCTTATAATTTGCACCAGTTCAGCAGCAATTAATAAATGTTTATTTAACATTAAATAAGAAAAAACTAAAACATAAACACAAATGTATTTCATATTTTATGGCTTAAAAACAATGTAAATAATAAAACTTGTATGTAAACCAAAAGGTAACAAATCAAACCAAATTAACAATATCCGTTTTAAATTAAATAATGTTTAAAGTTGAGTTAAATATTTACACATCTCGTTTTTTTATGGGAACATATTTCCTGCAGCTGCTGATGAGGTGTAAATCAGAGCGCTTTCTAAGATAGCAGCTGTCGTGATAAACGCCGTGCCACATGCGAGGGTTACATTAGTAACATTACGAACCACAACAAAGATCTTAACAAATTAAATATTATTTTATATATACATACATATTTTACATATTTTTTACATATTTTATTACTAATGTTTAATGTACATAATAACTAAAAACATCACAATAATACTCCGCTTTTCTATAATATAGACTCCGAAAGTAATTCTTCTACAACCAAATCATGAGTACGCTTTTAATTTTAGTTGTTCCGCCAAGAAATTGTTTCTTTTCTTTCTTTAAATTTTACCTTTCGCCTCCCACATCTCAAGTTACTTTAGTACCGTTGGTACTTGAGCTTCAATAGTGATTCTCCTCCTGTAGTTTCATCCGAAACTGAAGGCTGCTCTTCAGAAAGAAGCAATTGCTCCATACAACTTTTTATGAGAAAATAAATAATAAAAAATCATATAATATATTATAGCCACAAGTTCGAAACATAAATATTAATAAGCTAGTGTTTTTTCAAAATAATTTTCCGAGTAAAGCATCATTTAAATTGGAAATTGTTATCATTACGAATGGATTTTCAGCGGCATAAAAAGTTGTAAAAATGTGCCTGTACTTAATGCCTTTATCGCTCGTCTTAATAGTGTGTTACTCTAATAAAAAGCTCAATAAAACATAATTTAAATTAGAATTGAAATATGTACAATTTGTATTCATTATTTGTCTACATTTTGGGATTACACGAACAACATTTTTATGGTTTGATTGAATTTCAAATGTATTTGTACACTTGAGCAGCCCAAGAAGTTGTAAAAATTCGGCCGCACTTTGTCACTCGACTTATCAGCAAAACCATTATTTGAAAGCACCCCCCTTTGTAGCTCTAAAATCTTCCGATTCGTTATGCAAACACACACAGACACACACATGCACGCGCACACGCACATACCATAAACATTTTCATACGCATAAGCAATAATCTTTCAAATCAACATAAAACATTGAATTGATTTTCGTGAGTAACAAAGAAATACATAGTATAGTATGCGAGTAATCGTACTCTGTGAAGCAATTAGTTTTAATGTGAACCATAAAAATGGGCAATGCGTGGATGAAAATATTAGTTTTGAAATTTCTCGCTTACAGCTATAGGACTGTACGAGCAACAGCACGCCGATGCACACTCAAGCGTGCTTCTTTCCCTTTCATTAAAGTGGCAGCCGCTGTTGCTGCTGCTGCTGCTGCTGCTGTTATTGTTGTTGTTGTTGTTGTTAGCTAACGCCCTAGTCCATTGCAGGAGTGGGCGTTGCACTTGGGCAATAAATTTCTATTTAGCTACAACGGCATTGCAGCAGAAAAGTGGCAGCAACAGCATGGAAGCGGCAGCAGTCAACTTCAGAGCGCGGTCATTCGAACCGCCGCCCAGCTCTCCAGCTCACCAGCCCCCTACCCCACCTCTCACAAACCGTTGCCCATTCGAGCGCTCGAGCTTGTGCCAAAATAATTTTCAACGTCAAGCCGCGAGCGAGCGAACGAACGAAGGTGGCGCTCAATGAAGCGGCACGTGGAAATGCTTATAATTGCATCCGTACGGATCTGACGCTGGCTTCCAAGTACGTACAACAAACGACAAACACACACAGCTATCCATAGACCGTCCATATACCATTGGGGGGCAGTATGAAGCGTCAGCAGGCGATGCGCGCATATCGGCAATATTTTTGACGCTTGATTGATCAAAGCATAAACGCTTTGGCCGCCACTTCGTCATCATCACCAGCGCCCGAGCATCGTCATCGCCACCGACATCGACATCGACTTTTCCCGTTCTTATTTTTTTATTGGTGAGTACATAGTTATGTATTTTTATGCGCTTTTTACGCGCTATCTCCTCTACATACACATACATATGTACATATGTATGTATGTACGGACATTTTTATATGCAGTGTTCAATTTTCTTTCTTCTTTTCTCATTTTAATTTTATTTTATTTTTTTTATGTGCTGCAGCATCAGCTACACTTCCAATTTTTGCTCTCGCTTACTATCCCAGTTGATAGCTATATTTTATATGAAAATACATTCTGCTACACACACACATATGTATGTACATCTGTGTGTGCATATGTGCGCACAATATGCAGGTACACACATATGTACATATGTAGTTGTATGCACGTATAGTAGTATATCCATAACAGCTGACTTCCTGGTGGCCTCCACATACAAATATGTACACACTGGCGGCAATAGCAGCAGCAGCAGCATCAGCAGCGTCAGCAATAAATCAAATTTAAATCGCTTTCTGTAAACTTAAATTGAAGCAGCGGCCAAACTTAAATTGACGATGCGAGCTTAGTGGTAGGTGCTGGCTGCAGGGTGCTGGGTGGGGGGAAGTGGGCAGAGTGTTAACAACTTCAATGAAAGACTTTATATCAATAGCTTTAAAGCATGCAGTTTTCTTTTATGACGCCAACAACCAACATAACATGCATGCCAACAAAGCAGCACAACACTTACCATAAATGTGCGGTAATAAAAACTGTAGCATATTGAATGCATTAGTTTTTATTGATAAACCCAGACTTGTGCTTTCTTCTAATAAAGATATATTGAAGCAAGCAAAATTGATTTCGTCCGTTTTATAGATATTCTCTTGTGGAAGGCAAATGTGTACAGCTAGAGAGAGGGAGAAAGAGAGACAGAGAGAGAGAGCGAGAGATTGCGTGAGAAGATTAGTAGTAAACAGTGCGAACAGAGTGGAGTGTAATGAGTCTTGAACTATAAGTAGCATGCCAGACAGGTTTTGAGGTGTGAGAACTGGGGAGCAAATCCAATTAAAAGTAGCGCACGGAAATCCAATTAAACCTAAGGAGGACCAAATCAAGGTTCACAGAGTTGATTGCATACAGTAAGGTAAACTATTGGCTGAAGAGGAATAAAATAGAAGAGTGCTGTTTGCTCCAAACCAAGTAGAATCGTAAAACTGAAAAAAAAAGAACTTGAAATATAAATATGTTTTTGTTATGAAAAACTTTCAATACAATTTAAAATACAAATTCATTCAGGGTGAGCTTTGCTGACACTTAGACTTATAGCCATTTGTGAGGAAAAAAGTATAAATACATTTTCTAATTTACTTTATAATTTCAATAAAAATGTACAAAAAGTTGAGTTTAAAACGTAATATGAACTTTGGCAAAACTATTGGCCTTCTCCCGTTTCTGAATTTGAACAAAGTTTGCGGACAAGTCTCGACTAGTGATTCAGCTATACAGTTTAACATTTTCGAACTCATTCAAAATATGTGGAATTGATTTTGGTAAGCGAAGCTATATTACTTATTTGCACAATCGAAATTGGCATACATTTTAAAATTTGCCGTTTGCCGAATCTAAATTATACCACAATTCGCAAAATCGAATCTGATAAATACTGCATATCTCGCAAATGGTTAAAAAGTAATCCCGTCCCAGAATTCAATCAATATTGAGGAATCAATGTTGGTACAAAATCCAAATCTACTCAAATGAATCAGCTTTACGGCTTAAAGTGCTTCCGTTTTTGAAAATATCTAAAAATGTCAAGTCGATAAATTTTGCGGAGTTGAAATTGGTTAACGTTTCAAGTCTGCACAATTGTTTTAGAAAATAGTCTTAACAAGTATTTCCCTTCCCGAATTTGAAGTGGACTCGAATCAACCGATTTTTTTTTTATCACAATGTATCATGCCGCGATGTGACTCCAATTTCCAATTTGTATATAAATTCGACGCGAATTGAATTGCAATTCACTTACAAGTATACTGGAAAGTACTGCCTTCCTTTATGCTTATTATGCTTTATTCGTACTTTAAATTGTTCTAAGATATGTTTTGAATATAAATTGTGAGCAATTTGAGTTCCCGTTGTGGGCTCAAAGTTTCGAAGATGGCATACAATTATTATATGCATATGAAAAGCAATCAGTTTTTAATTAAGTGAAGAATATTATAGTGCGAAAATAATATTAAATGGCTGGGAAAAGATACAACATTTTTCTGAAGGGCTCAATTTAAAGTGAGACTTAAGACTTAACTTGCACAACACTGAAAAAGTGAGCTTGAAACAGTTATTATGCGTTATTATTACTGTTTTTCTAAGGGCGTGCTTTTGCAAAATAGCAGAAACAGTAAATGGTAACAAATTTCCTCTAAATTTAAAAACCTTCTCATACTGGAAACAAGGAAGGAACCAACCAACGAAGAAACCTTTAATGTTGTGGGGAAGTTTTGTTTCTGTCACGCTACGGAAATCAATTTCATCAATTTATTTATAGCTAGCACAAATAAAACTTTGGTAATATTACTTTAAATAGACGACAAGAAATTTCAGTTGTACAAGAATATTAAATTAGTTGAAGAATAGAAGTAGAGGTATGTACTTATAAATTAGCTAAACTACTTATTAATAAAGCTACATTAAATAGGGTGCAGTGGATTCGATTTATTTATTTATACGCTTATATCTGAGTACATTTTGTATTTTTTTAGGGGTGAACTCTTTAACGAGGTCAACTTCAAGAAAATAGTTGTAGGCGTTGGTTTCTATTCGACAATACCATTTAATTAGTTTTGGAAAACGAGAACATGTTCGATGTGCAGTTTCTTAAAAGCTTTTGTTTTGCTTCCTGATTTGCTTCAGAATGCCACAAATATAAGGGATGGTGGTGGTGGTACATTGTATCCGAACATACTCGTAGTTGCCATATTTCTCACCTCAATTTTGGGATTAATTGAAAACCCAAAACATGTCTATGCTTTGAAAACCAAATATTTCTTTAGAAATGCATGCAAAATTTGATTGTCTAATTCGAAATTCTAAACAAAACAAGCTCCACAATTTCTCTTCCATAGCTAGAGTAGGTATGTATGTCTGTACATATGTACGTGTATGTAATTTTGTGTGTATATTTGCATGTCTGTCTCTCTGTCTGTCTAGTTTTTCAAAGAAGTGAGTGGCATGCGAATGTGTCGTCCCATTGCCAGGCTATCAAATGTGTAGTTGAACTTCCGCTCCCTCCTTCCCTCCTCCTCCTCAACCTCCTCCTGCTGCAATGCTCGCATAGCGTACTAGCCTAGTTTGTTAACAAAGCCAGTGGGCAAAATGCAAAAACTGTAACAATACGCGCATATCTGCCAGATACGCAACACACACGCACACAAACGCAGACAACAACATACATGCATAGTAGCCTTGTTTTTGCAAGTATGGCACGGATTTGGCTTAGGCAAATGTGGCTAATAAAACAATTATGCACAGTGCACCCTGGCCAGCTAGCCAGCCAGGCAGGCAGCTACCCAGTCTGTCGGTCTGTCTGTCAGTCAGTCGGTTGGTTCGTTCGGTGTCCGGGCAGAGGCAGGTTGCTCAGATATAGCCAGTTGGCCACAAGGCAAGCGTCAGTCCAGCAGTTGCAATGGCAACATGAGGAGGCGTTCAATCTATTGTCTGGCACATAGCGATGGGTGCGTGATCAAATTAGTTAACAAACTAATTAAATTTTCAAAGAGTATCCAATACTCTTAGTCCGACGAACATTCCGCATGTAGTTGAGTTTGCTCGCATTTCTGTTCCTGGAGAATAATTCGTTTAGTTTTTGTGCAATATCACTAAGAAGGCGTAGTAGAACTCGCTAAGTATACAGACATATGTATTCTTGTTATTCAAATAAACTTGATTGCTTATCTGCTTCCGTACAGCCGATCTGCGCCAAAGCCCTTAAGACATACGAGTATGTATGTATATAATGAGAAAGATTTTGAATCTATCCTCTTGAGCACTTCCACAAATAGCCGCACAACTTAATGTCCTGTGTCGTAAACGAGCACATTGTCCTGCGATTTGATTTCGGACCGCACTTAAAAAGTAATGTAACCCTGCTCCCTTTTGATTTGATGGCAGTCCTTCTGTTCAGCTTTTATTGTGGGGACTGTGTGTGAATAACGATCTATTTTAGATCATCGCACACCCATCTCTAGTGGCAAGACCTCCAGCTCGTGTGTTGCACTACACGTATGTTGCATCTTGTTGCGAACGTGTGCTGCTGGTGGTGCTGCTTTTCTATGCCATTGTCTGCCCGACGGCGTGTAACTGTAACCAAGCTAGAAACTAGGCGTGTGTGTCAGTGTGTGTGTGTGTGAAACTATGCCATGCGGCCGCCAAACAATGGCGCCTCAATGCCACACAAAAATCCACCCACGCACAGAGGTGGGCGGCGGGCAGGCGGGGCTGTGAGACTTTAAGGCCGAGCCGCGACTAATGCATGCGAAATGTGTTGCTGGTGCTGGTGGTGGTGGTGGTGCTGGTGCTGGTGGTGCAACATAAGTTACATTTCGGACACCAGCAGTAGCAACAACAAGAACAACAACAACAACATAAACAACAATGTCAAGCGGACAAAGACAACGCACGAGCGCAACAACAAAGCAAAACAAAAATTTCCCTTGTAATGAAACTTCCTCGACGACGCGTCGTTGCCTGCTGGCTGCTGGCTGTTGGCCGTTGGACGCTGGTTGGATGGTTGGTTGGTCGGTTGGTCTGTTGGTCGCCACTCGCTCGTTTCGTCGCATGTATCTTTTAGATAATCTTCATTTCTCGTTTGCGGCTAATGGCCTGGCACACTAGCACTCGCCGGCACTCAAGGATATCGCCGAGCCATGCTTTATAACGATATAGCCAGCAAGCGAGTCAGCCAGCTAGCCCGCCACTCATACAGCCATACAGTCATACAGCCATCCAGCCGGCCCACCAGTTAGTTGGCTTCCACTATCTTATTTTTTTTACGGCAGATACAGTGATAACCCAATGTATAGGCTTTAAAAAAAACACTCTTTGATCGTTCTTTACTGAACTGTCACATTCCTTTCAATAGTAAAGAGGTTCAAAGTATTTATATATCACAGAAAGAACAGTAAATAGCCGTAAGGAACAGAAAATGGGGGATAAAGAGTTTTAGGAGATAGGAGAATTCCTTTTAAATAACATATCACTTAATAATCCAATATCTTCTACTAAATTAAGCCATTTCTATTTTAAAGAAACTAAAATATCTCAACTAATGCCTTAGGTGACATACAACTGACTAAGCAAATAAATAAAACAAAGACTGTCTAATGAATTGCATATAATTGAAAGAATCGTATAGGATTAGGGTAGTCCCATTCCCCATTTTGGGGTCAAATGTTACACTAAGTTCTATGTTAATCGCTGAAACAGTAGTCGGTTAGGGAACATTTCTGTAAATAAATTGATTTTGTAGCGTAGTTTTTCTCATTTTGGGGTCAAACGTTCCACTGAGTTCTCGGTTAATCGCCAAAACAGCAGTCAATTAAGGAAGATTTCTGTAAATAGATTGATTTGTTGCAGTATTTTATTAAAAAAAAAAAAAAAATTGTGTCCTAGTTTTTCTTGTTTTGGGGTCAAGAGCAGTGAGTTTGTAAAGGGATTTCAAGTAAGATATTTGTACATATTTATTTCTTCAAACATGCTCTTAATTTGACCCCATTTAGGAGTCAAATGTTCTGCTTAGCTGCATGTTGCTCATTAACAAGTCAGTTATTCACAAGAAACTGTTTTAATGTTCATTTTTGTTTGAGATTGATGTGGCATTGTAAATCTGTCCCATGATAGCTTTTACTGTACTGCCCCGCTCTGCTTCATACTCATATGCTTGCTCCTTATTTTGGGTTCCTTTCCGCTTTGGTAAAGTATGTGTGTGTTTTTTTTTCGTTTTATTCGCTTAAATGGGACACGTTGCGGTTTGTGTGTTGATGAGTGCGCCGCTGACTAAGTGAACGCAATGGCGGCAGCAGCGACTGCGGCAGAGGCAGTGGCAGAGGCAGAGGCAGCAGTCAGACACTAAGACTGTCAGACTGTGGCAGATTGTAAGCCTGGGCCGCCACAATGAGCTCTGCAGTTGAGTTTTACAGTTCAACATCGTCGTGGCTCTTTGCGGTTTCACAGGCTCGGCACACGCATTATGCACACACATGCACACACGCACACACACACACATACAGAGCCAGAGCACACACCCATACCCATACATATGCATATTTAGAGATACTCAAAATGAGATACAAAGATACATTTGGACTTCCTACCATTTTAGCAGCTTTGTTTGATGGGCGGCACACACACGACCCCGGCCAGCAACGCCACCAACAGCAACAGCAACAAAAACAGAAACAACAACAACAACGACAACAAAGTCGCCTTTATAGTCACTGTCGTCATCATCATTGCAACTTCCTTTGGCTGGGTTGGGCCGAGATTGAGGCTGAGGCTGCGGCTGCGGCGGAGGCTAAGGTTGCGACTGGTACTGAGACTGGGGCTGGGATTGGGATTGGGACTGAGCTGGGCAGGGCCCACAAAATGTGTGCCAGCAGGCCGAATTTTGTATTTAGCATTTTTTTTCTTTCGTCTTTCATTCTTTCTGTTCATCCTCTTCTTTTAAATGTGCATTGAAATTTGAGATATTTTTACTTGATATATTTATTCAAAAGGCTTTTGGCCTAAGGAGCGGCCAAGTATGTAATTTCTTGTTCTTGCTATGTGCGTCTGTCTGTCTGTCTGCCTGTCTGTCTCTCTGTCTTACAGTTACACGCTGCTGCTTGGGACGACTGCGTGGGTGTCTTTTATACTCGTAAGTCTGCTGCGATTATGCCTTGGCATGTGTGGAGGCTTTTGTTGTTGTTGCTGGTGTCATTGATAGTACCAGGCAATGACAACGCCAGGAATGCCAACGCCGGGCCATAATTTTTATAAATTAGTATAGTATAGGGTCTGAAGCGACAACGAGAACGGAAATATATGCAACACACGCACAATTATTTCTTTATTATTTTTTCCTCCTCTGTTGGCTGGAAATGTTGAGCGTGTGTGCCAAATAAACTATGCATTTAAAACTTTTACAATTAGGGAATGTGTATAAAAATCAAATAAAATCAAATTGTGCCCCTAGAAATGCGACCGCAATATCGTCAACTTCTAAATGGAATCGTTTAAATGCTTCTTCAAGGCATGCTTTTAATGTCAAAGCATTTGCATAAATTATGTCTTTTTACTAAATTGCATATTTTTTGTTGTCTTATCTCAACACACGATTATTGGAACTAGAAATGAATCGAGAGAGCAGATTTACATAAACAAATCGTAACTTGCTTTCGAGCTTGGAGCCAACGATGCCGCAGCTAAGTTTGAATTAAGTAGATTCGATTTCAAATTCTTCTTTTTGAGTATTTTTTATTTGAAATAAATAAATTGTTAATAATTTCTGTAAGCAAAATGTTGTTTTATTTATTTTCAATCAGCAACTTGTTGAAGCATCAACAAAAGGCTTTTAACAGCCTAGATTTTATATACCAGCCCCAAATAAATAAGTCCATCGGCTTTACTAAGATCTTTTTGGGAACACAAAAGGAAAAACAATTTATTGGCTTTGGAGCAAATAAGTTTAAGCTCCAATTGGTATCGCTTTTCGCCTTATATTTTGTGCGATTGTGAGTAAAGTTTTGTTTTCTTTCATTCTTTTTCTATTCATTTTTCCATGTCGTATACGTAGAATTTGGTTATAATTTATGATTTATTTTCAAATACTGAACTAGATTTAAACCAACACCCGTAATTTATAATTCTCATGCGATTCTCCTTTAAAATGAACAAACGCCTAATAATTTAAGTTAATGACAGTATACCTTAACTGTAGTTTTTTGGCACTGTTTATACCCTGTAGCCGAAGGAAATCGGTTAGTTTTTATACCAAATGGAGGCTTAGTGGCAAACCCCACAAAGTATATATATATATCCTTGATACCTCTGATAGTACGAGTCGTTTTAGATGTGTTCGTCTGTCCGTATAAACGCACAGGTATTCGAAAGTTGAAGAGCAGGAGCCGCCAATCTTCGAAACAATACTTGTATTCACCTGAGACCGGGAAAAGTTTTACCGTAATGATTATATGTAAGTAAGTACTACAAGTATATGTAAAAAAGAATAAAAGCTACAACAGAGTTTGCTAAGGCATTCTCTTTTCAATAGCTTAATAAATAGACATATATTTATTTAAAGATAAAATTGAATGATTTTACTTAACATCTAGGTTAGTGCGAGCTCTAAAGGTTCATAAATTTAAAATACCTGTATTGGCTTATTGGCTGCACAAACCCCGTTTATGCCAAGCCAAAAAGCGCTACTATCGATTAGGGTTATATTCCAGGCCCGTACATTATTCCCATAAGGGTACAGAAGCTAATGAGTAGCTGTGCCGTGATACCCTAATTCAGTTCCTTAGCCTTGGTTTTATTTGTATTTTCTAAAAGGCAACTTAGTGATTGTTAGCCACTCATTGCCATAATTCTAGAGGATTCTGACCTGGCTCAGTTAGTCAGTTCAGCACTCCAAGAGTTTACTCCAACCATTCAATCGCTGGTGCTGTATAGAAATAGAAAAATACAGTGCAGATCGCAGTGAGTGCCAAGCCCGTGCTTATAAATAATTCTCCACTCAATCAATTGGCTAAGCTTTGGCAAAAATATTAACTAACTAAATTTGCAAATTTGTGCCGTTGGTAAGAAGATACTGCGACAGCCAAAGGGCCATCAATTTGATTTGAATGTCTTGCGAGGTTGGACTTTCAAAAATTTTTGATTTAAAAGGCGCCAGCTATGGGCAGGGGAATGACAACGACCCCCCGCCAACGAATGCTTTCTGTATGATAAATAAGTGTCTCAAATTACAGAGCGAACTTTCTCGACCCGATAAAGCGAATCGCATTGCAATTGTGCAACGGACTGGCTGCTAAATCAAATTAATGTCCCCCAAGTTGGAGGTGAAAGGCTGACCAATAACAGCATTTTATTTTGCTTTTAACGCATGTATTTATTTTAATTGCATTTTTCAATGTGTCACTGTTGGTTGCAGTTGCAGTCGTAGTTGTAGTTGTTATTACTGTTGTTGTTTTTGTAGCTGTTGTTGTTTAAAAATTTGTGCCGATGCAGCAGCATTCAGAATGTTTAATTGGTATATTAACATTTAATAAATGCCAAACATTTCGCATTTCAATTTCGCCAGCTTTTTTATGCGAGCAGACGATGTTTGCTTAAACTTTTTGTCCGCTTTACAAATAAATTAAAAGTTTCTTAATTTAATTTGCGATAACAATCGAGCATTTCATTTGCATAAAATGTGAAATATTTTTAATAAACACCCAACGCAATAAATCGTGTGCTTGAAAGGTTTGCCACAAATAGTGGAATATTGATCACAAAAAAGCTTCAAATGTAAACAAAAATCATTTTTTAAAGGGTTATTCTATTTACACGGCTCGTTGGCATCAACACAAAATATAAAATACAAAATACATGCATTTTACAAATGTACATATCACACATAAAAAATGTATTTATGCTTCACACATGTAACAAATAAATATTTAAATCGACGACAGCCACACAGCAGTTCAAACGAGTTATTTGTTTACACGGCCTTTTAGCCCGACTGCCCTTTTGAAATATATCTGTCATTATTTCATAATATATTGACAGCAAACAGCTAATCTTGAGTAGAACAGACAGACACGTATTAAAACCAATAAATGATGACCATTTCAGTGGACCATTGGTCCTTTAAGAACGACCTTTTAACGTATTGGGAGTGTTGGTCGGCAGTCACAAAAACGCGCAGCGATAGTCAAAGGTATCCATTACAGAGCCTCAAAATTATTATTTATTTGTATTTTCTGGCAAATATTTTGCATCTTCTTATGTATATAATGATATTTAATTCTTGTGACCAATTCGGAACATTTATGAAACATGTGTTATTATGTTCTTCTTGAATTATAGCTTAGATATGATTTCTACATTTCCTTTTTAAGATGATGTGGTCACTAGAAAAGGACGGCAAGGCAAAGAGAGAAAGAGAGAGAGAGAGAGAGAGAGAGAGAAAAACTTCTGGCTAGGTTCAGCCACGAAGGCATATTGTCGCTTAGTATTTAAAGTTTGCCCAGCGCCACTGAAGGCGGGCCACTGATGTTCCTGTACCTATTAAAATAAAGCATTGAAACATATAGTAACTTTATTTTATTTCGAGGTGCCCAAACATCTAATTATTCAGCGACGCTGGCCAGCGAACTTACCCGGGCAGAGCCTAAGAAAGTTAACTGCTGGATGTCAAATTATTGTTATACCCTGTACCCAAAAGGTAAAAGGGTATATTAGTTTTGTGCGAGTGTACGTGTAACACACAGAAGAAGGCGTGGCAGACCCCACAAAGTATATATATTCTTGATCAGCATGACAAGCCGAGTCGATATAGCCATGTCCGTCTGTCTGTCCGTCTGTCTGTATGATCGCAAGGATCTCAGAAAGTATAAGAGCTGGAATAACTTAACTTGGTATCTAGATTCTCCTGATCGAGAAAGGACGAGTTTGTTCATTTTTCCCGATGCACCCCCCCCCCCCCCCACTCCCCCCCAATTATATATCCGTCTACCAAGTTTCATTATGATAGGTTGATCAGAAAGAAAGTTATAGCCTTATAACCATGCCCAATGCACACATACATACATATGTACAAGTACACAAACACGCATAGACACGATTCTGATGTAAATGTATGTATAAAATATTCCATACATGCATATTTTATATTTAATTTAGTTAATTAAATTAATTAAATTAATTTATTTCTTGTTTAAATTAATTAATTAATTAATTTAATTTTATTTATTTATTTTTTTGTGGGGTGGTACAGGGTATTTAAGAGTTGAGCCTGCTCGACTTTAGCATTCCTTTCTTGTTTTTTTAATTTTCTTAATTTTTTTTATTTTCTCTAGATATTGTAAATATATGTACAGCTGTTTTTCTTGTTTATATTTAATTTAATTACATTTTTAATTAAATTTTTTTAATACATTTTTTTTTTTGGTGGGTATTTAATAGTTGAGCCTGCTCGACTTTAGCATTCCTTTCTTGTTGTTATTACTGCAAAGATTTTAGTCCAAAGTACGTAAGCTCCAATTAACTCAATTCTTTGTTTTTTGAACAAAACTGTTTAGACTCCAACTGGGGGATATATTTTATTAAACAATATTGGTATTGTAGCCAAGATCGGATAAAAATTTGAAAACAATAAAGGAATGGTAGACCAGAGTGGACCCATCTCTTAAATACCCCGAGCCCTGCGTACGGATATAAGGCATTTGTGAGAAAAAGTTGATGTCTGTAGCTCTTATACTCTCTCTGAGATCTCGGTACTCATACGGACAGATGAACCTACAGACGCACATGACAATTAATGCTAATCAAGAAAATGAGATCGGAAATGCTTGTACCTGTTACATTTTTCTTTTCCGCAAACCATTACACCTGTTGTAACTTTTACATGTAACATGAATTTATTGTAAAAACTATTCAGTCCATTGTTGGATGATTCTGTTGCGTGTCTGCGCATATTTGACATCCATCCACCTTGGATAATGCCGCAGATTAAGGGGGAAGCTAACTCCTAAAAACCGTTCTCTTGTTCTTATTAAGGCCGGGCAGTTGCAGAAGAGGCGGATTGCTTAATGCTTCTCCTCTGGCAAAAGCCGGGTTGTTGCAAAAAAAAGTCTTCAGTTAATTATCAGTGTGGTTATTTATTTTAATTTATATATTTATTTTATACATGTATTTATGTTTTTATTTGAGTTTCACAAAATATTTGTTAAAAATAAAAAACAAGAAAACAATTGAATACAATTATATAAACAAATTAATTTAATTGCACAAAAATATGCTAGACTGTTAAATTACGCCACTAAGATTTGATAAAAGCAAAAGATTGGCAGCAAATCAAGACCGTGTTTGTCTGAGCCACAACGTTTATATAGTATGTATTCAACTAATTTGCCATTTAAAGTCACTTAGAAACTTCCAGTGCTGTCTGTGAAGTTGAAATAAAAACCGTACTGCGATCAATTAAAAGGCAACTGGAGGCCCAAAGGAGTCAGTGTTAAGTGTCCTGCGATTTGACAAAGTAGATAAATAAGCCATGAAGGGGCTAAGTGCCGGAGTCAGCACATTTCCACAGGCAATTCCACAACAAACGCCGCTGATTAGAGTTTTTCGCTTTTTTGGTCAGTTGAATGCACAGCCAGTTCGTAATCCGCCACTTATTTGGGCCATTTTAGCCTCCACGAAGTTCGGGGCCTGTGGAGCTGTCAATTACAATTTTTCAGTAAATTGTTCTCAGCTTAAAACGATGTTCGCTGCCAACAATGCTGCACTAAATTTGGGCATAAACCTCCAGGGTCATGTGGAAAAACCAAAAAACCAAAACCATAAGTAGACAAAAGCATCAACGGCGCCCTTTTCGTTTACCCCTCCCTCCAGCCCTCGCCAAACATTGTTAATGCTGTGCTGAGCCATCAGGCCAAACATTACGATCCATCCGCCGATACAGCGACCAGGTCCCCCCACCTCCCACACCTTTCAATGCACATGCAAATGCTCGTCCGCGGCAATTGCAGATCAGACTGATAACATCTGACCATATGTGTGTGGATGTGTGGGTGTGTGTGTTTGCACATTGTTTGCGCAAACACACAAACGCACATACAAAAACACCAGCTTTTTCACAACCATTTTTTTGGTGTCGCCGCGAGAAAGCCTAGACTGCACCAACAACAACAACACCAATAACAACAACAACAACCACAACATGAATGGCAACAATGTTGCACAGCCAGACAAACTTTGTAGTGGGTGGGGGGAAGGGAATAAATAGGGAAAAAACGGCACACAGATAGTTTCGCAAATTAAATTGCGCAGACAGCCCAGACAGAATGAGGTCATCATCATGGCGGTGACGACGACGACAACGACAACGACGACGCGCCACCAAAAAGCCAATAGGCCAAAAAAAAAAAAAAAAAATAAGGAGAAGCAAACGTAATGCCGTCAAAACAGCAACAACAACAGCCGCAACACAAGCAGCAACAATTACAGACATGACGAATATTTTGGGGAGGCATGTGGATTGTGCCACACTTTCGCTAACAAGCCGTTGCACCATGGTCTCGAAAATGCATTTGAAGCTGCAGCTACTCCCACAACAGTATTCAGTTTCTATGAGAAAAAT
Source organism: Scaptodrosophila lebanonensis (assembly GCF_003285725.1). NCBI lineage: Eukaryota > Metazoa > Arthropoda > Insecta > Diptera > Drosophilidae > Scaptodrosophila > Scaptodrosophila lebanonensis. Next base: position 2,488,582 of record NW_022060738.1, read on the forward strand.
GATAGGTCCATCTAAGGAATATCTGCGTGTTGAGGGAAAGTAAGCCGTCTGCCCAAGTTAGCTTGTCTTTGGATTAAGACTGGAATTGGAAACGAAATCGGCTGAAATTGGAGCTGCCAAATAAATCAAGGCCTAGAGCCTTATCCATATTCAAGAAATGTAGAAATATAATGAACAAATGTAAAACTAATGCGCATACAAATTCATGTTCAATGATACGGCGATTGACGACCTTAGGATTTCTACTGTCTTAATCTTCTTCTGTGCCTTTCTACAACCACAAGTTATTGTTTATGTCTGTGTGTGTCTTTTGGATAAAAGTGGAATTGCAATTTTTGCCTGCCATATAGTAGAAATCTCTTTTCAGTCCTTGTACCTTGTAATAATTTTATAAAAATGCGCATAACCATACAATCTCAATTATTAACTTTTTAAGTATGTATAAGATTAACACAATCTTATGGAACGTTCCGGCCAATTTAAATTAGATTTCTCCTACTTAGGCTTTCCTGGCCTCTTCCTTAAGTGTCGACAGTCTTTGTTTATTGACAAAAAAATATTATATATAAATAAATAAATCGAATACTGAGTTGATAGCTGATAAATAAATCTCTCCTGACTCTTTGTAATTAATTCAATTCCTTAGTTATTAATGTTAATTTTCAAACCGTATAGTAAGTCTGTCTCTGACAGAAATCAATGTAGAATTAGAAACGAAGTCTAGATTAGCATATTTTCTAGCTGCATAGAAATCTCTTCTCAGTCCTTGAACCTATCCGAATAATTTTTTAAATACTAGCTATATATACAAATACGTTTAGGACGTATTAGCCAAGTATTTAGCTATTAATCTTTAAAGTAAATAGGAGTATATAAGTTTTATTTTCAATATTAGGAAATTTCAAATAAAAAGCGTCGCTTAAAGACTCCAGCTCTTATATTATTCGTGCCACCCATGGACGCAATAAAAACGTTTAGTAAATTCGCTCTAATGTCAATTTGCCTTTAGAAATTGGAAAAGCCACAAAGAGGGGTCAGAATAAGGCTTGTTTTATAAAAATCTATGTATTTTGGGAAATATTACTCTAACACTTGACACTTTCAATTAATTCCAATATTTAAAGGTGGCTTAACTCAGATTTAAGGACGGAAAATGTCGAACTTTCCGCAACGTTTGTCGCATTTAAGACATTTGTTCTGAAGAAAACAATTAATTTTAATAAAATACTTTTATTTTTTTTATACCTTTTAGACAGCAAGAAACGTACACGGTTCACAAATACCTTTTCGCATAGATTAGTATTGCGATTCTAGAACCATTTTTTAGCACTTTATTTAGCTGACTTTGTATTTTGTTGCTGTCCTGTAGCCCTGCCTTTGATGTCGTTCTTATTAAGATAGTTGGCTTCCCTTTTAAGAAGCTAATTCATAACTCATACATTATCTGAGTTAGATCTTCTAAGTTGCTCTTTTTGGGAGAAGTACTGCGTTGGTATACCGATTCACATTTTACATAAAATGCTTCGAATTGAGGACCATAGTGCGGCAATGCAGTAAATGGACTCAGAGACTAACGGACAGGCAACAAACTTTAACGTGTTGTCTGCCACTAAATGTGGCAGAGTTGGTGGCATCGCGACGGCCTCTAGCACTGCCACCGCCACCGTCAGTGCCACTCCTACGGCAGTGTATGGAATGTATGGTGACGGGTCTAAGTGCAACTTTTGACTTTAGACTGCCAGCGTGCAATATGCAACGTGCACCGTGCGTCGGAGTTATGGATGCACTGTCTCCGTGTGTGTGTGTGTGTGTGTGTGTGTGTGTGTGTGTGTGTATGTGTGTGTGTGTGCATGAAACATTGCTAAGGCAACCCTGAACGCGACCCCCTAAAACACATAAAGTTTTCGCTTATAAAAATGTTAACAACGCTGTCAACGACATGTCGACTAGGTCGACGTGCAGCGCTGCCCAGCAACAAGAACAACAATAACAACAACAACAGCAATATCATCAACAACAACAACAAGACACGTGATCGCTGGTAAGTTGACGCGAAGTAAGTCGAAGTAAGTAATAAAGTCGAAGTAAGTTGTTGGCTTTGTTGGCAACACTGGCAAAGTGTTAGTTGGCTGTTTGCTTGACTGGATACTCCTGCTCCTGCTGCTGCTGCTCCTGCTCGTGTTGCTGCAATCCTGACTGCTGCTACACTCTTGTTCTTCCGTTCACACACACACACGAACACACACACACGCACAAGCTAGCATAAAACTCGCATTTTTATGGCAAGTTTGTGAAAATGAATTTTTGATCAACTGCAGCCAACTGCAAATGCTCAAACGCACTCACACTCGCACTCACTCTATGTGTGTGGACATACATATGTCTGCCTATGTATGTGTGTGTGTGTGTGTGTGTGCGTGGCCTTTTCCTTGCGCGACTTACGCTTGAGCGCGCTCAGCCGTTGCGAGAGAGCCGACAAGAAAAGTTCGTAAAGAATTAGACGCCTGCTGGCACATAACTTGGCCCCGAAACTTGGCTAAAACCGAGCACACACAAAAAGGGGTTTAAATTTATAGCCCCGAGTAAAAAACAAACAAAATTTAACTTTTAAAGCATACGTGTAGGTCGGTAGGTTCGACTGTTTCGGGTCACAGCAATGTGCGACAAATTTCCAGCAATGATTTATGCATTTAAAATTTATGTTTCAAAAATGGAGTTAGAACGTACATAATAATTTTACATAACACAACAAGCATATGTTGCACACGCAGATTTAAATCTGTTAAATTTTTACAAAATAATACTGATTATTCGCTAAAAGCCCATTCATGTCCCTGTCAAGATTTCTCTTCCTTTTTCGTCCACTAATGGCTTAAGTTGTGTAATGTTTAAAGCATTTTATTTAAGTTTTATCAAGTTTGGTAAATAAAATGAGCACAAAGCAATGTAAGATTTACAAACTTGTGATTAACTATATTTGTGTTCAATATATAAATGACATCGAAGTAAGTTGAACTCCAAGTTCAAGTTCAGTTAACGGAGAAGAGGTGGCCTGCTAAATAAATAAATTTGAAAAAAGAAAACTAAGGAGAAATTCTGCATTATGAGCTCTCCTAATGGGTTTGATTGATAAATAGGCATGGGACAAAATTGATTGGATATAGTCTGAAACGTACATGATCAAGCTTGCTAGTGTTTCTTAGGGGAAAGATTTTGGTATACGGCAATATCTCCGGCGGGTTGAGGCCACTCCTTAAATGCTTTATGGTTCTTTCGATCTGCCGTCCTAGACAGGTATATAGCGCTCCCATCCACTAAAATCTCCCTCGTCTCGGACCTATCTCCACTTCGGAAGTGCTTTCGCATTACTTCGAAGTGGAGCCCCTTATCCGCAATGCGCTCTCATCCTTTTTCTGCGTCCAGAGTATCAGGCAATAATTTGAATTGCTTTATACTGATTCTCTACTTAATATAAGATATATACAAAATTTTTGTAATAAGCTACAGCGTTAGCGAAGTATACGTATATTTCATAACTGAAAAGGTAAATGGGTTTTAAATGGTTTTAAATGCAAACAAAGTAAATTTAACTAAACCCGTTATTCAATTACTTATTATAATATTTATTAAAGGGTGAAGCATATTAACTTAAGAATAACATTTTAACATGTTTCTCAACATTGACAACGTTTTTTATAATTGATATAAAAATCTACACTTTAATGCGTTACTTGAATATTTTGAAATGTAAAATAGACACAAAAATTGTCTAGAATTCCAAAGTCGGCTGTGTGGTATGATGGCAAAATGTTAGCAATTCCGTCAAGTATTATTCATCATTGTTATTGCTCTGCATAAGAAATTGACTTTCTAAACTAAATACGAATATTCATATTAAAGATGGAAGCAATAATCCAATGCACTAGTAGTAGCAACAACAAAAATTGCGGCTTAATATTTTTAAACCGAAAAAGAAGCACGTGGCGCGAATTTGTATTATTTTTAATGTTTATTAAAAGAAAGCCCGACACAAGACTAAGATGTTATTTATTGTCTTAGAAAGTATTATTTCGATTAAACGCAGCGACAAACACATTCAATTTTTGAAGTAGATAATGAAAAGTAAATATTTAAAAGCTGACCAAAAGAAAACGATTGTTTTGCTAAGCTTTGTCCTTTGGTAAAATTTCAATTAATTGCACAAATTTTTGCTTAATTTCTTTCATTTCTTCAATCAATAATTTAAATACTCAAAGGTTTTCGTTTTTGGCGCTGGCCTTAAGACAAAGCCGCTGTTAACTTTTATGAAGAGACTACTTATTGCGAATGGGGAACGTCTGAGCTTATCTCCCTGTACACGCGTTTATTCTTTAGTTGCTTGCGAGTAACCGAAAATGTATTATCTTAATTGAGTTTGCGTTTTAAATAAATCGAATCAATCACTTCCAGTTGAACGCAAAAGAACGAACAAACATTCTGACGAACATTACACCAACGAGAAATTAAAAAGGCATTTAATTAAATGTAACGCTTTCGAAAGGCAGGGACTGACATTCGTTTGGCATGTGTGTGCTTTTTAAATTAAATTAATTTATTAATAAGCAGTTGGAAAATATTTCAATGGTTGACTCCCACACCCATCCTATTGGTCGTAACCAAGCCAGCAATTTGCTTGTAAAACATAAAATTGAAGCTACACCTACAATAATTCCGTCCCTAATGCATTCAATTTCCATCGATTCTTCTGCCATAAGTGGTGGCTAATGGCAATTAAAGATGTTCTGGCGAAGACGCACACAGACACGCATTTATGCGTGTTTCATTGAGCTTTTCCTGGAATACTCTCAATATTTTATTGCTGGGGTTCCTTCAACCAGACTTGACACACACTTTTACTATTTATTAGACACACACACACACTCACACACTGGGAGACACTCACACAGTCAAACACGCAGTGGCACTCAGCCCACCCACATACTTAGCCCACCACACGCTCATTCACTTTGGTAGTTCCGGCCAGGCCATTATCAAAGCAAAGCGCCAGCTTCCTCCCCGCCAGCCCCCTCTCCAACATACACACACACACACACCCACACACTCTTTTCTCTCACTTCAAACTCATTTGGTTGGGTGTTGTTGCTGACGCCCGATTCTGCCTGCTGGTGGTTACTTTTGCCATTTGCCTTACGGCAGCCACTGTGGTTTCTGTAGCTTCCTTTGTGTGAAGGCGACACTTTGCCAACGAGCCAACCATCAAGTTTGCTTTCTATTACACTTACATGACATTCACACATACATGTATTTATTTGCACACACACACACACACACACACATACACGCACACACATATGATATACACTCAGACTGCGTTGCGAGCGCAGCAGACAATTGTCGTTCGTACGTTCGTTCGTTCCTTCGCTCGCAGTGACCCCAAAGCTCCGCTTTGCAACCAAAAAATAAGAAAAAGAAGAGAATGAGAGTGAATGAATGAGAGCGGAGCAGTGGCAGTGGCAGTGTTGTGGGAGGGGGACGCGGTGGGGGAGGGGAGCATCAGGAAAGAATGTACGAAAGGTTGTAAATTCATAAAATTTGCTGTTTGATGCGTTTTCAAGTAAATTGAGTTCCAACCCTCGGTGATGTGAAATGAAATAAAAACCACAAGGCAGACAACAAACCTACCCCCCCCCCCCACCCCCACCACCCTCTCCAACCCGACTGTCCTGAAGCCACCATCACGCCCCCCTTCAGCAACAAAATGTTGGTCCTCGCAGTGTCGGACGTTGCAGAGCTTGAGGGGCCAAGAAGACGGCTCCAACGCACGCCGCATGTTAAATGTCATTTTTATAGCGCTTTGATTATATTTTCTATTATCGAAGACATTTTGGCTGCACACACAGAGGCAGACACACACACACACACGTTGAGCGAAGCGTGCCCCAAGCTTAGAAGCTACCCCACTTATTGGCAGTCAGTCAACAATTTCCTTCGCTCCTTGCGATAATCCAGCGCTGAAGCGTAAGCCAAAAGTGAAAAGTGAGGAAAATTATGTGTGAGTGCGTGTGTGTGTGTGTGTGCGTGTGTGGCTGTGTATTAAATCTATGCGCCAAAAAAATGAAAATCAAATTAAATTAAATAACATAATCATAATCATAATAAATGGTAAAATATGCATGATGCTTTTATACGCACAGACAACATGGCGTATGCATAATTTTCTGATATCCCCGATCCCTACTCATTGTAACTAATCGCATTGAATGCTATACACTTACATACATATATGAGCATATACGTATGTACGTACTCGTATATAGACGTATAGATATGCAGCACAAATTTTTGCATAACAAATCAAATCAATAAAATATTAAAAGGCTGCCGCATCACACCGAGTCGGGAAACAATGGCAACGTTAACAACAACAACAGCAACAAAAATACAACAATAAATAGCTGAAACAGCATGTTGAAATGTTCAGAGCAGAGAAAATGCAAACAAACTTTATTCATACCTATCTATGAGTATCTATGTTGCGAGGGAAACTGCATGAGTTCGCTGAAATAGATTCGAAGCACTTGTAATGTAGAGAGTAGAGGCCGATGTAAAGGAATAATACCGGATCGGTATTTGGCATGAGCGCTCTAATAAAAAAGAATTCAATTCGATCCTCATATGCTTTTATGCGATTGCTCTTATAAAGAAACCGATTTTTTAGTTAAAACTGTCTTGATCTGAGACTGTTACAGAGCCATCAAATGGATGCGGCAATATCAATATTATATCAATATTGAAAAGCGAAATTTAAGCAAAAAACAATATATATTTGTATATTCATGTGATATTTTAGAACACTACTATAACTTACCATTTTGCAATCACACTAATCACTAATCGAAATTACCTCCTGAATGTATACATTGCTTACAGCTTTCCAAAGTCCTTTAGGAGGACAACTTTCCACTTAACAGCAATTACTTGGAAATCTTGTATGATTTGCCTTTAAGGATACGCATTTAATTCAAATTCTGCTTACACTAAACTTGATTTAAAATGTGAAATTCGAAAATAATTAAAAACATAATTTAAAGTCCAAAAAACAATCCTTAATAATAAAATAGAATTAAACTAATTAATTGCTAATTGTTAGAATTGGAGTGCCAAACTTTTTTCTAAGCCATTATTTTATTTTATTATAATTACCACATTGATTTCATGTACATAAGCATAAGTATATGCTTTTCGATTAATAGCACTTTATTAGTTACATATTTGTCAAATTTAATTCAAGATACATACTCGTAAGTAGTCGTTGCAGCTGTGAAATGTTCATTTATTTATCAGGCATTTCTTGTGCCTAAGAGAGTTGCAAATACATTTAATTTATTTGAACGGACTTGAAGGTGAACTTTCGCGGGGGCCCTCGTTTTGTTTGCATTTGTTCGTTTGGTAGCAAATTTCCGAATAATCAAGTCGCTTTTCCCAGGCATATCTTTGATATCCGCCTGGCTGCTTTAATTATATGAACGTGTATGTAGCATGACTTTGACTCTCGGATGCGCATTGCATGGCGGTCCTTTGGCACTTTTGCCGTCTGAGCTTTTGTGTCCTTACACAAAGCTTATCAATGTTGCAATTTGCAGCTGGCAGTGGAAACTTAAGCTGAATTATTTGTGCTATTTAATGTTGGAAATTTTGATAACTCCTGGCTCCGAGCCTGCAAATAGCACATATACTTGTATGTATATACTTATGCATGTGGATATATAGTATACTCGTGTATGCATGTATGTACGATTACCACTAGGACTTTGACTGGCAACTTAATCTGCAAACATAATAAAAAGCAATGCAATTTTAAATTGAAATTGCTTTATATTGGCTTTCAAAGTGCTTGCCTGGCTGGCATTGTGTGTTTGCTCATTGGGGTTTATCGTCACTTCATTTGTAAATATTCCGAAGAAAAATTGAATTTTAAATATTTTTGTGGACATCATCGTACTTGTAGGTGCAAATATTCGCATTTATTCAAGCAAAATTCAGCTAGAACCTCGATTATTGTGCGAATATTGGTGTGGGAAAGTTTAATTAAAGAAATTTCATTCGCCAATATCGAAGCATAGTCAATATTAGCAAAAAAGCCAATCACTTTTTAGAGCTGCACATTTATTTGCAATAAATATGAGTTGGTCTTAAATTTAAATGCACATCCATTGCCATTTAATTGATGAATAATAGTTGTGGCGTAAAAACTAATAAATATGCACTTTTGTACTTGAAATCAAAAATATTGTAATTATTTAATATGTTTAATCAACTATTAGTGCTTAAGCTGACAAAACTTTAAATGAATACATATATATTTCAAATAGGCTTAAATCACCTTTTGTTGCCTAAAGGGGCTTTATTTAAATGTTTTCAGAATAAATGTCTATCTAGCTATAAATCTGGCAAACTTCAAATTCACAACCAATAAAGTTCCTTGCATGAAATTAAGATTGAACCTAAAATATCAATCCTTAAGTGGCTTTGCTACCTTTTTAACGCACAACTCAATAATATTCGAGTGCAATTTCCACTCCTTTTCAGAGGATATCGTCGCTAACCGAAGTGGATAGACGACTTTCATAAGGCTAGTTTTTTACGGCCTTCATGCTACTTTCATTCTCTCCAAGACACCTCTGCCAAACCCTCACTTATTTACATATCTCCCTCAAAATTCACACAATTGTGAAATAAGATCTCATCAAGCTAGGAAGCACAATTTTTCCGCGCTTTTTAATGGACCAGTCCGGGTTAAATTGTATTATTTAATTTTATTAATATGATTCAATCAGCTATTATGGGTTAAAAGGGCTTCGGTGAAGTGCTTCATATGAGAAGCGATTATTTAGTCGCAAAAGAGGGCTGTTTTTCTTAGTTAGTCGTTAACATATTGTCGTGAAAGTCTGTTTTGGCATCGCATCAGTCCTTTTCTCCTTGTATGATTTTTAAAGACTTTTTCAATATTTTAGCTGTCTCTATTAAAAAGTTGCACATTTGTTTCCATTTGAAATAATTATGTCTGTTCTAAGCCTGCTACTATGTGAAACGATTCTACATACATATATAACATTGGTCCAAGAGATAAAAGCCAGTCTTTGTTGACTTTTTCAACTAGCAATGATTCTGTGGGTGGTTTAGTTCGTTATCTTTATTTAATCGTTCCATAGTACGTCATATGTATATGCTTAGAGTTCTCAGGTTTTCATAACCACATTCTTAATTTAAGAATAACAATCATTCAGCAAATCATTCATCCAAATAGGTCTTTAATTTTGTTGAATTTTATTGTAAATGAGACAAAACCAATGTATAGATTCAGCATGAGTTTTATAATGTTAGCCAATATTTATGCGGGGTTAAGTTCCTCTTTGGACAAACAAACTCTACTAACCGTCCTAGATGGCCCGTCTGTCATAGCTTTGTGTTGCACCTCTTAATACCGTTTTTATTGTCTCTCATCATTTCGCGAAACTCAGCGGCCAGCGCCGTCGGTTTTAGTCTCAATTTTGTCGCCTTCGTAGTTTTGTAGATTCGTTATTAGTACTTGTTGTTGTCTAAGGTTACTCGCTGTTTATTGGCTTATGTACTACCAACCAACCCGCATTTATGTGCAGTATTGTTATTTCTTATACCGGGAGTTCAAAGAGGTTTGGAAGACCTTAATTTGCTCAAACATTAAGCTTTAAATGTCGGGTGAAAATATACGAAAAGGTTATGGTGACATCTGTGTTTTGGAATAGCAAGTATATAGTCCTATTCTTTGTGCCTTAATTTGTGTTTAATGCTTAGATAATATCTAAATGTTGCCTTTTGTGTATTTCTTGCGCTTCTCTATAATTATTACGTGGCCTGCAATTTGGCTTCATTTCCGTAGATGCGAACAACTCCACCCATCCACCCAGCCAACCACCGACCAGCGAGCACCGACCCCTCCCCCAGCTGCTTCAAAGAGTACAAGTTCCATTAGCTCACAACTACAAACAACAATACATAATACATCATTTAGTATTTGAGTTGCTTTGGGGCTCGCACCGACAACTTTAATCAATAGTTGGCCAACATTTCAGCTTCAGCTCACCTGAGGCAACGCAATTAGTTATGCAAATAATTAGTGCATACTTATGTGCGCGCACCAGTCGAGCAATAACATTAACAAAATTACACTAAATTAGTTAAAGCATGCGCCCACACACACGCACACACACCGCTCTCTATAAATCGGAAACAACGCACAGTTCATTAACATATACAAAAACGCTTACAAGGCGCGATAGTGAACAGATTTGAGGAGTGGGGGAGGGGGCGTAGGCACTCAAATATTTGACACCCCGAACAGGCCGCGCTGATAAAACAGCCACAACTAAATATAATTATTATCGCTTTATTATGCCTCGAAAATATTATTTCCTCTGGGTGAAACAAGAAACAGAAGTGGCTCCCGTAAAGGTCAAAGTTCAGCTTGAGATTACCAAGTCGCATGTATTATGCATTCGCTGTGAATGGAAAAACATGTAAACTATCCATAATACACACAACGCTTCACACTTCTCGCTGGACAGACCACAGCAGCACACTCACACACACACACACACACAGACAGAGAAAAATGTGTATTATAGCCCGACGAACAAATATAAATTGACATATCGATAACCCTTGGGCGTCAGTCAGACACAGACACAGACGCAAACACAAACATTCATATCTACATACATGCATACAGCACGAGTATTCTTTAGTAGTATATATAGTAAGAGACGGAATAAGTCGTCTCATCAGCTTGTTAAGTTATCAAGCATCAAACCGTTCGCTCGCTCGTTCGTTCGTTCGTTCGTTCATCTGTAACAACATAATTTTCTTCTCCTTTTTTAATGTTCGGACGGGCCTCTTGACCCTTTTTATTTTTGGAAGCAATATGTGCTGTAATTGAAAATGCATACGAGTACCTTGTCATGTGGTTAATCAAATGAAAATCTTTAATATTAATTCGATGTCTTAATTATGTTATGAGTTTAATAATTTGCGTCCCATTTGAATTTCTAAGTGAGACATTTCATGAATTTATAATCCTTTGATTAATTTATAATTTACTTCATAAAGTGTTAAGTTTTTAACAATGCTCTTCTGCGCGTAAAGGTTGGTTGTTTCAGCCTTTTGTTTGGATTTCGTCTTATTAATAAACTATAACCCATCGTTGCTCAAGTCGAATATTTCTAAGCCTATTTATGCAGCAACTGGCGTTTCTTTATTTATTAAGATCCTCTTTATTTATTTATTTATCTGCAGCTGCATGATTTAAATGTAATGCTTGGCTAATGACTTGCACATCAATTGCTCTAAAAGTTCATGAACTGTGTCTTTTTTCAGCCTTCGTTACGATTGGCAATCGACAAATGCAACATACATGGCTATTTGAAGATATTGGTGTTGTTTTTCAATCCAAATTGAACTTCAATCTTGTCTTCTCTTGTGCTGACAACATAGTATCAAGGAATTTAATGATCGTTATACTCCTATACACTTCTCTGGTACGTTCGCTGCTCATGTGTTGGGTGGCATCAGCAGCGTCCCGCAATACCAATACTTTTTGTACTCAGTGGTATAAACTGGGATCTCAAGGTCGTGTATACTCTTCGATTCATGTACACCAACAAGCAATTATTTTTCGTTTCTCTTACACCTTTTGTGTCGAAATTAAAATGGACCTTCTCACTTAATCTCAACAGAATTTATAACCATCTTCGGTGAATAGCTGGTAGATTTCTTTTGACACTTGTTTATCTTTTAAGTTGAAATTATAATATTGCATTTTTTGTATTTTTGCATGCAGAGGCCATACCTCTGTTGACAGCTCATATTCATAATTATTAAAATAACATTTTAACTGGCTAGACAGTAGTATTTCAGATGCAACGAAATGTTCAGAGAACTGTTTACTGTCAGCCACAGACGAGTTCAAGTCGATTCAATCCTAGACCTGTCTGCTAAACTGACTCAATTAACTAAATTGTTCATCCATTTAGATCCAATTCTGGTTTAAGAACTCCCATTTAAACTTCAAAGCTACGGTTTTATCTTTTTAAATGTCAATGACGCAGGCGTCTGCCAGTCAGCGACGAGTAGGTAATGGATTTTTTTCAACGGTGTATAAAATTAAAATGAAATGAATTTTTGATTGGAATACCAATTCAATTATTCATCAAATCGATTAATCCAAAGCAAAGTTATCAGTGAAACACTTGATTTACTTCCGCTTTGCGCGCACCCCTGTGGGGGAAGTTTTTATAAAAAGTATATTTCACATTTTGGGGTAACTCGGCTGTAATATTCTTGCTTCTGCTTGTATAAATTTTAGAGATTGTCCACAAATTACAGTTGCACATCTCAAGGATTGATTATCAGGAATTTACATAAAATTTAGGAGGCCAACTATAAATGAAGCTATGCATATAGTAATGCTCATCATATAAGTATTATGAGACCTATAGTTTAATGTTATCTCTAGAGCTAAATGTTTCTTCCAATCATTTCATTACGACTCGATAAATAAATTTGTTCTTAAAACAAATGAGTTTCTCTAATATTTTAAGCGGAAATTCGATGTCAGGCTGTCAGAAACTGTTTTGTCACATTTTGTATAGTTTGTTTATTCAGTTGCTGGCTGGAGGACATGGTTGGTTCATCATTTTAATATTCATTAAATGATTATATATTTTGTTTTAGGTTCATTTTCACATCAATACACAATTGTAGTCTGTAAAATATTCCGTTTTGTAAAATGAATATTCACTAAACTTATTGTCAAAGCTTTTAAAATATGTATATATATGTCTTTTTATACGCTCAGCCCGAATGGTAAAAAGGGTATATTAGGTTGGACTATGTATAGTATGCAACAGGCATAAGGAAGCATCTCCGACATCAAAAAGTATATACTTAATAACTTAATCATTTATAGTACTAAATACATATTTCTTCTCTATAACTTGTTTGATGAAATAGCTATCTGAGATTAAAGTTGAATTGTTAGTAAAATAAAATAAAAACCCTCCCCTATAAAAGTGAAGGGTATATTGTGTTTGCTATGGAAGCTTGTAACATCGAGAAGGAAGAATGGTAGACCACACGTTATAAGTAGCTACTTACACTGACTGGGAAAATTATTTTGACGAGTGTTGGTCCAGACCAGCGGCGAAATATTTTCTTCTCCAATTGAGAATGTGAATAGAAAGTGGGTTCAGCATTGACAACATAATTGGTGCATTGGACATTTCAATAACTTTGCCCTAACAATACATGTATAGTTTGTTAACATTTTAATAAAAATAATTTTCCAAAATTGATTACAAAGGTATTCAAAACTATGGAAAAGACGGCTAAGTTTAGCTGTGTTGTTAGAACCTTAATAGTTGCAAAACCTAATTCTTTTATAAAGAAATGCAAAATATTGCTTAAATAAATGTTAGGGTATACTATAGTTTGCGGCCCAAGATGATGGAGGCATACATTTTTGTTGTAAAAACAGTGGTATATAGGTATACTATATATATAGCTTCAGCGCAGACGAAGATAAGTTTTTAGCTCGATTTTAACCCTATTTCTATGTCGCCATGTTGCCATGTTGCTTCATTATGCAACGTCCAATTATACTAATTGATATTATTGTTTTTTGTTGTTAATTATATAAACCGCTTGTTAAACAAACTTAATAATTTTGTATTGTTTTGACATTCCATTGACTCTTTTATCGGCAATATATAAATGCATGTGACATATTTTTAGTTCACAAAACACAACAAAATAGCTCTTTGACTTTAAAGGTAAATTAGCAATTTTACCAAATATAACACAAAACAATGGAAAATAAATGTATTATGAATGGCAATTGCTGGAAATATTTGTAAGGGAAAAGCTATTTATATTACTGTGTACATTCGACAAGCATTGCGTGCGGAGAATTGATTACTTAGTCACTTATTCCCATGTCTCATGCTGCGATTTCTTCACTTCCTATTCAAACAGCAGAAATAATTTGTTTATGCTTTTTGTGGGTGTTTGGCTTTTTGTGGTCTCGTAGTATTTTTTTTTATAGCATACTTTTTTGCGCGGGCGATTGGAAAAACTTTTGATGAGAGGTCAAAAACCAGCAGACAACTGAATGGCGACAATTCAACTCGTTTAGCTTTTTGTTTGCATCTAAGTTGCCTCTGTTTTGTCAACAGCTTTGTCTGCGGGCTTATGCGTGCGGAGGACTGTGTGTTTATTTGCATCTATTTGCAAGTGTGTATTTATATATCGTTGTATTCGTGCGCTTCCTTTTTGGCACCATTGTAATTTTGTCTTTGACAGTTTCAGCTTATGTGCTTTCTCAACCCACACGCCCGACAACGCTCTGCCGCTTTTGTGTTTTGCACTAATTTGACATCCACACATACATACATATATACTCATCCACCCGTGCACATGACCCACCTACACATACACACCTACTCGTATATACATAGAAGCACGAGTCAACATTTGCAAATTTTGCAAAATTCTCGTTATGACTCCTGCTTTTGTATTTTGAGTCCACCCTTTTATTTGGTTTTATGGATTATTTTACATGCTTGTCTGCCACAGTTACAACATGGGTACATTCAAACACACTCACCCACAAACACGCACACACACACACACACACTCGCATGTACAAATGCATGCATTTGAAGGTGCCTGTTTCTAGGTTTATATGTGAAAAAGGCTGGTCTTTATGAAAAATTCAAAAAGGTTTTAAGCCACTTCCCTTCTTCATTTCCGTTCTATTGTTGTGCACAAAACACGTCCCTTTTTTCAATCTACGCATTCACTTTAAATCCTACCTAGTTATGTATTTTCAAATTAGTTTTATTACCTTAACATTTAATTCGACAATTTCTGGCAGCATAAGAACTAATATGCAATACTTTATTGCGATAGCATCCAACATTTATTTATCATTCTTTTCCTAAACACTACCCAAATATCTCAAAAATCTAACTAAGCGAAAGTTATTATCGGTTGGCTTAGCCATCCAATGACCCTTTAACCATAGAAATTCTATACACGTCACTGCTTTGTGTGTGGGGCTCTGAATTCAGACAATGTTGTGATAGCCCTTTGGTTGGTTCTAAAAAATGTATGTTTTTTGTTTAAATTAAAATTCTCGTCGTCCTTTTGCTGCACGCAGTCAACGATATTTCTTTGCTTAGTGTGGGAGAACATTAAATGTGCTCGAGATTATATTATTTAAGAAACTTTTTTCATTTTTCTAATCATTATTTTATGTTAACTGAACAGTTTATCAGCAATTTATTTAGAATACAAGTACATACTTTCCAGTTATATCTAACGAATCGTCTTCTACAAGCATTACATTTTACACCATTCTATTTCCCACTATTGGATTGTACTACTGTCGCAGATAAAACAACATTTTCCTTTTTCCTATTGTGTTTTTCGTTCCCCTGATCCTTAAACAATTGCCCCAACGAGCAGAGATACAAAAGTTTTTCCTCTAAATTAAAAAAAAATATTTTCTTGAATCTACATAGGTGCGTGCAAACATGATCAACTATTTATTTATGAAATCATTAATTCATGAACTATTAAGGTTATTTTTTGGATAATAGCGTAATATTTCTGGGTGAGAATTATTGATAAAATGGATTGCGAACCTCGTTGTTGGATTAAATTATGATTGTGTGTGTCCATTTTACAATTTATTATATTTTGGTACGAAAGTCAAGTATTTTAAAAATAATAGTAAAGAAGTGCTTTGGCAGAGTAGTCCCGTAAATTGAGAATTTGTTTATGTAAATCGTATTAAAAATAGTATTTGTATTAGGATTGTTGAAATCAGTTCTGCGGATTTGAAAGGATTGCTTACGGAATGACGACTCTGCTATATTTATTGGAATCATGACAACGTAAAGTGTATCTAATAATGAGATTCGTATGGAACTTCCTAAGGAAGAATGTTTGATGGTTCATTAAGAATATTATTTGTAACTTTTTTATTCGTTTTGTATGTATGTTGTGAGCCTTTTGCGGGAAATTTCACTTGTAGTTGGAAAATAATGGGAAACTGGTTGATAAATTTCCAAAACCTTTGGACAGCTTTCCTAGAATCCGCTTGCCAATATAATAAATGTGTATAATAAATGATTCCCTTTAAGGTTAGATTAATGACTTCCTCACTGGGCGTGTTTCGCATTGTAGCACAGTTTTCTTTTGCAGAAGTTCTGAAATTGTTATTGTATTTAGTCGACATCGATGACAAAATATTAACTCTCATATTAAAACACATTTATTAACTAATGTACATAAAGATTCTTTAAAATATTAACTCTAAAGAGTAGGTTAGAATTATTGTAAAAACTAATGTCATATATTTATTCTAAATTAAGGCCATACAAACAAATTTTTAATCTTTGCCAAGCATTGACAATAACTAACAAAATAAATAAAACAAAATGTAGGTTTTCATATTATTTAAGATCGCCCAGTTGTTACTTAATGGATTTTAAAATTTTCTGAATTAAATCCCACATCTATTTTTGTCGTTTCTTTTAACCTTTTTTTGTGTTTGGTAAGCCAGCATATTTGTGTTTTAAAATATTGTGCCAAATATTGTGTAACCGATGCACATGCACTCATATTTTATTAAACATATTTCCCCGTTGCAAATAGTTGGAATCATAAATAAATTCGAATTCATATACACATATAGCAAGTATTTGTTGACTGTTTTCGAATATCACACCATTTAACCCAAACAGAACAATGTCCACTCTAATGTGCATACATTTCTATAAAATTCACAGAAATACACATTTTTTGTTGCCATCCAGCCAGCCAGCATACAAAAATTGTCAAGTTATTTGTCATTTAGTCAATGACATTTATTTTCATGTTCTGCTGTTTTTGTTTCAAAAAACGGACAAAGTTCGTAGCAAGTGACAATGCCATTGTGCATTGTAAGTGATGTTGTTGCCGTTGTTGT
The DNA here is from genome assembly GCF_003285725.1 of Scaptodrosophila lebanonensis. NCBI lineage: Eukaryota > Metazoa > Arthropoda > Insecta > Diptera > Drosophilidae > Scaptodrosophila > Scaptodrosophila lebanonensis. The sequence goes on from NW_022060738.1 coordinate 2,505,650, forward strand.
TGCTGTTGCTGTTCTTGTTGTAATTGAAGCATGTAATACGACCCACCAACCAACTCGACGCTTCAACTTGTCACACAAAAGCTTTGGGGAACATTTCGGCAAATGCTGTTTTCGATATAATGACCTCAAGGCAAGCGAATACCAACATTCATTCGGCATAAATAAATACATCTATATATAAGTATGTGTGTGTGTGTGTGTGGGTGTGTGTGTGTATGGTTGAGTGCACTTTATGGTGCTGCTTTGTTGTTGCTGTTTGTTCAACTACATAATCATCTATTAGTATTTACATAAAACTACACTTGTTTGCATTTAAGCACTATGCCAAGCGGATTATTTTGTTGTATTTTAGTTGATTCCTTTTTTTTGCTATCCCCAAAAAGTAAAGTAACAGCAACAACAACAACAACAACAACTACAACAATAACAACCATGTGAGCCAAATTGTGGCCATTCTTCATTTTGTTGTTGTCGCTTTCGTTGCTTCTGTGGCTTTTAGTGTTGAGTGTGTGCAAAATTTATGGCTTAGCTGATTGGCTGACTGCTTGGCTGGCTGGCTGGCTGGCTGGATGGGTAGCTCCCTGAGTTGCTTACTTGCTTGGCCGAATGTTTGGGGCATGTTAAGTATATTGGACAATAAGCTCAAGGCGAAAAATCTCATAGACTTGAACAATAAATAATTTTAAATGCACCCAGTCTTGCAGGCAAACTTTCTTCAAGTCCAGCAAGCACTTCGCTAAAAGATTAAATTGGGGGTTCACCGCCAACGCAACTAAGGAGTCCAAATCGAAGCTCAGTAATTCGGCTTAAACACAAAAAAACAAGTGCTAAGTGCAACAGCAACAAATTTCAAATCTTAATACGAGAATAAACTCTTACTCCTCGAGCTGTAATCGTTACGTAATGCGGTTTATGCAGGTTTGTAAATAACCTTGGGAGTAAAGAGACTAGCGTATTAGTCGAGCTTAGTGGAGTTTTTGCTTCGCCAGTAAAGTAGCTCCTTGAGTTAGGGAATGAGAGAGAGAGAGGGGAACTAGAGAATTGTAAAGGCGCCAGTCAGGTAGCTTGTTCTTTGGAGAGTGGAACCGTTCTACAACAGCTTTTGAATAGTTTTTTTTACAATTCTTTAAGGCGGTTCCCACAAGGCTGCTTGGGAGGGAAGAAGAAGCTAGCAGCGTGCTTTCTGGAGTTCTAACTGCCCAGAAAAGTGTAACGGCTATTAGAGGAACGTAGGGTGGAGATGGGCTTCATTTTACGACAGTTTTTCACACATTTAATCACAGAAAGTTTTTAGACAGTGTTTTGTACATTTCTGTGTCAAAAGGTATTGCAAACTAAACTCGAAAATATAGCAAAACCGAAGTAGTCCCAACACAGATTCATTATACTCTGTACATGAAATGAACAAGCGTATATTAGGTTTGCGGGAGGTGAAAAATGTAACAGGCAGAAGGAGGCGTGGCAGACCCCACAAAGTATATATATTCTTGATCAGCACGACGAGTCGATCTATGTCTGTGTGTGTGTCCGTCCGTATGAACACCTAGATCTCACACCAGATCTCAGCTAGAGACACCAAATTTCGCACAAATATGCCACACATAGACGCAATTTCTATGTGAATGTGCAATTATACACCCTTTACGTGAGTTCGAATACCGAGAGAGGTAATTTCGATATAATTTTTTTTTTTAATTTCTTAATTTCTTGAATTTCTATAATTATTCTAAACATTTGTACAGAGTATTTCAAAGTCGGGACACCCGACTTTAGCTTCCCTGCTTGTTTTCAAGCAAGTTTGCGTAGGCTGCCTTTTCAGTTCTTAGTGCTATGCAGCCCTTTCTTCCGAGCCCCAGTAGTCTTCTGGGACTTGTCGAACTTTTTTACGACAATAGAAGGTCTCACACATCGGCTCACTGACGGGACTTTTGAGCGATCAATACATCGAATTAATGGGTCATTGTACTTACACCCTTGCTTTGAGACCCCATTACTTGTTATGTTTATATGTATAAATACATATACATTAAAGAAAAAATTAAATATCCACTTTTTCCAAAGCCAGAAAATCCGTTTGTCTTGAAAATAATCGCTTATGGAGTTCCCACTCCAAGTGCTTTGGTTCAAGTGAATGCGATGTATTGGAGAACATTAGGAGAGCAAATGAAACATTTTTTTTTTTCTTTCTTGAATAAAAAAAGGTACCTTAAAAGAGAAGTAACGGGCAAATCATATACAATAATACTAGCAAGTCTAGATTCTTGCACTTAACCCTGGAATCTTACTACTAAGTAGATACAAATAGAATTGCAAGCGAATAATTTGATGGATAAATTTGTTGACAAAACTCTACAAAGTTTCTAGGTCCCTTCATAAACTTTTGTGCGGGCATAAAGAAGTTCGCACGCATATTAACTTTGGGAGGAGCATTAAGGACTTCATAAATACGTGAGCTGAAAATAAAAACTAAAGAACCTGAAGTAGAAATTAGCGTTTGCTAAAAACAATTTTTTTTTCTTGTTAACTGCCGCAGAATTTGAAGAGACAAAAACAATCTCAATTGCTGCTTTTGTAATTCAGCTGATCCAAAGAATAATGTACGTCTGGTCTGTAAACAAAAGATACGAACACATGTATTCAGATTAAAGACCAAAGCTTAAAGCTTAAATGTGCTTCTTATATAACCATCCCTCATTCGATATTGAGAAGCACGGCAACCCCAATTCGATGGGTCAACAGCATGGTTGCAGTTGGGGCTGTCAGGTAAAGAGGTGGAAAAAGTATCGCAGCTGCTTCTGTGCTTCGTCAATGGTATGGGTGCGGACAATGGGTCTTTGTGGATTTATTTTAATGGCATTCCTTATTCATCCTGGGGAAGCTGTTGACCTCCACGACAGCTCTCCGTAATGACTTCCGACGGAACTGTCTGGAGATTGCACAAGTAGCCTTTAATAATTTCCCCTGCTCGTTGCTGTAACTATCGAGCTTATTGGGATGATTTACAGTAGAAATTTAGGGTGGTTTGTTATGGGTAATTAATTGTAATTGGAAGGCTGACAACATGTAGGCTAGAATCCGTTTTTTTCCCACACAAAAAGCTCTTGGTTTGATCTGTTCTATGCTGTCGGTTGAGTCCTCTTGTCTGTGGCATCTAAAGACTGGTCTCAATTCCTATACTATATATTTTAGTTAATCAATCACTTAATTTCAGGAACTGTGACACATACTGGAAGTCTCCTATGCGTGCAGACCAGCTCTAGAGTTATTTCCTCGAATTGTTTGCCTTATTCTGCTCCACTCGATTCAAAGAATGACTGTCCAGGCTCTTTGGATTGATGATTTTCAAATACAGATGGGATCATAGCACCAAACCTTTGCTTATGCCTACCTCTAATAGTCTGGGCTTTACTCTAATGCTCCTACATCGAAGGATTATTAAACTAGTTAATCTGTTGTTTGGCTCTACTGCTTAAAGTCTAAGGCTATAATGAGCATTTTCTAAATAAAAGCTCCATTTTCCCAGCTGTAGCTTTATTTTAAGCCACATTATTGAACATAGCCTCCAAAGAAAGCCTATTAAAGTTAATAATACTTAAGCTGATAGATACTGGAATAGAGAAATGCCATTACATTACAGTGTAGAATAGCTTCTGAAGAGAGTTAAGGAGCTGATAATATTAGAATATAAGCATTTATCGTAAAGAGTGTGAAGACTGCTGCGAAGGCCTACTAATGATCGACAGGAAAGAGTGCAAAGAGTTGAGGTAAAATTGTAAGATATAGATATTCACTCGTATATATTAGTTACATACAAGTATTAGATCGTGCTTTTGCATTCGTCGCTATTGATACCTCCACTTTGTTCTTCAAATTATGAAACTTTTGTTCGGTTAATAGAAAGCCCTTACTTTTATTTTGAAATTACCATAGAAATAATTATTGAAAGAGCATGTAATAAAAAAATTCCCAAAGGTTCGTTTGAGCCATCACCCATTTGAATTAATTATAAATGGCAAACGAACTAATGCCATGAGTTGTTGCCAATAAATTATCCACTAAAGAGGAGACTTTTCGAATACGTTTCGGTGCGGTCGTTGGTTGATTTGATTCGCTTCTCTCCACATTTCGGTATTGCATTCGCAAACTAAAAACAATTTATTATATCGATGCGATGGAGCCAACAAATCATTGAACCAACACCCATGACACCCATGTCTGGCACCAATTTTGATAAGCTAATGCTCTAATTCTCTAATGCCACGACGATGCCAAAGTGCAATGCCACTCGGCAGACAATCGAGACGTGCAGCACAGCATTCCAATGCAGCTCCGCCGACAATATTAATGATGCACACAATTGTCAAAGGAAAAAGAACAAAAATGAAACTTTCACTGCATAAAACCGCTGGAAATGCGCACGACTGAGTCTCTTATATAGATGGGTTGGTCTGGGCTGGTCTGGTCTGGTCTGGTCTGCGCTGGGCTTCTCTCAGTTGGGTCTGATTTTGGTCTGTTCGTGGCCTCGCCTGCCCCAATTGACCCAATGGCAAACCACAGTGACACGCTTCGTTTGAACCAGAAAGCAGGCAGCAGGCAGCAGCATCAGCATCAGCATCAGCGACTACAACAATAACAACATACACTCAATTGAGACGCACTCTAATGGCAATAATTATGCGGCAACAAGCTCAAAAAGCTCGGAAAAACGCCCGAATAAAAGGAAAAAAAAATCACCATTAAAAAGACAAAAACGATGATTGAGTGTGTAAGTATGCGTGTGTTTGTGTGTGTAGATTTCAATAGAAGCCGCGGCAGTTGCTCCAAGAATGCGTGCAGCAGAGCTGCGAGGGAGCCCTGCTTTCACCACAAAGACGACTCTGGCGACGATAATGCACTTCAAGTGGCAGCTCATTGTGTCTGGCAGGCGAGGTCGGGCCACCTCCCTCCCCCTCCTCCGAAAAAAATCCCCAAACTAGACTAAGCTCCAATTATTTGTGTGGTCGAAGCTCAGTGGATAGTGAATGGGCGCTCAGTTGCATTGACGCTGCTGTAGGTGTGCTGGAAGGGAATGGGGGATTCGTTGCTGTTTGTTCCTTGCCTGTGTGATTTACTCGCATGCACTGCAAGAAAAATTGTAAGTATTCTATTGATGAAAACTTAAATATGAGTTACTCTTAGTCTGTTTTAAACTGTATACGTATACATACAACTACCTCCATGAGCTGTGTTTAATTTTGTATGGTAAGGGTACGGTCAGACTTGTAAATAATTTGCGCACAAATTTATGGTGAATTGCAAGAAGGCTTTGAAGAGTACATACTTGTACATCTTCATGAAAGCTCTATTTTAATACAAAATTGTTTTATGATTTAATTGAACTACTTTTACACTCATAACAAATTGTGAATTTCAACCAATTTGTGTGCAATTTATTTGCATGTCTGACCATACCTTAAGTATATGAAACGAATGCCTGAAGATTCGTTTTGTAATACATTGCTCGTGCATTTATTTGGTGTGGGATTTGTCAATATCTTCTAATAAATACTTTCAAACTATTTCAGTGTAATCCATTCTCTGTTTTAATGCGAATTCGGCGCGGTATTTGAAAAGTCCAATATAGTATATGACATAATCATAAAATAGAGTCATATAATACTTGACATAATTTTCATACATTGTGTTTGTATTATTGTTACAATTTTACAATCCATTTTAAAAGCTACAAAGCCTTAAATTTGAAAGGGGTTTCATAATTCCTTTCTATTGTGTTTGCCTTGGATATTCGAGTTTAAAATTAAATGGTTTTGCCCTTTAATTTCCATAGACATTTCCTTCAATCCACAAATTCAAATTTGAAACTTTTAATTAATTTTATTTTAATTGGTTTAATTGCATACTTAAAGAGCATTTTTAATTTAAAAATTTGGAAATAGAACTACGAGGTGCCTCAATTTTAAAACGCATATCTCGACATAATTCGGAATGGAGAGACTCTGCATTCTTTACGCGTTTTTTACCTCTAATTAAAAAACTGTTTCAGTCGGATATTTTTGCGATTTCTAAACTGAATAAACAAACCGGACTGCAGTCTCATAATTTGAGAGCACACTTCTCACAATTTTGGATTAGGAAATTCTTAAATCTCAATGAGCTTGGTCGGACATTTCAGAGGGGTTTATAAACTGAAAATCAACTTGCTCACCAAAATTTAGGAGGCTTTTCTTCTCCAAGTGTGTGGCAATTGCTTTAAAGTACCCAACACTGGAGGCGCTGATGCCGCTGATGCCGTTGGATCCGCTGTCGGCGGCAGTTGTTTGCAGGAAATGGCTTTTTGCTACTCTACTATTTTACACTACTGCTTGCCTTTAGAAGCAGCGACCCCGCGACCCCTGGCCCTTTTTTGTTATTTTCACTTTGTGCTCCATTTAGTTGTTGCCATTGTTGCTGTTGCTGTTGCTGTTACTTTTGCTGTTGCTGTTGCTGTTGCCATTGTTGTTGCGGTTTTGACTTATGTGTGCGCTTAATTGTTGTTAAGAAGTGAAAATCAACGGCAGCAGCAGCAGCAGCAAAAGCAACAGCAACAGCAACAAAAATAAGTCGAAAATAAATCCAACAAAGCCGCTGCAAGCAGCGACGTCGGCGTTGACGCCGACATCTGTCAAGCACTGCAGCAGCGGTTGGGGGCAGAGGGCGGGCAGCGGAAGCACGACTGTGCGGTCGATTAATGTGACTACCGTCTTGACTTAATTTCATTTTCGTTGCATGCATGCAGGCAGACGAACCGACGCAGCCAAACGACCGACCTATGCAGCAAGAGGCGCGCCCGCACACACACCCACCTACCCACCCACACACACACACACACACACACGCACACACAGCCTTGATTGTTTTGTGGGTGGCTGAGAATGCGAAGAGAAGCCGGAGCTGAGAGGCTCTGAGCCGCAATCAGTTGGCCGTTTTTTGCATATTTTCGTGCAGCTTAGGTTTTGGGGGCGAGCACAGTCTGATGAGCACAGTGGGTGCTGCTAATTGAAAAGTCACCGAGAAAAACGTGGATGCCTTCTAATTAACTTGCGATGCAGATAATAGTAATGTTGCAATATCTATAGAGGCACCATTAAGAACGTTAGCATTTATGAAAAGCTATCAATACTCCGTATTAGTTGGAGCACTAGCGAAGCAAAACCAATGTTGAATCGAATCATTAAGTGAAAAGACATAATATACTTAGTTACATAATGTTTTAGGCTTTTCTTTCCCTACCGTGATCAGCAAAACAAGACATACATCCTCTTTGAAATCTGCTCTTCTATCTTCCATCCACTTCCACTCAATCCAAGATTGTTTATCAGACTTTCCTTCATTTTTTCACTGTATTTTGATTGTGTAACTTAATCTTTGTGACAATACTTGTATAATTGAAAGTAAATTAAATAAATGTCGCAAGTATTTCAAAAATATTTACAAATATTCTTCATAACTTTAAGCTGAGTTGAAATAAAGGACAATTGGCCTTAACAGTGAAATATATCCGAATGAAATTTGATAACAAAATAAATTCCTTCTCATCCAGGACTTAATAATTGTAAGACAATTTCTAGCTGTTTAAGTGCAATTTAATCTTTGCTATCGTCCAAATGAAGCTACACTTTATCCCCGCATTACCTGGGGCGAATTATCTTAAGAAATACTATATTGATGGAAATGCTTAACTTTTACAGTCAGGCAAGGAGTGCCAATTGTAGGGAAAGTAGACACTTGATACACCAAAAATAAAAACAAATATATTAAAGAGTTTATACGAATTCGATACGCACTCGAAAGTTTAATAAGCCGACTTGATCATGGGCTTGCCTTCCAAGGCATTGAGGATATTGTTGGCAGCCAACATGCCCATTTCTGTAGTGGTCTTCCAGGACTGTGTTCCCAGATGGGGCAGTACAACTATAAGACAATATTATTGCCAGAATTACGCATTCTTACTTAGTAATTCGCTTACCGCAATTGGGCAGCTTTAGGAGTGGGTCGTCAGCCGGTAAGGGCTCCGGTGTGGTTACATCTAGGCCGGCAGCAAATATGCGTCCTGATTTAAGTGCATCATGCAGATCGCTTTGCTTTACGATACCTAGAAAGTATTTATTGCACGTTTTCTCTATATCAAATTTTTTTCTTAATAATTATGTCAACTCAAACTCACCTCCTCTGGCCACATTGACGAACACAGCGCTGCTTTTCATTTGCCCGAAAGCCTGCGAGTTAAATTTCTCGCGTGTCTCCTCCGTGAGCGGACTGGCCACGACTACGAAGTCGCTCTCCTTTAGCAACCGTTCGAAAGGCACATGCTCGGCCTTATAGTCCGCCTCATTGGGCTTGCGAGTGCGGGTGGTGTAGAGTATTTTGGCCACATCCCAGCTCTGCAAGCGCTTGGCGATTGCCTGGCCTATGCCGCCAAATCCAAAGAAACCCACCACGGAGTCGCGAATTTCCTGACCCATCAACCAGTCGACTTCCTCAATGCGCCACTGCGATCTTTAGGTGCGAGTGCAGATTGGAGAACTAAATACTGAGGCACTCTAATTTTTCGCTCACCTGCCGATCTTACAACGTCCGTCGTGAAAATTGCGACCGGCTGCAATCATCAAACCAATTGCCAGTTCGGCTACGGAATTGCGCACCACGTCTGGCGTGTGTCCCAGCGGTATGTTACGGCGTTTGAACTCCGGCACATCCACATAGTCTATGCCCGCGGACATGGTGCTAACTGCTCGCAATTGACAGCCGGCTGCATCCAAAATTTCTGCATTCAGCGGCTGATATCGTGCCCAAAATATGGCATCCACGCCGGCCACCTTGCTGATAATCTCGGAGCGCGACGGCGGCACACATTCACAAAAGATCAGCTCTCCGCCTCGTGAGCGCAACAGATCCAATGCCGGCGCCGGCACATTCGGGTGTGAGATGAGAACTTTAAACGCTTGGCGGGCAGCGGAGCAGCTGGACATGCCGAACTGGACGACAAAGCAAAAGCCTGTAAGTCCTTATGAAAATACACAAAATTTGGGCTCTAATTTGTAGTGACAAACACACATTGTTTTAAATGTTTATTCAGATTCAAAAAAGCAATATTGAAGAATATATATATTTTGGTCCTCGTTTGACTCCATGACTAAGAAAGAAGCAGATAAACTCTTTCCAAATGGTGCTAAGATTGAAATTCCTGTACAATAAGCTGTTCCGAACATTCTCCAATCTTGGTTTTAGGCTTCATGTATGCCATATCGACAGGTCGAAATTTTAAGTCAAATACACAAATGTTGCTCTTTTAAAACTTAACAATTATATGCATACAAGTATAACCCTGAAATTTCCAGTTCATTCATTCTTGATTAACACGCATCTACCAATTTAGTTTCTAAAAATTAATTTAGAGATAAACCTAAAAATCCGCTCTTCAGATATTAATTTCTTCACTTTTTCCTCTTAAATAACTCACCACTTCTAATTCAATTTATGCCTTCTCATAACTAAGCTCTGAATCGTCATATTGTAAGCTCCGCATTAGCCCACTGTGCATCGGTTTCTATTATCAACGCCTAACGTATACGCAAAATTCATAGGCAAAAAAAGAAGAGAAAAAACGAAGCGTTTGAAAGAGAGAGTAAGGATTGGGAACGCGCATAAAATTCACAACAACACACTTCGCTATCGTCGCCCGTCAGACGGGTTGTTATGCACCGCTTAGTCACAGCTGTGGCGCTGACAGGCGCGCCTCCCTCAAATCTCTCATCACCCAAACTCTCCCACCAACTCTCCCACTCTCTTCACCCACATGCTCTCCCACTAACAACAGCAATGACGGTGACGATGACGATGACGATGACTACGGCAAATGCATGCACATGCTCCCCTGTTGTACTGCGGAGGGGTCCGAAGCCTGCTATTTCGCAACGCCTACGTAGCTGATTTAAGGAGGGGGTATTCCTACGTCAATCGTTCGCTTCAATATACGGGCTGTGGGGTTCACTCTCACCAGACTCGAACTTACGGCAACAATGGCCGGTGCCCGATAATCTTGCCAGTCAGGTAGATGGTAGGTGGTTAACGGATTGTTTGTGTGCCTTTCGCGTAACGCTTTGTCGGTGCTGGTGTTGGGTACTTATGTTTGGTTAATCCATTCTAAATGCTTTCGATTAGCTGGATTTGAAAATTGAACGTAGTTTTCGAATATAATCCATTTAGTTACTTTAGTTATTTCACATGCGTTCGTCAATTTCGCCACAAAGCTTTATTTAGAAACATTTTGTGAACAGAAAATCATTCACTAAGAAAAGCAAATTAAAAGATTGTTTGTTAAATGCCTAAAAAGATCGATTTTGAAAAAGAAGACGAAAGAAAATAGAATCGAAGCCAGCAATTGTTTTTGTTGTTTATTTTTTTTTTTTTGGCACCCGCCATTGATTTATTGGTTGCTTGTTTTTATTGAACGCCAGCAACGGCTGAACTACAGGGTCATGACTTCAAAGCGTAGGCAACTCCGGACACAATGCAGCGCCAAACGAGCTTCCATACACACACGCACATATGTGTGTATATGTAGGAGGCAGAGGCAGAGGCAAAAGCAGAAGCTGAAACAGCGGCGCATATTTCTTAATCTTTAGCTTGCCTGCCTGACTGGCTTCTTTCTTCCACAATGTGCGGCACAGCATATCCATCATGGACGACGTTAACGTCGGCCTCGCAGTCGACATCGACGTCGACGTCGACTGCTGTTAGTCCCTCATTCGTGTGCATGCCACGCGCCGCTGCGTTGAACTGCAACCCGTACCCATGCTCCATGCCCCGTGCTCCGTGCTCTCTCCCCCCTCCTTTGCTATTCTGCTTTATACACACAACTCTATTTGGCATCTTTGCCGTTTCTTTTGTTGCACGTACTTGTTGTTGTTGTTGTTGCTGCTGCTGCTCTGCTGCCGCTGAGCTCCACTTGATCTTTGACCCAATTTTTATTGCATTGTTTGACTGGGAATGAAAAATCTCCACTGCAGCAGCAACGGCAGCAGGAACGACATCGATAGCGACGCCAACGACTCGCGCGCATTTCGAGTTTAATTTTCTGCTCCACTCGCTGCATGCACCCCCCCCCCCCTCTCCCGCTCCCTACCAACCCCGTTCAACTTCAGGCCATGGTCTGCACCAATGGGTCTCGCCTCGTCGTCGCTTCAATTTGATTTGATTTAATCCCGAAAACAAAAAAAGGAGCGAAAAATATCAACGCTGCAATTTCTGCTCACCAGTTTATTTACATTCGACCCCCATGCCAGGCCAGAAAGAGGGGGGGTTGTGGTGGGGGCTGCTGTAGTGATGCATAGCTGCGTTTGCCATTTTAGTTGACAATGCAAATGGCGTGCCAACTGTGTCTGTGTTATGTGTGTGTGTGTGTATGTGTGTGTGTGTGTGTGTTTGTTGTTATTGTTGTTGACACTCGCAGGCTGCCTTTAATTAAGCGCATTAATGTCATCACAAACTTGTGAAGCTGAACATTTCACATTGAACGCGATCCAAAGTTCTCTGTCCATAACTTTAAGCGCTTTGTTGATCTTCAGTTTTAAGCGCAGTTTGTTTTCCGTTGCTGCTGTTCTGCTTTTTCTCTGTCTGCTGCTGTTTCTGCCGCCGGTCCATCGGCGCTCGCATTCAAATGCAAATTTACGCCAATTGGCGCTGCCGCACAAGAATGACAGCTTGGTGCGGTCTCCACACTGAGAAAATAATAGTCCTAATTAAGCTTGATTAAGCATTCACTAGACTATTAATTATGTGGCAATAGGTTTTATAAATAACAATTTCATTTTCAATTTGAGGAATAGTGTGGATACCTTAAGTTAATAAAGGTTTTGTTTTTACAATTTTGTATATTGAAAAGTATCTAAAATTTTTGTTTTTCACAATTTTAGTTATACTTCCAGATCTAAAAGTGTAAAACTTTTAATCAACTCTGAATCTAAATTGTAATCCTATTTTTCTATACACATACAATTATTTTAATAATGTTTCAAAAGCATTCTTAGTGGTAGGTCCTTTGTATCAGACACCATAATTTAACTATATTATCCCTATAGAAATAGCTTCGATGTAGATATCAATCAAAGAAACATATATGTATAAATATACTTACGTAGTAGAAGTTTTCTGATCGCAGTAATAAGTGTTTAGAGTGTTATTCCGATTACTTTATCATCTAATAATCGAAATGGAAATAAGTGAGTGTAATTAGTATTATTTTGGATATATGTACATATTGTAAATTAGCTGCATAAAAATAGTTTATTCGTTATTTCATATTCGTTATTTCATATGACCGCAAATCGGGATACTCTCCCATTTTTTTAGGTGCAGCTTTTTTACACGCACTACCTCGCTCTCCCGCTCTCACGCATGTTGTCTGGCATTGACAGCTCTTTTTCTGCCATAGGCACTGATTGTTAATGTTGTTGCTGTTGTTGCTGTTGTTGCTCCGTTGTTACTGTTAACACTGCTTCTGCTTCTGCTTCAGCTTCAGCTGCTGCTGTTATTGTTGTTGCTGTTGCTGTTGCTGTTGTCAACATGCACGTAACATGGTCGTAATCTGTTTTTGTTATGAGGCTCATGAAAAGCCGCTGTAAGATGATTGTCAGTGTTGTTGTTTTGCGTTTATGCGAGAAATCAAAAGTGCTGTATAAAGTTGTTGCAACCAACCCAAAATACACATTAATGCATGCATGCAAACAAGCACACACATACACACATATGCATATACATGCATACATACATATGTATATATGTATGTATATACAGGTATGTAGATATGTAGGTATATATGTGGTGCATGCTAACAAATGCCGGTAACATTTCAATGCGGCAGCAACGGCAAACACCTCGTCAGGTGCACAGGTCGCGGGTCTGTGGAAATTTATGTTATTTGCGGCGGTGGCCGTTTGCATAATTTGCGTGTTTGTGCAAACGTGTATATGTACGTGAGAACGTTTGTGTGTTTGTGCATTCATATACATACAAACATACACACTCGCACAGTTGGCGCATTTGGGAACACCTTTGGCCGCGAGCTGTTTGTATTTCATTTTCATTTTCACAGAAATTTAAAACTATGTTTACGTGCATATAAAGTATAGTATATATCTACATACAAATGTACGTACATATATACTTATTTAAAAATGGCAGCAGAAAACAGAACAAAAATAATAACGACAACAATTTTTTTCAAGGAGGCCTCCCCTCTTCACACAAACGTTATTTTTTATTATTATATTTCGTACACTTTTTGTTTTTGTTTCTGACTGAGATTTGACGAAGCGCAACTTTAAGGAAAGAAGAAACCTAACAGTACATAAACAGAATATTAAATTGCCAAAATTTTCAATTCCATGAAAACTTTTCACAAAAGTAAAAAGAAAGCAGTAAATATTTATGTAATACAGTTGTTCGCAATATCGAAATGGTAAGTAAATGGTCAGATGTCCTTTCGAAATACGCATATGTGTACGTCTGAATACCAGAATATGTTAATACTTAATTAACTAACAATAGGTTTTTTTTTATATTTTTATAAGTATATCAGATGAAAGGGCTGAACGAATCAACTGCTTTACAGAGTTCTGTTGTGAATAACAGTTCATGTATTTGACTGCTAACATTTTAATTAATACATACCTATAAAGTAATGTTAACTAAAATGCTAAAAACTGTTAAGTCAAACAAATTTGCAATGCAAATAAATACACTGTTGCCCAATAAACGATAGTTTTTTTCAAATATCATTTTAACATTTAACATTTTAAAAATTTTGTTTGTCTTCTCTTGTATTAAAAGCATACTTAGAAATGCCCAAACACCGCTCTACAATTTAGAAAATCGCCCACAACAGCAGGTATCCCTACTTTTGGGAAATTTTCTTTCTACCAACAGGTAATCTCTGCCCTCAAAGTTATGAACAAGTTTCTTAGCCTCAGAACATAGTTTCTTCTATTTTCTTGAAACTTTAGACATTTTTCTGAAACTTTTTTTGATTGACTGATTATGGTTGATTGTTCCCAAAGGTGAAATGCTGGAGCATTATAGCTACGGTATTTAATACATCCCAAATATTATTTTTCGATGATAAAGCAAGAAATTTTTAAACCAATTTTGCTGTCATATTGAGAATGTTGTAGTCTGGTGGTCTTACAACACTCTTGGGCAGCGGATGGTGTCCATGGATGGCGAAATGCAAAGAACTACTTACTAAAGAGAGAGATAACAAGTATAGGAACAGAAGGGTATATAGTTCGCAGTCCATGACCATGGGGGAATCAAGTTTTGTTGTAAGACCCAGTGAAGAAGATAACTTTTTACTTACAACTTGACTTGAACTTTTCTCGGCCCTTGCCGTGCAAAAGCAATGCCAATGTCCGTAGCAGCCATTTCGGAACGCGTGCACAGACAAAATCGAAAGTAAGCAAAGACATACAAATTCAAAATATCTGGTCACATTTACATATATATACAAATACAGTCTTACAAAGCTGCCAAAATATGGCGCTCAAATTGAGCGCACACGAAAAGTTTTTGTTTTTTTTATAGATAACTATTTTTTTTGTTTTGTTTTTATGGGCTCTATTTGCAGATAGTTTGAGTTGAACGGTAGGTGGGGTGGCGACCTGGGATCCACAAACAAATGCATAAACTATTTTCGTTTAAACTTTGTATATTTTTGGTGATTTCATACACTTATACAGCTTGATAATGCGACGTGCCAGCTATACCTATGCATATACATATATGTATATACATACATGTATACGATTATATGAATGTTTGTCTGTGTGCACATTAATTAAAGCCGTTCGGATTAAAACTGTTTAAAAGTTCAACTCGTTCGGGAGCGTGTTGTGTGAAAAATGTGTCTGTGCCCCAAAAGTTTGCCACCAGTTGGGGGCTTAGACTTCGGGGCTTTTGCTTTGGCACATTTTATCTTTTGCATAATTTGGCTGAAACCAAAATTTAAACAATTACGAAACTAAATACCGCTTACGCACACGAACTCAAAACCCAGCCAAACACAAATATTGTATAGCGCATGCATTTTTGGACGTTGTCCAGCAAATGTTGGAGCTCTGTTGAAAAATGTTTAGATAATTGGGTCATCAGAACGCATTGCATTTCCTCTGCGTGAGCGGTCACAGATACCCTGGAGTTCCACGAACTGGCACCGAGTTCCCATAAATAGCTCTTGGCCGCAAAGAAAGGTTGAAGATGATGTTCTATTTGAATGGGGAAGTAGGCAGGACAGGCTATAGTTATATTGAGCGGCCACAGGTACCCTGCAGCTCCTGCAACTGGAATCAAGCAAACTGCTGCACTGGCGTAACTAGTTTGTCTGTAACGATAGTTTAGTGTTGAAGAATAATGGTTGATTTAAATAAAGGAGAAAGGACAATTTTTATACCCTGCACAAAAAGGGTACAAGGCTATATTAGTTTTGTGCGAGTGTACATGGAACACACAGAAGGAGGCGTGGCAGACCCCACAAAGTATATATATTCTTGATCAGCATGACAAGCCGAGTCGATATAGCCATGTCCGTCTGTCTGTCCGTCTGTCTGTATGAACGCAAGGATCTCAGAAAGTAAGTGCTAGAATAACCAAACTTGGTATACACATTCTCCTGAGCCCGAGAAAGAGATTATACATATGTATATCCGTATAACAAGTTTCATTATTTCTTGTTAAAAACATAATTTTAAGTTATTTCATTGCGGCTATTACTGGGTATTACTTATGTAAACAATTCAAAATGTTTTTATTTAAGTAAATACATTTAAGGTTGTTTCGCGAACATTTTTTAGCTAAATTTAAGGTTGCTTCAAAAACGGAATACATCTTTAGTGCCCTGTTTAAATAATGAGTCTTTTTTAATTAATAAGTGGTTCTTGGACAATCACAGCTCTTCAAAAAATATGATTGATTGGCATTTTGATGACTTTAGGGTACAAAATCGCATTTGCGGGCGCATAGTGCGTCTGCTGGGATGCCGATGTATTGGAATCGAACGAGAGAGAACGAGTGATACATTTTGATGACAGCATTTTCCATTTTCCATGTCATTTGGTTAATTAAATTATTCAGCTACCTCATATTTCTACAAATGAAAAACGCGCAAAACTATTTTAATTAGCGTTGCGGCGACAGTCGTTTGCAAAATTTATAATGCAACAACGCCAATTAGATGCTAAAATTTCAATTAAATTTTAAATGCACCCAAACACACGCACACACACACACACACATATGCATAAGCGCACGTGTAAACATAAACATTCGTGTAGAATTACAGGCCCATGAAGTTGTCAAAAAGCTTAGAGGGAAAATAAAGTGTAGCATAGCTTTTGGAGCATTTTGCAAATATTTTCGAGTGTACGTGTGTGTGAGTGTGGGTGTTTTTGGTTGGCTGAGCTCTAAATAATATGTATACGTATACTCATATGTACATATATACGCTGCATGCGGAGGCATATAATTTGTTGCTCATTTAAATACCGTAATTAAGTGATAACGTCGTATCTGTGTACATTTGAGCTCTGTCTCTCACTCACTGTGCGTGTGTCTGTGTGTGTGTGTGTGTGTGTGCATGACTGAAAGCCCTTGCGTGCGTGTGTAGGTGCATGCACATGTGTGTGCATGTACGAGTATTTTAGTTGGCCGTACCGGATTTTGAGCGCCAACAGTTGCTTATTTTGAAATTTTATTTACAGCTAATTGTTTCCTGCTGCGCCACGTCAAACACTAACGATAGCAACGGCAACAGTAGCAACAACAGCAAACAACCACACACACGCACACGCACACCAACACACACCCACACACACACACACACATTTGCATGCTGGGCTCCATTCAGAGCTTGACCAAAAGCTACGGCACGCCCGTCCGCACTTCGATTGTTTGTTTATTTGCTTGTTTGCCTTTGCCTTTGCTCTGTTCACACCGCCACGCAGCAATGACGACGTCGACGTCGCCGTCGACGCTGGCTTACACAAGCACAGTGGGTCGAGCGCTGTGCAGGTGTTTGTGTTAATTAGCTAGTATATGGTTGGCAAATGCTATTTTCACATTCAAATATGCATCGAAAACTGTCGTTAGATATTACGACGGCAATGAACAACAATCGAATTAAATTATTTAACACAAATATTTATTAGTTTATTTCGAAAATGTGCATTTCGGTGTGCTTACTGAATTAAATTGCATAGACATTAAGTTATTAAATTTATTGTTTATTTCTTAATTAATGCACTTATTAGCTTATTTATATAAAAGGGGTATATTAGATTTGTATGAATTATGTAACAGGGCGAAAGAAGCATGCCTGACCCCACAAAGTACATACATACATACTTGTACGTGTATATTCTTAAGAAGCATGACGAGCAAATCGATACAGCCCTGTCCGTCTGCGCTTCCGCTTCCGTGCGTCTGTCGGGATGAACGCATGGATTTCGGAAACGGCTGATCCTCTACTGATCAAACTTGGTATGCAGACTCTCCTCATTTCAAGTCAACTCGAGTTTATCGAATTTTTTATTTCTATGTAACTCTTTTTTGTTTAAAATATTATCTGAATTTTTTGTTTTACTATTCTTAAGTGTGTACTTTTAAATAGAAATATTTTTTTATTTCGGGTACATTAATATTTTTGGTTTTTATTCGATTATTTATTTTATTTAATTTTTAATTAAATCATTTTCTTTATTGCATTCATTTTATTCCTTTTCTTAATTTTATTTTCTTTACTTAATTATTTATTTAGTTTATTTACTTGGCTTTATTATGTATTCTCTTTCTTTTTTGGTCTTTTATTCATTATCTTTGTTTTTGGTTAATGCTATGACTATACCCTGTAAGAGTAAATTAGTTTGGTGCGAGAGTGTACATGTCACATACAGAAGTAGGCGTGGCAGACCCCACAAAGTGTATATATTCTTGATCAGGGCGACGAGATGAGTCGATATAGCCATGTCCGTCTGTCCGTCTGTCTGTATGAACGCAAGGATCTCAGAAAGTATATGAGCTTGAATAACCAAACTTGGTATGCAGAATTCCCTAAGCCCGAGAAAGGCCAAGTTTGTCTATTTTATTTCTCTGCACCCCCCTCTCCCCCTCTACTCGCGATTTTCTCTAACTCCCCCAATTCTTGAAATTGTTAACTAAAATTTGGTAGTGACATCCAGTTAGTGATTATGTGTCCGTATATTAAGTTTAATTATGATAGACCAATTAAAAAGAAAGTTAAAGCCTAAATATAATCTCTGCCCAAGCTCTGCAACTGTTGTTGTTGTTGATGATGTTTGTTGATATAATCTGTCCTTCACGCATATGTGTCCACTTATGTATGTATGTATTTAATAATTTTTATTAAATTAATTAATTAATTTAAAATACACAATTTTTGCTTATTTTTGGGAGTGTGTGCAGGGTATTTAAGAGTGAAGCCCGCTGGACCATAGCATTCCTTTCTTGTTTTCAATAAGCTATTGATAGCTTCCATCATTTATAAGCTCTATTTGGTACAATCCGATCAGTTGAAACATACACGTATATGTATATTTGTTTGGCTCCCTTCTCATCTTCAACATTTTGCGTCAGTGTATTGAAATTTTTGTGTGGTTGCAATAAAATACCATATTTATGCAAATGTATGCAACTGTTTGGCCAACTTCCACGGAATATCATAAGCATTATGCCACAGTAGGCACACCTATTGAAGCTTCGGCAACCACCGTGCGACGCCGCAAATAACTTGCAACCTTTAATCTACCCCTTTCATCGGAGCTACGGAAATGTGCATACTGTGCCGCGGCTGCTATTGACCCCAGCCCTTCTCCACCCCCGCGCCATTAACCGTGCCCAGCGACCGCAGCAGCAGTAGCCAGTCAGCCAGCCAATGAAAGGAGGATGTGGATGTGGCTATGGCTATAAATGTGCCAAAAAGGTGCCACGCACAGCTGTAACTGTAGTTGTGGCAGTGGCAGTGGCAGTGGCTGCGGCTTTGGCTGCAGCTAATGAAACGCGTGCACCCGAAACCCGAAGCGAACGCGTTCGGTGGTGCGCCGCAGCAAGACGTGTTTAAATTTAGTTTCGTTAATTCTCGTCCGCTGTCCAACCACTTGCCAAGGCAACAAGCCTTATTGTTGTTTGTGTTGTTGTTGTTGTTGCTGCTGCAGTTGCTATCAGCAGCAGCGGCGACAGCTACTGATAAGCGTCATCGCCGGCCCTTTGTTGCGGTCCTCAATTTGTAAAGGAAACAAAAAAACATATGTTTGCCTTAAGTGACAGCCGCACTCACGCTGCGCTGTTGCTGTTGTTGTTATTGTTGTTGTTGCTGTTGTTGTTGCCATGGTTCCCCCTCTCTCTTGCTTCCAGCAGATAAACGTCGATGTCGTCGACGTCGCGACTTGAACAGAACTGACTCAGCTGGAGCGAAAGAGCACCAATGGAGTCAATGTCCGGTGAGTCGCTCCACTTTGGTCACTTCAACATACTTATCTCTCCCTCACTGCATATCAGCATGTGTGTATGTGTGTGTGTGCGTGTGTGTGTGTGCTTACCTTATTATTTCAATTATTGTCAGTACATGGGCGTAGTCAACATCTCATTTAGAGTAAAACCATTCAAAGTTCTTTTTGGCAACCGATAGATAAGCTTAGCCTTGAACACTACACAATTGCTTTCATTTGATTCCAACACACAATTTGCGATGGGAGGCACAAATAAATCATAAACTGTGATTGAAAGAGATGCAAGAGTGGCGATTTGTATTCGTCTCCATATATGTGCCCATAAGTTTGGATTACAATTCTTCTTTGTGTTCTTCTTGGAAGAGCTTAATAATATTTTTCCCCTTCTACATATGACTGATGCATTGATTAATAACACCCATCCGTAAAAGATATTAAAAAGCTCACGAATTTCTTACGTATGGATTATTTTATTGGTTAATTGCATAAATGTTTTATAAATTCTGAATAGATATTGAGAACGCTTTTAAAGAACGCTTTTAACTTTTCTAATGGTACTTGCAAGTGCTTGCTAACAATGAAAAATGTTCGAGAAATTATAGTAATCGTCTAGGTGGCCAAACACGCAAAACATTTTACACATTGTCAAAAATTAAATTAATCAGATTCGGATTGTACTTAAAACAATATTTTTTATTGTTATTTAACGATTCTTTCAGAACGGTGTAGAGTCCTGCAGCCAATTACTTTAAAGTTTAAATGTTAGACAGTATTTGACGAAAGAGAGTGAAAAATATGCTTGAAAAAGGAAAAATAATAATCAAACTAAAGTTATATTTTATGCGGTTGGGGGGGCACCGCACTTCTCTCCCCTCTGCGCTACACCCATGCATGCACATGTGACTCTCCCCCTTCAGACATTCTCGCTCTCCCTAAGCTCCGCTTTCAATCTGCCAATGAGACAGCCTGGTTGCCTCTCGTCTGTGTGCACTGTCCATATCTATTTTCATTTTTATTATTATTTCCATTTATTTCTTTCCATATTTACCTTTTGCATTATCGCATATCACAATTTTTAATGCTCCTACCTTCTTTCGCTGCGCTTGCTCATCACATTTTGTTTCCATTTTTTGCGGTTAATTAAACTTTGCGGCCGCTTATTTTATGTAGCGCATGTAAATAAACAAATAGGCGATAAGGAAGGAGGAAAGGTTGCATTCGAGCCCAGCTGCACAAACTAATGACCAACCGCTCTTGCCGCCTCGCCTGTGTGGTCTCCGGCTTAGTCAGCTAATTTGTTGCCAAGCCATATTACGAGTCCGTGCAACGACTGCATTGGTATTGGTGAGTGAATGATAAGCGCAAAGCAAACGATTGGATTGGGACTGGACGGACTCGTCGTATGTGTCAGTCGACAGTTGACAGTTGAAAGGCAAATATTTGAGAGATGTCGGTTGAAAGCCAAAACGGCATTTGTTGATTTAGGCTTCAAGCCACAAAACAGAAATCGCTTGTTTCAAAGGACTCATTACGTTGCAGTTGCATAGATGAGTTCCAAAGTAGTTGAGAGGAGCTACATTTTGTCAACACTTGGGCCAATTAGATCAAATTATTTCAGCACTTTTATAGAAGCCTTACCATCCTAGTCGTTGCTCGAATTCCGACTGTGGCGATTTCCAAAGGACGATTCTGAGTCTCCTACTTCAACAATGCTATAGCATCCTTTCAATCCTTCTCTTGAGTAAAATTCCATAATTGCTTCAAGATTTTTGAGCGCTTGAGTACTGACCTTTAATACACCGTCCAACATGATAGCAACGCAAGTTCAAAAACTGAATCCGATCAAAAAATGTTTGAAGGCATCTGTCCGTCTGTATGAACCCAAGCATCGCGGAAAGTATAAGAGTGATTAGAGATTCTTTATAGCTCCCATAATTCTTGAACTTCGACCTATTTGACACTAATATTTAATTCTTGTTTATTTAGAATATGTTTGAAGAAAATCATAAAGAAATGTCAACTTCAGATTTACGACAATTTCTGGGAATTTGTAAATGTGGAAAACTGACCGAAACAAATGTCCTATCTAATTACTTTTTTGCACGATTTAGTTTTTATATTTAGTATGTACTTGAAATAAATTTGAATTCAGCTTTAGGGCTGTAACTCCGTGAAGTTGATTTTAAACTTGGAAAAAATTCTCTACATCGTTTTAATAAGTGGTAATTATTTTTTTAACTCATCAACTTTTATATTTTTCTCACATTTTAAAAAAATTAAATAATTACTTAAATGTCTTCATTATTTCAATTAAAAGCACCCATAAATTTAAAAATATTATTAATATGTATGCATACACTAGCGTCCTGCCCCTGCTTCGCACTGGTTTTTTACAACAATTTTAAACATTATACCTTTTATAACACACACACACACTTAACACACATACACCCTTCTTCTTGCTATGAGTTACTAAGAGGGAGAAAAATTTATTTTGGATATTATTATTTTAATGACTTTTTGTTCGTTTTTAGATTTGTATAGCCTGTACCCAAAGGGTAAAAGACCCCACAAAGTATATATATTATTGATCAGGATGACAAGACAAGTCGATATAGCCATGTCCGTCTGTCTGTATGAACGCAACGATCTCAGCAACTAAATTAGCTAGGATAACCTAACTTAACATTCAGGTTCCCCTAAGCCCTAGGCAGATCGAGTTTGTGTTTTTTTTTCTGATACACCCTCCACTCCCCCGCAATTCGTGTTTTTACATAACTCCCGTAATTTTTGGAATTTCAAACTCAAATTTGGTAGTCACATCCAGTTAGTGATTATGTGTTCATCATGATAGGTCAATTCTGAAGAAAGTTATAGCCATAAATAAAATCGCTGCTCATGCGCTGCCTGCAGCTCTGCCCGCAACTGTTGTTGTTGTTGGTGCTTTGGTTCAACTTTGTGCTGCATACATACACGCATATAAACATGCATAAACCCGATGATGTATGCTGTTGAAACTGTACATATGCATGCCTTCTATGTATATATTAAATATATTATATTTAATTTAGTTAGTTAATTAAAAAATTTTAAAAGAATTTAATTTTTTTAATAATTTTTTTTTTATTATTCTTTTTTTGTGGAGAGTACAGGCTATTTTACAGTCGGGCTTGCTCGACTGTAGCGTTCTGTCTTATTTTTATACACCTTTGGTTACATTATTGGTGTTTTAGTAAGGATTCCATTCTTTTTTGCAAATATAATATAGCCCATGTTCACAGTCGATAGTGTAGCTTCCCAACAGTGAAAGAATGCATTAAATCGGACCAGTAGATTCAGAGCCTTTTCAATTCAAACAAACAAACAATCAAATCTTTTCTCTTTATAATATTGTACATACATACATATACATACAAGTATGTACATATTTCCTTCGTAAAGAATAAATATTTGTTGTACTCTGTACATGAAATGTGGAAGAGTATATTAGGTTTGCGCGAGCTGAAAATGTAACAGGCAGAAGGAGGCGTGGCAGACCCCACAAAGTATATATATACATACATACATATATTCTTGATCAGCGTGACGAGTCGATCTAGCCCTGCCTGTCTGTCTGTCCGCCTGTCTGCCTAATGTGTGTACGCTGTGCAAGATTGTTTTATTTTTTCTGATCCCCCCACTTCCCCCCTATGCCCAGATGCCTTATGTGAATACGCAGAAAATGTGTAATTCTTGGACTTGGGAATTATGTGTCCGTGTGCACAAGCGCTGCCCGCATCTGATGTTGATGCTCGTTCTTTGGTTAACTGCGA
The DNA here is from genome assembly GCF_003285725.1 of Scaptodrosophila lebanonensis. Lineage (NCBI taxonomy): Eukaryota > Metazoa > Arthropoda > Insecta > Diptera > Drosophilidae > Scaptodrosophila > Scaptodrosophila lebanonensis. The sequence goes on from NW_022060738.1 coordinate 2,529,015, forward strand.
ACATACCCACACAGACACGAATAGACAAGCATAGACATGCTTACACTCACACAGACGCAATTGCTATGCAAATGTGCAATTATACACCCTTTACGTGAGTTCGAATACCTAGAGAGGTAAAATCGATCAAATATTTTTTTTTAATTTTCTCAATTTTTTTAATTTCTATAATTATTCTAAACATATAGAGCATTTCAAAGTCGGGAGACGCGCCTTTAGCTTCACTACTTGTTTTTAATTTAGCAATGACTCTTGTTACAATTTAGGGTGATTCAGATGATTAAATGTCATTGCCTTAAATGGGACTTTCTTGGAATATAAAACCAAACTCTTTCCACAAGTAAACTAACTCAGAGATAATTTTTTTTTTTATTCAAATTTTTCGGTCGTAGCACGGTTTTACCTTGTTTTATGGTTGATATCTGAAATGTTCATGATAAATAGATATCTTTAAACTGATCGTTTTCAAATGGAAACCGTACTCACGGGAATGTTGCTATGCGAAGAAACCCAAATTTTTAATTAAATTTAAAACAACGATTTGAGGAATTTTAAATTTTACATGTTTTGCAAAATTTTTCTGATTACTTGTGAAAGAAAAAATAAATTATTAAAAAAATAAACAAATTCGCTTCAGCTAAAAAAAAATAAATACATATATAAAATAAGAAAAGTTTTCATAAATTATTAACTTTTCAATTTCAACAAACAATTAATAGAAATAATTTTTTTTAATTAAAGAAGCTGCAGTCAAAGAGACTCTTTGAAAGAGTAACAGAAATCAAAAGCAAGTGAAATATCAGAATAAAATAAAACTGCTCGCTGGAACTGGAACACACTTTCGAATTGCTAACCAAAGATGGCGCTCTTGTCACTGTGCAGTGTTGCCACAATGCAAATGTTTTCAGCAATGCTTTGGTATTTTGGTGCTATCAGAAGCTGGTCTTAGCGTTGGATTTATTATTATTGTTGCCGCAGAAGAAAAAGCACGTCGCGGATTATTGTTCACTCGTTTGAGATTGTCGCTGTTGTCTTATCAATGAATTGAAGTCGTGTCTAATTATAAGCTTTAGTATATAAGCAGAAAGTGTAGTGTAATTTTAGAACAAAATGAAGTGCCGGCAACTGTTGTTGCTATTTGCGCTCTTTAGCCGGTGGTGTTTGTGTAAGTAATTTGCAGGATAGTTAATAAAATAAATGCTAGCTTCAATAAACCATTAGCAAATCAAAAGCAAGCAAAATTTGTACATACATATGTATGTTTAAAGGGCAGCGGCGAAAGCGGCAGCAAAGAACGAAAAGAGAGTTGAATGAACTGCGACTTGTTGTAATGCGGCACCAGTGTTGTCCATTTAGCCACTTTCTAGCCAACATATTGTAAAATTGTCTTTTTTCGTTTCGGGTGGCTAAGAAAGGGACGCTAGAACAAAAAATAAAGTTATATGTATTACGCATCATTTATGAATTAAAATTAATTAAATATAACCAACGGTGTTTTTAGCCTACAGTGTTTTTTTGTCATCGTGTTATTTGCAGTTGTAAGCCTCATTCTTATGAGGAAAAGAAATTTGTAACCCAGAGAAGTCAGCGCGCTATATCATGCAGTTTATAATTAACGAAGAAATTGATTTCAAATAGAATAGTGTAATACAAGAACAAAATGATAGGTTTGTCGAAAGAAAACTAACCTTTGGGGTGCTTAGTAATTTTCACACAAATTTTGTTTCCGCATCTAGGCATTGAACAGAAATGTGTAAAAGGAACAAACTAATAATTGAAGTACTCTTCACGCTACAGGGTTTATTTTACATTTAAAGTGTAATCTAGCCTTTTCGACATTCAACAGCTGACAACACCGTGCCGCACACAAACACACACGCGTAACAGCATTGACATTGCCGCTCCCGCAAAGAGAGCAGCAAATGCACACACACACACACAGGCGTGCTTTAACTAACATTGTTGTTGACACCGTTAAGAAATGTGGAGACGCTCAGCTGTTCTTTCTTTTTCTTCTTCAAATATTAGCGCCAATCTTTGTTATTGCTTTTGTTATTTGTTGATAACCTTAGCGACTTGTTTAGATTTAGGCTTTGATTTGGTGAAAGTTTGCTCGGCTTATTAATGACGTGTACCGTTTATTGAACACCCACAGCAACAACAACAGCAGCAACAAACACATTTCTCATTCCTACTGGCAGCGAACAAATCTACGAGCTGCGCAGCAAAGTGAGTCTTCGGGAGCTGAAGCATCAGCAGATAGTCGATGAATCGACGAGCTATAGCCTTCAGACCCAGTTGCGGATCAGCTCGGTTTGGAGCAGTGCCGACCAATATGCCCAGTTGCTGAAAGTCGCCTTTGTTGAGAGTCAAGTGAGTGCGCCTGGCAAGGCAGAGGATCGTCCGGTGGACCGTACTGTGTCCAGCCTGTCCGCCAGGCCCTTTTACATAAGTGTGGTGAAGGGACAGCCGCAGCATGTCATAGCGCACACCTCCCGGGATCAGTCGCTGCTGAACTTGGAGCGCGGCATTGCCTCGTTGCTGCAGCTTCGTTACGTCGATGCGACACTGGTGCAGCACGAAGTGGACGTCTCTGGTCGCTGCCGGGTCCAATACAATGTCAAATCGTCGACGCGTTTGGAAAAGCTGAAGACCGACTGCGCCAACTGGGATTTGCGTGTGAACTATCGCTCAGAGCACGCACTGGGCGTTGTGCAGCAATCGCAGGAGCAGATCAACTACGAGCTGTCGGCAGATGGAGTCCTGCTGCGTGCCGAGTCCTTGGAGACGCATTTGCTCTCGTTGTCAGCCAAGCCCGATGTGGGCAGCTCGGTGCAAGCCACGCTCACGTTGCAAAACTTTGGCGAGGGAGGGGATGAGGTCAAGCAGTTCGAACAAAGTACGCTGGAGGCGGCCATTGAAAGTCTGTTGGACTGGTATCGAGTCTTTGAGTTGGAGGCCGATGTGGATGGTGTGATAAGTGAGCTGAAGCAGCAAACTGTGAGTAACGGATGAGGGTAAAGAAGCGTACAGAGTAATGAAAACTTCCCTTGCAGTTCACAGATCGCTTGAAAAAGGCGACGAAGCAACTCCAATCAACGGACGTTGGCAAATCCTCGCTCGCACTGAGCTTTGTCCAACTGCTTCCATACGCGCGTCTGGCCAAGCAGAAGGAATTTAAAGAGCTGCTCAAGCATCATGAAGACATTCTGCCACAATTGGTGGATCTACTTGGGGCCGTGCAGAGCTTCGAGGCGCACAATGCCACCTTTGCGCATTTCTATGATGGTGCAGGCACCAATACGGAGTCTTTGGATCTGCTGGAAAGGTATCTGCAATCTCTGGCCGTCGCCACCCACCCAGAACGTCCAATTATCGAGCATCTCTACGCTTTGTTAAACTCGGAGCTGAGCTCCAAGCAACTGAAGCTGCGTGATAGCATTCTTCAGACGCTGGCCACGTTGACCCGACAGAGTGGTTTCGAACCCAATGATGCGCTGCTTCAGAAGGTGCGGACTCACATACTAAATGGGCTGTCGAGTGGCGAATGTGGCGGCAGAGTGGAGCAAAGCGACTGCCAAACCCTCTACATACGCGCTCTGCAAAACCTGCAGGATGTGGAAACCATTGATGTGCTGTTGGAGCAATCACAGTCGCTGGAGGCCAAAGTATCGGTGGCCGCGCTGCAGGCCTTGAAGGCCTTTCCAGCACGCACTTACAGTGAGAAGCATCGCCAGCAGTTCTCTGCCATTTTCTATCAGCAACGACGTCGCTTTGATAGCTCCGCACGCACCCTGGCCCTCGATATCCTACTGGCCATGCGACCCAATCCCTCACAGCTGGGCGAACTCTTGGACTATCTCGCTTCCAACGATCGTCAGTTCGAAATCAAGACTTATGTGCTACAAAAGTTACGCATGTTAGCCGAGCAGTGTCCTCGCTTCCGCGCCCTCTACCAGTCTGCACTATCGACACGTGCGAAGGTCAACAACTACCATGTGTTGGGACAGAAAGGTGAGAATAAGGAATTTTCAAAAATTATGAAACATGTGTGGGTTTGAATGAGGAAACTAAATTCCATGTCGCTTGCAGGTCTGACAACAGTGCTGACACGCCAGCTCTCCCAGTCGCCGGCCTTTAATGAGAGTTTCCTGAGCACCCAGGAGGTCTATCAAGGCATTCTGAAGCGCGGCTCTGTCGAGTTCCTTCTACATGCGGGCCGTGCCGAGAGCAGCAGCTTCAAACTGGGCATCTATACTGCCGCCTTGGGTGCACTCGTGGGCGATGGCGATGCGGACCAGAACGATGATATACCCGCCGACGACGAGCTGGGCGGTGAGGAAACTGTAACGGCAGGCATGGAGATTAGCGTACAGGGCGCCCAGCTGCGTCCGCTCATCTTTTTCAATGGCCAGGCCGAGCTGATGGGCCATGTGTGGGGCGGCAGCGCGTCCGACTCAACACCTGCCTATCAGGCCACCACTCTGGTGCAGGATCATGAGCAATACATCATACTGGCGTCGGGCGCATCGCTGCATTGGCGACTACTGGGCGCTCGGAGTGTAGATTTAAATGGCAAAGTCGGCTTCAGTCTGTGGAATCGCAATGCACAAACGGAGATACAACAGAAGTGAGTGTAGATTGAGTATGAATTGATGAAAAAGATCTCTTAACCATCAACTTTACTTGCAGCACTGGCAGCGCTGTTTGGGGGCACATAGCTGTGGGCTTTACATACGCCAAGCTCGTCCAGGATTTCACGCTCACCCACGAGCCCAAACTCAGTCTACAGGCCGATCTGGACTTCTACAGCAGCATTAAGCTCTGCATGCAATTGCAGTGCCCGGAGCAGCTATTGACGTGAGCATAACCCTCTCTCTAGCCATATCTACATCCTATTAACCACCATTAATAATGCTTGCAGATATGCCAACTCTAAGTCCGTCTATCTGCAGAACGTTGAGAGAGCCTACACCAAAAATTTGCGTTCTACGCAAGCATTTAAATCTGCTGGGCGCACCTTTGCCCTCAACCAGAAGAACAACGAAATGTGTAACTCGATTTTAGATAACTAAGTATATCCTATGAAGAAACTAAGTGAGATTAATGCTTCCACATTTATTTTTGTATACCATTATATGCTGCATGTAAAAAGCTAAGAGATTAAGACTATACAGGACAGACAGGTAGTTGTTAACTCGTACGAACAAAGATTAAATAATTTTTAAATATTGGAGGCTTTGAGTGTTTTATTTTAAAGTTGAGTTATATTGCTGGAAACATCAGAACTGTTTTGAAAAACAACGAGGAATTTAAGCAATTTGTGACACATTGTCAACATTTCTTTATTTATATGTAGAGAATCAATTTTAATATTTGGTAAACAAATTTTTATACCCTGTACCCAAACGGTGAAAGGTTATACTAGTTTTGTGCGAATGTATGAAACAGGGAGAAGAAGGCGTGGCAGACCCCACAAAGTATATACATATATTCTTGATCAGGATAAATTTATTCTATTGAAATTGTTTTTGTATTGAATAATTTATATTTAATAACTTTATTACATTTTTTTATTATTTTCTGTATCCTTTTGTTTGACAGGCACAAAAAAACACATGTTTTATTTTTTTAACTCCAAACCCGTTAGGTTTTTAACAATACAAGCGCCTAATAGCGTCTTTTAACATTTATTTTATAGTCGTTGAATTTCACTTGTTTTTGAATTATATACTTATTTTTAATAAATCAATCTGGCAGCACATTTACAGTATTTTATAAAGAGCAGTATTTGTTAAATATTGTTACAGCTGAGGCAACACTGGCGGCAAGTGGTTAGCCCTATTATGTTTTGGAACACAAGACTCGAGTGGCCAGTCCAACTTAATGCTCACAAGTGAACAGCAGCAGCACGCAAATTGTTTAAACAAAATAGCAGTGAATAGCGCACGCGTCATTAGTTAAAACAAGCTCACCGCATCCAGAATGTAAGCATTGGTGTATCAGAATGTGTTAATAGTGTTGGCATTTGTTAAAACTCACACATACCAATACAATATCTTCGCGGCATAATTTTGAAAAAGTGCTTTAAATAACTTTATTTATGAAAGAGATCTTATAGAACAACACATCCGGTGCCGCTAAAGAGGAGTCAGCAATAACATAAATAGCGCAAAATCGATATTAATATCATTATTGTAAAATTAGGCCAAATGTTGCTTTTCTAATGCGCGTCTGTGTCACAAGTGCGTGGCTGCGTGTGTGTGTGAGAGAGAGAGAGTGAGAGAGGTCCAACAGAGGAGGCCTGGCTGCACCAACACCACTACAAACCAGAAACCATTTCCATTTCGCCAAAAAAGTGCAATGTTGCATATTGAAGTTTCATGCCTACACACATGCATGCATACGTATGTTTGTATGTATGTATATGATATCACGTCAATAACATTTGGGTGCTTATCAAACTATAAAAACGCGCTAAAACGCTTAGTTAGCACGCTTTGTATTTGTTATTAAACATTTAAACAAAAAAAATTTAACAATTTTTTATTGTTGGCGAGAAGTGTTCTTGCTTCTTTAACAACAGCAACAGTGTTGAGTGAGAGAGCACATGCGAGAGAAAAGTTTGTGAGTTCAGCCCGTGTGGTTGTGTGGGAATTTCTGATGTGTTAATAGTTGCGGTGTCTGTTGCATTTTGTAGAAGGGCTCTTACGAATATTTGAAGAGCATTTTCAGTATTGTTTGCAAACATACTCAATTTTATACTCAAAGGTCCTGCAACAGGAGCAAAGCAGCTGATCTCTCTCGTTCCCATCTAACAAATACGCGAGCTCCACTCCAATAAGAACACCAGCACCCACGCTGATTGTGCAATGCAGTGCTGTGCTGCTTTTGTTGTTGTTAAGCGTGTGTGTGTGTTTTATTCGTATTAAAACCAATCAAATGCGGCATTATAAAGAAATCAGCCGGCAAATTAACACATATGTGTATTTATCAAAAAAATAAAAATAAACACATATACATGTATAGATACATATACGTGACATGGCAACAAGAGCGTAGTCAATATTTATTTAGAGGGGCAAACATTTCGTTCTGCCGTTATAAAATATACATATGTACATACATACATAGATGTAGTATGTGTTACTCTTTTTAAAAGCTTTGAACACAACATATCACTTCATTTTTTTTATAGATCTCTGGTAAGTCGAGTGTGTAATTTCATGGGCACACATATTTGTGTTTTGTTTAGTTTCTGGGAGGGGAGGGGAGGGGGCCACTGCCTGTCACATAGACATGTTTCCCATGGGCAACGCACAGTGAGCACTCACTCAGCTCAACAGTAACAACAACAAAAATGACGGCGTTTATGCTACTCCCCCACACACTTGCGCACGCTCACTAACGGTATCGCATCACGCGCTCTGGTCGCAGCGGCCAGCCAGCCAGGCAGGCAACGTCAATTCAGTTGATTTTTAACGCTCGCAGCGCAAGGTAGTCGCCACATTGTCTTGACGGCAGAAATTTTTGCGACTCTGTAAAGGCCAAGTAGCATACATACATCCATACGTACATATATATACATGCGTACATGTATACGAGGTACATGTATGTATAGAACAAATCGTTGCGAACCGTCGCTATTTAAAAAGTCCAAAATAAATAATTTACGCTGCGACAGCCGTACAGTATCTTAAAAAAGATAGCAACACATATTTCCCTTACGTAGAATTTACCTGTGAAAGTGAAAACGCAAACGCAAACGAACGAGCCAAGCAAAACAAAACGCGTGTGTGCAGTAGTAATCATAAAAAAAGAGACGCCAGTGCAAGGCCAGAACACAAAAAAAACGACTAACAAAAAAAAAAACAAATTGCAGCAGCGACAACAGTCAGAAGGAAGGGCACAAAACGGATTAAGCGAAAGGCAGCAGCAAAGAACAAAATAAACACACATACATTCAAATCAGATGACAGGTAAGCGTGTTGCCCGAATACACTCACAGCACACTCCAAGTTCTCTCCTACTCTGCCTATGGCAACTCCTTGCAGAGTCCGAAAGTTTACTCTCGATTTGCTTCTTTTTCTTTAACTTATTTCTGTGGAGACGGACAAGTCTGTCGATCTAAGAAAAAACATTATATGGAGAGCTTTTAAGTCGAAAGAGAGAAAAGGTCTAATAAATTACAGCAATATTTAATAACCATCTCCAATTCTCCAAGAGAATTTTTGCTCTCCGACCAGCTATGCTCCAAGAAACGTTAGTAGATCTTAGAAAAATAATTCAGAATAGAACGAAAAATCAGAAATAATAAGAAATAACAACTTAAACCAATAGAAAATAATAACAAGAGTCACAATATAATTTCAAATAAAATGCATAAAACGAAACGAATTACAAGAAGAAAAAACACATTTAATGAGAAGTTTGAATAGTCCTTGACCCTGTGGGGATGATTTATATATTAGCCAGCCCGGCAAGCCTATGACTCAATTTCATTAGCTGATTGCGAAAGCTTAAATGATATTCTTTCTTGCAATTCTTATGAGTCAGTTTCATTTTATAGACATGTACAATGCATACGGCTACAAAAACCAAATCAATGGGTATTTTATGTTTTGGATTTATAGTGATATTTTTTTTGCTTTGTTCTTCTTCTGATTAGATAGACAAATTTGTTCCAACCTTGCACAATTTTTTGGAATTTTCGTATGTGATGATAATGTGGGAATGAATGCGACGATGCCGTCGTCGGTCGATGGCAAAGGTAAAGCAAAACTCTTGCCGTACATTATTAGTTTGCTTTGGGATTAGGTTCGGGCTGTTTGTCTTACAGTTGCCTCAAATTGTGCGCAAAGTTTGCATATTAATAATTTATTAATGCTTTGCATATGCATGTGTGTGGGTGTGTGAATAGTTGGTTAATATTAGCTTTTAAATTTTTATGAACTACTCCAACAAGCTTTTGTTTATAAGTTTCTAAAAGCTATTTCAACATTTTACAAAAAAAATCTTGGAATTCTGTTGGGCCAATATTTGTTTATGTTGATTGCTGTCTTGGGCTGTTTGTATGACTCATGTACATTTTGTTTTTAAGTACTCGTAGTTGTCGAAAATCGACCTTTGTTGGCCTAAAAACATAATATGTTTATGATTCATGTAATTAACAATTTAAAAGGTGGTTTTTAAAAAAGACTTTTGTGGATATGTGAACAGAAATTGATACTTTAGTGCAGATTAGATATTGATAATGACAGCATTTTGGCGGAAAAGCTGGCAGATACTTCACAGCTCTAAAGCAAGACATTGACTTATAATAGTAATATAATGTTTTCAAAACAGCATTTTGGCGAAATAACTGGCAGACATACTATATGATCTCTCGGGGTCTTCAAATTACCAAATGCTTAGATTTCATTACACTTAAAATTTTAATAAACACTCGAAGTAATGATCTTTATGTACGATTTCATGCAATATAAATTATTTTTAAAACGTTTATGCGTTCAATTTTCTGAATTCCTTACGTACCTCAATAAATGTCTCACATAATTTGGCACGATTCATGACATTAATTTGTCAATTTACAACTCTGAGTTCGCTTGAACTTTGCCCGAATGTCAAAAGCAATTCAGCTCATAACATGGCTAAAATCAATTCCTATCAAACAAGTTATCTTATCGTCGAGCGAGCGCACACATGCGGATAAGCAACAACGACCCAATTAAGTAGCTTATTTCAATTGGTGCTGTCATAGTTTTCTTTGCCAAAACGTTTGCTAAATTTAAATTGCATTCAATTATGCGAGTACTGACCATTAACATATGACCGCTAGCTAATCGTGCGCCATTCCATACATTCAGCCAATGCAACTTTTATCTTAATACCAATGACTGCAAATAGACAAATTATGTGTGCTGCCGGGACGTGGTCTCTGTGGCTTTGACTATTACTGCGACCGATCATTCATCCAAAAGTTGTAGCCAACAAATTGAACAAACCACCTTTTGCAAAAGTTCAATTAGATCCGTCGAATCGGCTGTGCTTTCAAAATTCGTGCAGCTTATGAGCTAAGCCCGACGCAATCAACTGCAAAAATATAGCAATTACAATATATTGAAAGGCCCGTCGCACAGTAGTGCAGATTCGGGATGGTTTGGATGCTTTGAGTCAAGAAAATAATAAGAATAAATAATAAACATTTTTGGAGAAGTTTTAAGTAATTTTTTAAAATTGCTGCATTAACTGCCTACTAATATACTTGTAGTCTATTGTTGGACTCTTAACTCCCCGAACCACTATTAAATGTCAAGAAAATGATACAACAGTGTATTATGCTTACTATAATGATATTTATTTAATCAAGAAATCTACAGCATTTAAAACAAATAAAATGTGAAACTCACATTTATGTTCTTCTAGCAGCCAGTTAGTTTCGCAAGAATATGAACAAAATTGATTTTGATATCACAATTATAATAAAAGCGAAACTCATTCTTTTGATAAATTTAATTGACAAAAAATTGCATGCTATTCCAAAAGATATCGTTAGGTGTATTTTCAATTGGTAGACCAGGGAATTAGTTTTTGAGTATTTTGAATGGAGATTGCTACCACAGTGCGCCATAAAAATCTGCAGCATGCACTTCGCATGCCGGTTGACAAATATGGAAAGCATACTTGTATAGGTGGATAGATAACTAGATATGGACGGACGTTCTCAGTGAGCGACGTCGACAAGTTATAGACGAATTCAATAAGTTGGCGTCGAATCGTGTTGAGTCTATCAATGTGTATTTGATTTGTGTACGTGCCGCGACAGCAACTGCCACGATTTATTTATGCTCTGAATCATCACCGCCGTCATGCGAATTCAACTGTAGGCACAAACTCGTACAACAACGAGACGAGACTAAACGCAAACGAGCCCCGCAAGCTGCGTCACCTGCTATTTAACTTTTGATTTGAGGTTTTCCATCAATAATGCACGTCGCAAGCTCTTGACATTTTAAAGCACACGCCGCCAGCAGTTCGTTCAACTTTGCCACGACTTGTGCTCTTTATCTAAGATTTGACTTAAATTTATGTGCAGCACGAACTATAATCCAACCCTAACCCCCAGGGTTCCACATCCAGTATCGGTGGGAATGGGCCCGAAAATCAATAGTTGTCTGTTCAATCGTGCCTTGTTTTATTTGTTTTTTCAAAATACCGCCTGTTAGAATTTAAGTCATACATTATTTATGGTTGTTATTACGCCCCAAACTTTCGTTTGCAATTGAAAAATGAAAATTCCATTGAGTCATAAAATAGATATGTACGTCAATTATGCCATTACCATGACAATGGAAAAACTTTCATTTAATTGCATGACGGACAAAAGCAAAAGGTTCTTCACAAGTCTGGCCATTACTTGTTATATCTATAAAAAAAGGCACTAGTTCACTGTAAATTTTCAATTATGCATAAGAGCTTTTCGAATGAAATGAATATTACAAAATATATCAATTTCTATATATCCATCATATTTTGTGTATTCATTGGAAACGGTTGAACGGTTACTGAAGATATGTACAATATGTACATTCATATATGTATCTATTGAATCTATTGAAATAATTGCAATCATATTACAATTTGTTTGGACATTTCGAATAATCAGACGAAGCACATTTCTTAGGTTATCCTTCAATTTTAAATGTCTTCGGATAAAGCATATTCTATAAAATATAGCACACGTTAATCAGTTTCTGTAAAATGGTTTTAGATATGAGTATTTTAAAGAAAGTGATCCCTTTGTTTTTATAATATGTATTTTTATACATTTTTAGTCACTTTCATAACAATTAAGTTGTTTACATCCATTGGTTGTGATCGATGATCACATGACGAAATTCCACAGATACGCCTTTGAAGTGTGGTTTTGGAAAGAGCGCTTTATGAATTTTGGCAATTATTAATTATTAGACTGTCTTTGGCTGAAATTAAAACCCCCATGGTCGTGAATCTTAATCAAATTTATTAAATCAAACGCAATTCGCGCGCTGCACTCACACAACACGACGAACGACAACAGAAATACGCCCACAATTTCCTACGGAAATACAAGTAGGGGGGTAAAAATATCACTAAAAACAAAACAAAATAAAAAGGCATTGCATTCATGTACATACTCGTACATGAAAATCAATTTTAGCGATACGAGTGTGCCATATACATGCATACATACATACATACATACACTAGCAAATAGCGCTCTGTACACTCAGACATACGCACGGACATCAAACAGTCAATTGTCTGGCCGGGTTTGCCCGTCTGATGGCGGTAATTTGCGCAAATACATAATTTCATTGACGTGCTTGGTTTCCCCGGGTTGACAACAATTACGGCACAGAATATCAACTGTAGTTTGAGCTGGGCTAATGGAAAAAAGTTAATAACGGAGCACAGGCTGACTGTGTTAACACCTGCTTAGTGTAAATATTTTGCATTTCATTTCGTTTCATTAACCTTGATTTTATGCGAGATATTATGCATTGGTTGCAATTCCAACCTTATCCGCAGCTGATTCAATAATCGTATATGTACATATATTGTAAATTATTGTCAGTTGCGTTATTTGGATGTCAGCAGAATTATAGTATACTATATGCCTGTTATCCGTTGCCAGCCGGATGCATAGAAACATTCAGATAGTGGTGGTAGACACAAAGATTTCGAAAAGGCCTTTTATCTCTTGCATTTATTTTGGAGTGCATAATATTTGTACTTTTCGTGTTTATATCCAAGAGCTAGCTCGAATATCTATATTTAGATCGTGTTCTACTATATATACTAACATTTGTTATCATATTATAGTATATTACCTATCTTTAAACAATGTATTTATTCTTGTCCGTTTTAAAAGTCCTTTCATTTTATTCCTCAATAATTATGCTAGAAGTATTAAACGTTATCCATAGGATATTTAATATTACATATGTGTATAATATATTATATATAACAATTGTTATCCGTCGAATATTTTTACCATTCTGCAGCTGGATTAAGTGCTCATTTTTTGCATTTACCTTGCCTTCTTAAACTATTAACTTATAATATTATTAATCTGTGGTTTTCGCGCGCTCTGGCCTGAACGGATATGAAGTAACATAGCAATAAAATGTTCGATTAATGAGATTCAGGTCGCTCTTCAGTTATCCACTGGATCCGTCGTATACCTGCACAGCAAAATAAATGTATATGTATGTTCGGGTCCGTTACCCACACGGCGTCCCAATTGGCGATGTTGTTTATCTTGAATAACGACGACGTCGTCTCTTGCTCACGGTCTCCCGAGACTTGCTCGTTGGGGTTGTCACTCTTCATTGAGATAAGTTCAATTCGCATACACTTCTAGCTAGAGTGCTGGGCTCGATTTGCCGCACTGTATAAAAACATCCGGTATACTGCAACACAAAGCGGAGGGTCTGGGCGGCAGCATCATCAGCGAAATGCCTTTGTCTCTATCAGTATCCAGGCTGAGATTCGAGGCAAACCAGCAGCAGCTTGGCAGCAGCTTGATTCAACAATGGCGCGTAGTTAACTTTTATTCTTCTTCATACAGTCGTTTATTGTATTATATTTGAATAAAGTGAATTACGGACAAAAGGAGGTCTGGTCAGTGTGAGGCCTCGACTTCGGACAGAGGCTCTGGCACTGAACTCTCGTGCCGCTATAATTCAATTCAAAACTGAAGAACAAACCGAATCGAGACAACTAAGTTATGCCTTTTGCTAAATTCCTCTTTGTTTTTATATCCAGTACGGTGGAGGCTGAAAGAGGCGACAAATGACATTTATTATATATAATTGCTTTAGCAGCATATAGGCTCGACTTGCGAGTCCATCTGCTTCTGGGTTTGTCTGTCCGCTAGTATGATCGTCGATAACTGTGGAACTGAAAGAGCTAGCGAAACCAAGCTCGATATGTAGATTGCTTTTATTTATTTATGTACTGCTAAAGTTGTATATAGTTGCACAATTTTGACAAATTGATGCAAACAATCAGAACCACCGAAAGGAAATTCACATTTTCTGAATTCAGAGCTTTGCCCCTACATGTACTCCATGGCTAAACATACTTATATCTGCATATACTGCATCTCTATAATACCGTAGCTTCGCCACTACATGTACCGTCCTCCATGGTAATACATACCTATAGTACATATGTACATATATATATATACTATATGTACTGTGCCTGTTCAGCTCAAAAATTCCTCATACTTAATATTTTTCGCATTTTGTTGCCTGCCCTAAATTTCAGATTTCACTTCTCAATTGCTGGGCTGAGTTTGTTCCCAGGCGTGGGCGCCTTTAAGATTTTTACATATTTGCAATGTATTTTTATTTTTGCACACCTTTCATAATTTTTAATTTGTTGTACTCGCTGCTGAGATTTGTTTGTTGAGAAATTTGTTCGCCGTCTGTTGTGAGTCAGTCGCACCTCCACACTAATAAATTAGTTGTGGCTTCTTTAATTAGCAACCACATAAATATAATAACATTGATGTAGAGCCTGCAAATGCTCGACCAGAAAATATTTTCATTAATTTGGAAATTATATAACATTTGTTTTATACATTTTCACGTGTTACGTTTTCGATTCAAGTGCTTGTGTGGGAATCGCTGTCGTAGCGTGCTAACATTTTATGGATTGGAATATATAAATATATTTTCTTAAAAAACGAACATTTCTATTCTTTCCTCATTGATTTGACATTGATTGACTTTGATTGACTAATAATACATACCTACAGAAAACCAGATTGGGTGATAAATATGAAATATTTGGGCATATAATAACATAATATTTACCAAGCTTGCTTTAGAAAAAAAATTTAAATTAGAAATACGTTTTTTTGACGTCCTTACACATATATCAAAACCTTCTAATAAATGCTTTTATGTTCAATCACTTTTCTTAGGTAATTTTTTATACGATATAAATAAAATAATGCAGGCAGCTCGCATAGATTAAAGAAGACATACGAACTTGGAAGGATTCAAACATAATTCAATTGGATAATTCAGCATCAGTCAAGATGGTCTGAACAATTTATATACCCTTCTTCCGATGGGTCAACAAGATTAGTAGTATGTAATAAGTAGATGGTGGTGTGACAACCAACTTGACACGACGAATCGTATGAACCAGTCCGTTTGTCCGTCCGTATGAACTCCAATAACTTTTAAACCACAACAGCTAGGGACACTTGGCTTGGAATGTTGTCTACGCTTGTCCAAATGCACATCAAGTTTATTATAAATCGTATATAGCCTCATTGATTTATATGGCTGGCAATTACCGGTGCATGAATCACTCTTAGTACTGAAAACTTTTCTGTTTAAATCGTTATCGTAACTTTATCTGATATTTATGAATTTTATATAGTACTTCATGACATTCTAAAGGTGTGCAAAAATAGTTTTTCTTTATGGTTAGACAGTTTGAGGAAAACAAAAGTTGTCTGAAAATTTTACTCATTTTTTAAATACTTAATATTTCTGTAAATATTGATGTATTGGCAACCAACAACAAGAATCCTACAGAGTCAACCATTAATTTGCCAAGTGGTTTGCGTTCAGAACTTTCGCACCCCGGCGGAATTATTCGAAGAAGTTTTCCCTTAGGAACTTAGGAAAGTTTGTGTTTGTGTAGTCGTACGTAGACCGGATTTTGTGAGAGCTTCAAACAGAAGAAGTAGACACATAATAAAAATTAATAAAAAATATTCCACGTTCTATCTGCATGGCTGTGACGGATTCTAAGCATGTCTGATTAATTAGCAGACGAAAAATTAGCACAAATATTGAGAAATTGAGATGCGTAGCTCGCGACACTAACGCGATTGCACAAAAACAAAAGTGGAGTAGTTGAATAATTGTGGAACTTAGGTTCGGAAGACAAAAGAGAAATACACCCACCTACTCAGCTGACAAATTATTAAAGTTCTCCGAGACTGAAGCAATGAGTAGGAATTTTAAGCAGCCAAATGAATTCGTTCGCTTGCACGCCCATTTAGCTCGGTATAGAATTGTATAATAAGCGATAAGCACACAACAAAGTCGCATGTATGTATACAAATCCATATGTATGCGTGTATAAGATTACAACAAATATTTAGAAACAAGCTACAGATACTCGTATATGGTATGTATGTATGTATATTGTTTACAAAAACAAAAATCGAAAAGCACGTGACGCTGTGGCTCGATTTGAGCTAAAAACTGGGAACTGAGAAGCGACTCTGCTCGAATATCGGTGAAGTATTTGTTGCTGGAATGCCAAAAACAAGTGTTCGACAATTGTACATAACTGCAAACATATACATATATCCATATACAAGTATGTATGTATATGTATAGCAGTATTTATACAAGTATATACTTAGATATGTATATGTAAATACAAAGCCCGGCAAGTTCGTTTGTCGACTCGTTCGTTGTCTTCACTGCTGCTGACTCATGTAGAACTTTTTACATTTCGGCAGAGTTTGCAAAAAAGACAAATAAATATTGTATTGGTGTACAAAAATACACCACTAGCCATGATGACATGAAACCAGTTCCAAATGAAACGAGAAATTGTGCTAAAGTCAAGTAATAATTTATAGATTTACGCAACTATATATAATTGTATATAGTATGTATAATATATATTAGCTTTTTATGAAGTTATGGCAGGCGTCTAACAATTCGCGCTACGCTCGCAATGTACACTAATCAGTCAGTAGTCCAGCATTGGATGACGTTGCTCTAGAGTCTAGAGCCTCAACAGGCCGGCTAGTTTGCTGCTCCGCCCCCTTCGCATTGAGCACAGCCATTGTCAAGATTTACAACCAATGTCAGCAACTGTTTGTTGGAGCAGCTAGCACTATAAATAGTCAGCAGCCGGTTGTTGTCCGCCGCAGCCCGCTGATATCATTTTATGACTTGTGACACAGTCTGTGAGTCCCTGACGTTTTATTAAGCAGCTTATCAGTGCTGCCGAACTGAGCAAAATTCTCTAATTCTGTCCTCGGCTTGGCTTGGCTCGACTCTACCTCTCCCCTTCCCTCCTCTCCACTCCACTCCTCTCCACTCCACTCCTCTGCCAAGAAATCACACCGAAAATCATTTTGATTCGCTTCTTTATTATCGGAGAGAAAATGTCGTGCGGGCGAGACATATCTTATCACATTTATACGGTCAGGTTTATGCATATTTAATGCCACTGACGTTTGATTTAAGATACGAAAAGTCGACTCAAATGTTTGCCATCATACCAAATGTGTTTGAAGGTCAGAGACCTGCCCTTTGCATCGAACAGTACGTGGAACTATTCGCCAAATAAGCCAAATCTACTGAAATTATGTTTTAGAGAAGAAAGACTTAATTTTATGTTAATGTGGTTGCATTGATAGATGTACTGCAAAATCTTCATTTCTCATATGTATACATTTCAGAGCCAAGATTAAAAGTCGAAGGGTCATAGATATTTTAAAGCACATTTTCGAACTGATTGAAAAGGAATCCATATTTTCTTTCAAAAATGTATCAAACTATGCCAATCTTTTTTTTAGTTTTTGAAGGACTCCTCCAACTTTTGAATTTTATACTTTGGTGCACGATTCATTGCAATTATACAATTAAGGAAATCAGAATTTAGTCACAAAATAATCTTGGAAATAGCTTTCGTAATAATACAAAAACGTTTGCTAAAACAAGCCTCTCACCATCGTGTTATCATCGACTCATTTAATTGGTGCTCTTTTAAGCTACACTGTCTGATAACCAATTGCCCTTTCGGATTTTGGATCAGGAAAGACAAATCATCAAAGTTTGTATCTCCTCAGCCTTAGCCTAAAAGGTTTGGCAATGAAATCAAATATTAACTCGCAGTTTTTGTAAAGTATAGATAGTATAACTTCTTTGTATAATTGACTTCTTTTAACTATTTAAGAAAAGTGGAGATATTCCAATTATTCATTGAGTGTAAGGCTTGTGTTTAGAGGCTTCTTAATTTGGAAATGAAAACACAAACTTCGTTCAAAACTATACCATCTTCGTCCCCAGCAAGGCCTTTTGGAATATCTATTACAATACTGTAACCAATTCCAGTTGTTTTTTGTAAAAGGTAAGCTTTTTCATAAAATGAAGTCGAAAGTAATTCGTGGACATCTTCTAAGCCAAACCGATTCACATTTCAGCGAAATCACAAATGGGAACAGTCGAAATGTTGTCCAATTTTTTGAAATTTTCAATAAAGAAGAAATTGTATAAAGATTCTTATCATATGCAATCAGAGACAAAATACTCAATTATCCAATAATTTGGTGCGTACCTGAACATTAAAACAATTTTATGCCAAGGGAGCTTGCATTTGTCATTTTCCTGGCACAGCAAAATTTTAAATATAGTTATGTCTTTACTCGCATGTACTATGTCAGTTGATTGCCTCATGCCTGCGCTCACTCTTCCAGCCATTTCCTTATATAAGCAGCCATATGGCAGCTTTCTTCTTTGCTTGTCTACTCACTTTTTAGTTCGCCTGTTGCTGCTTCGGAGAATGTGCACTCATAGAGCCATTTTGCATTTTTATTGCTTTTTAATTATAAGTTTTGCACCATATGAACTAATGCGAGTACCGACACTATTCAAACAACCAAGTGAGCAAACATTTGCCAGCATGTGTTGCAATTGCAAAATGTAAACATTTCCTCCATCTGGTCGCCACCCTGCTGTTCCCTCCTCTTGCCCAGCAGTCCCCATAGATCGATGAAAAATGTGTTTAACTAACGACAGCCTCCCCCCATTGGCAGTTGCTTAGGCAAACTATATGTACTATGTAGTACGTAGATATTTACAATATTTGCCATTTTGTGGTCATCTTTTCAGGGCCATTAGTGCGCCTCGAGAATTTCGCACAGTGGCGACGACATATGGAGGGTCTATTAAATGCTCTCTAATTACTCTGCCGGCAGCAATTTGAGCGTTGGCTGATGTCTTCATAAAAGTTTCATTGACCATAACCGAATGGCACGAAATGTGAACGTAAATGTGGAAATTAGTTTGTTTCATTTAGATAAATAAATGTGCCGTACATTGTAAAATGTACATAAACCATATGTTTATTATTGTTGTGCAAATGATAATAACTAAGTATATATGGACCGTACGGGCTTATGAGAATATAATTGATATGAATATAATTTTCGATGAAATGGGACACAGGCGAAAGGAAGAGAGAGAGAGAGAGAGAGAGAGAGAAGCAATGAGTGCTCGTATATAATTAAAATATTAGTTTCAACTATTTATTTATTTCGATCATTAATCGTTTAAAGTCAAGTTGAAAGCTAGCTTATAAAAAATGTAATGATAAAAGTTGATTTTTATACCCTGTACCCAAAGGGTACAAGGGTATATTAGTTTTGTGCGAGTGCACATGGAACACACAGAAGGAGGCTTGGTAGACCCCACAAAGTATATATATTCTTGATCAGCATGACAAGCCGAGTCGATATAGCCATGTCCGTCTGTCCGTCTGTCCGTCTGTCTGTCCGTCTGTCTGTCCGTCTGTCTGTCTGTATGAACGCAAGGATCTCCGAAAGTATAAGAGCTAGAATAACCAAACTTGGTATACAGATTCTCCTGAGACCGAGAAAGGACGAGTTTGTTCATTTTTTCTGATCCACCCCCCCACTCCCCCCCTATTAACGATTTTCTATAACTCCCGTAATTCTTGGAATTTTGAACTAAAATTTGGTAGTCACATCAGGTTAGTAATTATATATCCGTATACCAAGTTTCATTATGAAAGAATGATCGGAAAGAAAGTTATAGCCATATAACCAGGCCCAATGCACACATACATACATATGTACAAGTACACAAACACGCATAAGGCACGATTCTGATGTAAATGTAAATGTATCTATGCATGCATGAAATATTTGATATTTAATTTAGTTAATTAATTAAATTAATTTAGTTAATTAATTAAATTAAATTAATTAATTAATTTAATTAAATTAATTTAATTACTTTTTTGTGGGTTGGTACAGGGTATTTAAGAGTTGAGCCTGCTCGACTTTAGCATTCCTTTCTTGTTTAAAAATGTATTTTCAAATTGTGTTTTGTTTCCTTAGACTTTTTATACCCTGTACCCAAAGGGTACAAGGGTATATTAGTTTAGTGCGAGTGCACATGGAACACACAGAAGGAGGCTTGGTAGACCCCACAAAGTATATATATTCTTGATCAGCATGACAAGCCGAGTCGATATAGCCATGTCCGTCTGTCCGTCTGTCCGTCTGTCCGTCTGTCTGTCCGTCTGTCCGTCTGTCTGTCTGTATGAACGCAAGGATCTCCGAAAGTATAAGAGCTAGAATAACCAAACTTGGTATACAGATTCTCCTGAGACCGAGAAAGGACGAGTTTGTTCATTTTTTCTGATCCACCCCCCCACTCCCCCCCTATTAACGATTTTCTATAACTCCCGTAATT
Organism: Scaptodrosophila lebanonensis; assembly: GCF_003285725.1. Taxonomy (NCBI): domain Eukaryota; kingdom Metazoa; phylum Arthropoda; class Insecta; order Diptera; family Drosophilidae; genus Scaptodrosophila; species Scaptodrosophila lebanonensis. The sequence goes on from NW_022060738.1 coordinate 2,549,552, forward strand.
CTTGGAATTTTGAACTAAAATTTGGTAGTCACATTAGGTTAGTAATTATATAACCGTATACCAAGTCTCATTATGATAGAATGGCTCAATGCACACATACATACATATGTACAAGTACACAAACACGCATAGACACGATTCTGATGTAATTGTAAATGTATGTATGCATGCATGGAATATTTTATATTTAATTAGTTAATATTTAGTTAATTAATTAAATTAATTTAGTTAATTAATTTAATTAAATTAATTAATTAATTTAATTACTTTTTTGTGGGGTGGTACAGGGTATTTAAGAGTTGAGCCTGCTCGACTTTAGCATTCCTTTCTTGTTATTAATTTAAAGTTAAACTCTAAAAACTTTAGACCTGGAGGTCACACACACTTTATGAACAAACATTGCAGAAATTGATTGAAAATAAGTATTTTCATTTAAGCGCACTAATCTGACTGTAAACCAATAATTTTATACACCTTATTTTCATATCGTAAACATACTTATGAAGTATAAAGTAAGACCTTTAAGTAAGAGCTGGGAAATTTTGTAAGCTCTCTCTTTCAATGATATATTATATTGTGTGCACAATGCTTAGTGTTTTTTTAAATCTTAATGCACTTTAAAATTAAATTATGTATTATAACGATCAATTAGGGGGGCGTTCTGTCTGTTTATATGTATGAGCACCTAGAACTAGAAATGCATTTCAGTAAGATAAGCCAGATGTTGTAAACCGGGCCTTCTTATGATTATGTGTACAAAGTTTAGTATTTTGTAAAACTCCCTGCCACACTGAGCTACAATTATATGTTATACAATCCTAAAACATTCTTTTTAGCACTTATTTACATATAGTATGTCACCGATAATGTTCTTGTAGATAAGATAAGTGCCATTTGCTGAATTCTTATTACTTTTTTCACAACATATTCAGAATTAAAGAACAAAATTAAATAAAAGAGTGCTTCGAATTTCGTTTAATCTATGTATGTTTTCATGTCTTAGAAGTCATAATGTGTTTATGCCATAGAAGTAATATTTATTGTACATGTGTTGAAATGATTGCCAACATTTCCTAAAGCATGATGCACATACATTATATATAGTATATTAGATAATTGAACATGAACAGCTCTGCTGGTTAATGCGTGTTTCTGTTTTATGCATCGCTAGGTTTTTTTACAGCAGTGCATGCATTTTGGCCACGTTTTCGACCACAACAGAAGCGAACAGCCAACCCAGAAGCGATGCAGAAAGTACAAATACGACAGCAGCAGCAAAAAATGTTGAAAATATCTACATACTTTCGAGTGTGTATGTACGTATGTGTATGTGTGTTTATATCGTGCATACATAACTACGCTCTTATATAACACTTTTTGCGAGTTGTCGGCAGCTTCATTCCGTTATGAGTCTTGATTTGGCTTTGTTCGGTCCGCTGCTACGTTTTCACATGAGCTTGCAAGTTTTTCATGGTTTTCCATTTGGCAGCATTTCCAACTATGCTAGTTTTTCGGCCTTTTGTTGCAGTCATGGGTGTGAGAGCGTGTGTGTGTGTGTTTGTAAGTCAGGCCAAATGCAATAAATTACTGAGCTTGCCAGCGCCAGTCAAGGCGGCAGCAGCAGCATTGCCTCGTCTGATTTTCTTTAAAGCTGCTTTTTCCCATTTGTCCAATTTTATAGTAATTACATTCACACATACACAAACACACACACACAGTGACGTATTATGAAATAAAATTGTGGCTCCACTGCTGCAATTGCAGTTTTTATTTTTACTATTTTTTACATGCTGCTCAGGCAGTTCAATGACCGACCTGAGAAGCGCCTTTTGAGCGCTTGTGGCAAGTGCATTTTACAGGTTTTTCATTGCTGCAATATTTTTTTTTTTTAGTTTTTTTTTTTTGTTTGTTTTTGGCTTCGTATTTTTAGCCAGGCCAGTAAAAACCTTGTGTGTTGCTGTTCGTTGCATGTTTGTTGTCTTTCTGGCCGTTTTGGCATTTTTCGTGTGCAACGTCCACGTCGTCATGAAGTCTGCGAGACGCTGCCCCAAACATGAACATGATAAATATACCAATACATTGTATCCTATCTGTCTTTCGAGCACCACCGAATTTTACATGCTCTGGTGAAGCAATCAATTAAGTAAAAAAGGCACAATCTACAGTTGCTAATTTCTATAATAGTTGATTAACTAGATCTTTTTCTATCACGAGCAAGTCGTTAAAGTCTATTTGTGTACGTATACAGAAGCTGAAAGAAAGTTATTAAAATTGAATGTGCGATACAAATATGACAAATAAACATTGCTTCGATTCGAGTACGCAAAAGTCCGTCAACTTTGCTGTATTCTCACGTCAAATTTCCAAGTTATTTCAGATTCCATCGCCCTTAATCAAATCTTACTTTAGAAAACAACATAATAAATTATGCAAACAAACGTAAACAATTAAATGTAACATAACATATTTATTAAGGAGATAACTCGATATTTTAAGTACCTATATCAACTCCTTGGATTAGAATTGTTTTGTTTTTATCACGTTTTTTCCCATTTAAATCTTTTCAAATTGATAATATGGTAAGCATTTAAAACCAGTCTTTCTAATTGTTCCTTATTAAACAATTTACTGAGAATAAATGTAAGAAGGTCAGGTATACTTATGCAGTATAAAAATGTTCAACGTTTTTGTTTCTGCATAAAGATACCTGATATATAAACAATCTACAGCTTTAAAAATAAATTGTAATTCTAGGCAATTACTTCTAAAAGAATCATTCAAATTTTAAGTTATTTTCTATCTATATATGTGCTTTCGTTTTTCAGAGTTAAGAAAATACTTCAAAGTGGCAGTCTTCATTGTGAACAGACTTTGTTTGACTTCTTGAATACAAGTATAAGAACAAACAAGTTTGTTTTTAAACTCTTTTATTGTTTAAATAATCTTTCACCCTTTTCTTAATACATAGCACATATAATTTGGTAATGTAATTTGTCAAAAATATATCTTCTTGCTATTAGGTAACTGAAAGCACTTGAAGCTTTTAAAATATCGTTTAACATTTTGTTATAAACTTCTGTCTATTGAAGTAATATGAGCCGAGATGTTTTTTTTTTTTTTGCCTTTCAACCAATAGGCAAGGTGTAATGGCTGAACACTATTTGCCTTTCTTTGGATTGCGTACGAGTACATTATCTCCAAAGTGCTTGTAGATACCTGTCTTTGCGAGGGTATTAAAAACTTGGCTGTGAATTTTGCGACAGCATCTGGGACAAGCTGGCTGGCATGGAAATCAGGTCAAGCTGCCTGCCACTTGGATGGTTGGTTGGTTGGGTCGACCGGCAGGCATTCAAGTTGCCTGTTGTCTGTTCCGTCTTAGTAGGTGAATGTCGTTGCTAAATGTTTAATTGTTTGTGTGTATCTCCTCTTGAGCTCGGCGTTTACATAAGCGTCGCAGTGATTTATGCAGTTGGCCAAAAATAAAAATATTTACAGCCTTTTTTATGAGTTTTTATGTGTGAAGGCAGGCTCCTTGATGTGCCCTTGGCTGACACACTTTAATTGGCAGGGGTATAAATTTTTAGGTAGGCTCCTTTAATGACGAAGCGCAATCTATTTTCGTTGCTACACATGTCCTCTTCTCTGTACTCACCACCCTACCTCTTACGCTCACTCACTCTCTGTCTCTCTCTCTCTTCCCTTCCTCCACCTATGTAGGGCCAATCTGTACTAGTTACTTACACACACACACACACACAGCCATACATAAATGGATTCAGTAACTTGGTTAAGAAGCAGCAGCAACAGCAACACTTGCCCTCTCATTCGCACACGCGTGCGTGCGTGCGTGTGTTGTGCGTTGTTCTGCCTGCGTTCATTCATTGATTTATCAGAACCCCTTGCTCTCTCATGCCCACCAGCCGCTCTCAGTGCTTGTCAGCTCGCTGAGCTCAGCACACTCGCACTCACTCACACACCCACTTTTTCACTTAGCTAGCATAAACACCCGATACATGTTCTCCCTCTCTCTCCCCAGTCTAGACTCTTCTTCCTTTTCCTTTTCCTGCTGCTGACGCGCTCTACACAATTTTGTTTTGTTCTATTTGTTCTGCCGCTGACGCAAAGTGTCCTTTCCAACCAACTGTCACACCCACACGCCCACACACAATGGCCTTTGTGTTGGCCCACATTTGGCGTTGCTGTTGTTGGCATCCATTGCTGAATTGATGTACTTTAAGCTGGATTTGTGGGGCACATTATCAAATAATTTGGTTTCTCGTTTCTCTTCTTTTTTTGTTTTTTTTTTGTTTGTAAATTGACACAATTTGCATAATGGCCTTGTATTTATGTATGTTCTTATGTCCATGTATTTGTGGGCCATTGTGTTAAAGTCGTTGCACTCTTACAAGTTGTGGTTACGTTGTGAGGCATCATCGAAAGATTTAGCCTAGTTTACAACGCTTTAGATATACAAATTGATTTTGTGCAAATTCCAATTTGATTTATTATGTGAGATTGGCTTTACACGAGATTTATGGGGCCGGATGAAAGATGAAAAGACTGAAGCTCAACACATATGGATTGCACGCGCTATTTTAGGGCAAACATAGGACCTGTATATAATCAGCATGTATGCATACATGTGTGATTATTAATTACAAAGCTGACGCTCACGAATATAATAGTGAGGTTTGACATTTTTTCCCATTTATAAACATTAAACCACACAACCCAAAGATTGTAAATGCATTTTATTTTATTGCTCTGAATGTTTGTCCACGTGGCGTATGAGTAATAAATGAAAAAATAATGTAGTTCTTAAGAACTCCATAGCTCTTATACGTAAGATTATATTTTTAGACAATTTTGGGGTTTGCCCAAACAAAAACAGTCATTTAACGAAAACGGCAACAATAATATATCTATTATGAATTACTTTGTAAAAAAAATCAGGTCTTCATATTTTATTAGAATCTTAAATAAATAAATTTAAAAATATTCCTAAAACAGCATAACTAAGCCCCTTTTTTTGTATGGTAAACACGATCAAATTTAATATATCTTGTCAAGGCTTATTCATCATAGAAATTTTACTAGAAGTAGTTTACTAGCACATTGCTTAAATAATATATTACTTTATATCGCAAGACAATTTCTCCAATGTCTGCGAATCGATTAAGCCGTAATTTGAGCCGCAAATATTGCATGTTTACAACCGCAGGCCGTCACTTCGCCCCTTGAAACTGTTGGACAACTCTCCAGCTGTTTTCCACTTGCCGGACCTATTCAGCCAAGTGCTGGGTGTGTCCCAAGCCAAGCGGTTGGTACACAATGCATTCGCTTTTTGTGACAGGACATACATATGTATTGCAATGCACCCAGCAAGCTAATAATAAGAAATATAAGAACTCGGCAAGCACTTTACAAACTTTTGTTGCAACGGCAACTGAAAAACGTCAATGTGTTTTTCCTTTCTTTTCTCTCTTTTTCTTGTGCTTTTGACAAATTGACGCAAATTGTATAAACAATTAAAGGGTATGAAGTAAGCAAATGCGCTGCACTTGCGTCAATGGCGAGTCCGCACGCACAACAACCAGAATAGAAGCAGAAACAGAAACAGGAACAAAACAAATGACAACATTACCAGCAAACCCGTTTGGGGGCTTGGTGTTAAGGGTTGGGTTGGGCTTGACATTTCATAACAATGGACAACTGCCTGACCGTTGGCCCTCTTTTAAGTGGGTTAAGCACTTGCTGTCATTCACAAGCGTATGCATTATAGAAGAGCTGTAGGTAATATAATTTGGCGCGCTATATATGTTTGATTATCCCATTATAGAACCATTGAACGCGTGCGTGCAAATTGGCTTTTGATTAGCAAGTGCATAATTCAAAAGTACACATATAAGTTATTAAAATCAGGGTTGCGCTCGAGTAATAAATAAAAAATATACCTACTTGTATATTCGGCGCTCCTATTTTTGTTCAGTGAGTTAGGCAGAGCATGGGTACTATGGTAGCATGGTGTCGGATCTATCTGCAAACACATATTATTAGATTAATATAATTGGTCATGTCTATCGTGCAGACGTAAACCGTCTCAGAAACGCTTTTGGTGAGCTTAGTGTAAGGACAGAGTGGGATAAAGGGTGGACAGACATGTCTGCATCCATAAAATATAAATAAAACAATCATAAAACTTCTCAGACAGACTACTTATATATCAAGTTTTATAATTTCGAAGGCTCTTACGTTCAAACAGACGAACAAAGAGGAATAGGGAAACCCCTAAATCGACTCCCTTTGCTATGCTGATTAGGAACATATCTTGTAGGTCTGTCACGCTCCAGTTGGATATTACTAAATCAATAATATCCTTTCTCTAAATCGTATCGCCTTGCTGTATACTCTGCTTTATTTTGGATATTACATTCAAAAGACTAAATCAGTACCACATTTCAATTGTTCAGGTATAGAGGATTTCGTTAAACGTAAAGGACGCGTATAATAAACAAGTAAAAAAGCTTAAGATGGGTGTTCCGACTTTGAAATACTCTGTACATATGTTTACAATAATTATAGAAAATAAAAAAATTAAGAAAATTAAAAAAAAAAATTTGGGTCGGTTTTACCATTTTCGGTATTCGAACTCACGTAAAGGGTAAATAATTGCACATTTACATAGCAATTGCGTCTGTGTGAGTGTATGTATGCCTATGCGCATCTATTCGTGTCTGTGGAAACATGTTAGCAGTCAACCAAACAGCAACATCAACAACAGTCGCGGGCAGCGCTTGAGCAGCGTTGCAGCAGCAAATATATTTATGGCTATAACTTCTTGTTAAATCGGTCTATCATAGCGGAACTTGGCATACGGACACATAATAACTAACTGGGGGTATTTGCAAAGGAGAGGGCGGAGGGAGGGAAATTCCGAAATATACATTTTCTGCGTATTCACATAAGGCATCTTGGACTAAAATTTGGTGTTCCTAGGTCTTATAGTCTCCGAGATATAGGCGATTATACGAATGGAAAATCGGGAAAACCCCCATAGGGGGGAAGTGGGGGGGACAATCAAAAAACTAAAACTCGTATAGAATACACACATAAGGCATCTTTGTGGAAAATTTGGTGTCCCTATCTCTTATAGTCTCCGAGATCCAGGTGTTCATACGGACGGACAGACAGACAGACAGACAGACAGGGCTAGATGGACGCGTCTCGTCATGCTGATCAAGAATATATATACTTTGTGCCTGTTACATTTTCAGCTCCCGCAAACCTAATATTATCTTGTACATTTCATGTACAGAGTATATAAAGATAAACAGACGTTTTATCAACCTTAGGCAAACGTACCTACCAAGTTTGGTTATTCTAGCGCCTATACTTTCCGCGCAATAGGCGCTCATACAGACGGATGGATGAACAAACTGTTAAACGTTCCCGATGTAGGGTATTTAACTGTATTGAGCACATTCGCACCTGTGGAAATAATTTATAATCTCACGCACACTTTTCACCCGGTATATGTTTTGTTGCCTCAAATGAAACTAATTGACTTGTTTATGTTTAGTTGACATTTGCCAGCGGTCGTCGTTGCTGTAGCTGGTGTTGTTGTTGTTGTTGCTGCTGCATATGCGCCCACTTGTCAACGCCGCCAGTAGCCGCCATGTTTAATCTGCGCAGCTGTCCGCAAAGTGACAGTAAAAGAGTGAGAGAGAGAGGAAGAGAGCGAGAGCGAGGGGGACGGAGCGAGGCAGCAAGAGAGAGGCATGGCTGCCTGCCTGTCCCATCTTGTGTGGGTTTATTTGCATGCTCAGCTACCCGCTGATTGCTCGATCCACTCGCCATAATTGACTGACCTCAATGAATTGGGTCTCCACAAACATATCCACAGATATATACACTTTATTTTTCTGTGCATTTCATTCATTCATTCAGACTCACCTGACATCTGTACATGACATCGTGTCAGGTCATTAGCATAAACGTTTTAATTAGACTAGTTGCTGAAAAGCTGATGCAAAAAAATACATAATACATATATGCCAAGTTAATTCTGTACGTTATGCACACGCTGCTTAATTCAATTGCCTTCAATTGCTTTGCCTAGCTGTTAACGTTTTATTGGATTTCATTGCTTAAATTAGTTGTAACTTTTAGATACTTAGATAAGCCCCTGATTGTGCACTCGCGCGCTTCTCATGTTGCACACACAAGCCAATGAATGAGGCATAAATAAAGTCAGAATATTTGTTAAACTAAGTGTAATATATCTAATATAAATACCTTTTTTCGCTGTAGTTTGTGTAAACATTTCCAATTCGCAGCAGCTGTAAATTGAAGCACCTTGAAATAGAAATACCCAATATTGATATATTGCACATATACGCATAAATGGAACTCATGTGTCTCCGATAGTTATGGCAAACAATACTGAATAATGTACATATATGTACATATGTTGCAAATGACAATTAATGCCATTTAAGTGGCACTTTTTTAAACGGCTTCTATGAAAGCTCCAATTAATTTTTGTTTATTTCCACAGCTTATCATTTTGTTATTGAAGCTGACCCTCTGATAAGCATGAGAATTATGGCAATTCTAATTGTGTTAAGTGGTTTTTGCATTTTCACATTGAAATTCATGTGCAGCTCTTTGTTAAAAAGTTGCCTCTTTTCAGAAGCCAATTTATTTACAAACTCGTCTTCCCTGGGTGTCTTCTAATGTTGTATCATTGGCATGCATTTCATAACTTTTTTAAGGACTTTGAAATAGGAATTTTCAAAATTAAATTTTCCTTAAGTTTTAGTTTCATGATTGGACTTTCATCTTGCTTGGTTGACGGCAGGTGTTGATTTGTGAATAATTCGCAACATACTGAAAATGTTAAACAAATACAAAGTAATAACAAAAGTCTTCTCAGCTGCAGACTTCGTAGAAATAAAGTTTTCCTGTCTCTTATGAAATTGTTTTAAATGGCAGTTCTCTGACAAGTTCGAATGTTGTTATATCAAATAGTGTAGGGAAACTGCAGATAAAGTTTTGCTATGTCCCTTTAAATGAAAGTAATTTTAGCTTCTTAGTTGCTGGTAGATGTTCATATCTTGAAAGAAGATTACTTCCCAGTTTATTGGTGTCTAAAATGTGCACGCACTATAATAATAATACCGCTAACTATGTTGTAGTATCAGTTAACTATATCTTGGGGATTGGATTGTAATATATGTGAATATTACTGGTGCATTAATAAAATGAAAACCCTGACATTAGAGCGATGTTTGAAGTCCTGAAATATTTACAAATGGTATTGCAGATTCCTAAATCTGTTATATTAATGTAGGTGCCAGATAGCCTTGGTGGTCCCAGTGCAGCTCTGAACTGTTCATACATAAAAGAATAATCTATATTGAGTCAGTTAAGTTAAGTTATTTATTGGCCGAATGCACGTTCTTGTTTCTACATCCAAATTAAATAGAGAGAGCAGTTCTACACCTTTCAAGCCTATCTTATCTGAAGTCCCAACATTCAGTTTCCATTTCTTTATACCTAACTACATTTGTTTTCCTTTTGTATATAAGATAGATTTTAAAAATAGTTCCGATATATAAGCATTAGTTTCATTCACAAATTAATAATTGTTTGCCGCTCTTTAAACGCATTTCGCCTTAACTATTTAACTTGCTTTTATTTGTAGATTTGGCTGTCTCTTCAATTCCTAATCTATATTCTTACTGTTTGCATTTCAATTTTATCAATTTATTTAATGTGTAGTTCTATATCAACTTGTAGCGCCGCAACCTCTCTAGACTCCTGTCAAGCACTTTGAGTACAGCGATCTATCAGGCCGTCAGTCAATGCGGCCGTCGGTCTGGCAGTCAAATCCCAAGCAAAACGTTGACAAGCGAAATCATTAAAAGTGTCAAATGAAAATGAAAGAACTGTTTATTTTTATTTTTTTAGTTGGTGTTCTTGTTGAATTCAGTTTGTCAGTTTTGTGTGCGAATGTGCACAGAATTTCAATTGCAATTTGCAAGTCAATTGCGCGTTGTTGTCTTCTGTTTTTATTTACAGTAGCTGCTAGGTAGGGGTTGTGTATATGTATATGTATATATATACATATAAATATATATATATTTTTTTTTATTTTTTTGATTCCAGAGCTACTTAGCATGCGTATTGTAGCGACACAATAAAAGCGCAAGTCAAATTATGCGCGGATTTGTGAGTGGAAGTGAAATATGCAAATATTTAAACCAAATGGCTATGTACGGGCACGCGTGAGCCACGTAGCGCAGTGTAGATAACGCCCCAATGTGACAGCTGTGGATTAAGCGGGTTAATATTGCGCATACGCAACGTGAGCGTGCCAAATATGGAAGATTTTTAGAGTACAAACAATGTAGTATGTACATATATAAAAAGTATGTTTAATGTTGAATACTTACAGTGGATTATGTATCACAACATTACCCATTCAGGGTGCCTGCGATGAACTGTAAATTATGGGATAATGGAAACGTAAAAATTAAAACCGTGTAAAAACAAAATTAGGTGTACTTATATCAATGCTATAAAGTTCGGAGTGTTGAATAGAATGTATTAAAATGCTAAGCAATCCAAACACTGCAACAATGCAAAATTCCTCGACTGCTCCCGCTACCGCACCATTAACTCATTAAACAAAACCGCTATGTGCATTTTTTGTGTATTTCCTTTAAACATTTTTATTTATTTATTTATTTATTGATAACTGAGCGGATTTGTATGCAGCTCACAAATATTTATAGACCTCAACACGTGCGTAATTTTTGTGTATTCGTATATTTCTTTTTTGCTGTTTAGCTCGCTTTGCATTACAAGCATCGTATGCGTTATTTTATGGCTAAAGGTACAATAAATATTTGTGCCAGTTTCTTAATAATAAAAAAAAAAAACAAAAATGAATTGTATGAATTGTAATTAGAGCTGAAACCGGCTGGTGGGACATTCTCAGTAGCTGTGGCATCATTCGTTTATTCGTATCGTACGAATCTTACACACAAGTTGACTTTTATAGCCGCCTGCTAAAATTTAATGCCAGGCCAATATTTTTTATTGGTCAAAGGCGCCTTTGCATTGTCTACATGGAAATTGTTTCAACTGTTTTGTTTGCTGGTGCCATTGAACCGAAATGTTTTTAATTTTTGGAGAGTGTCTGTGAACAGCCAGGACTTTTTATTTCTTCGTGTTTGTTTTGATTGTTTGTCCAACTGATTGATGTTGATTGAGCTGGAATTGTTGTTTATGGCATTAGTCGTAAATTAAAATGTAAAGCACTGCAATAACAAACATGAAATACGCCGATAGAACCTGGCAAAAATATAAACAAATAGTTTAAACTAGAAATAATAAACACGCTTTTCTATATATCAATTGCGCTGTTAACCAAATGCTCTCTTGAAATTCTTCTTCTTGCAGAAATCTTGACCTCTGAAGCCTTTTATACACAAGTCCGTACTATGCTCTCGAAGTATTTGTCCTAAATTTTGAATTATAATGAATTCGGCGCGGCATCATCGTATTGGAGTGTTTCTGTCTCCATAAATTCGCGCAACGCTCAAAAAAAGCAACAGCTGCAACCTTAACACAAACAAAACCATACAAATTATAAATTTATTAAATTTTCTAGTCAAGCCAAGTAGAAAAAAATATAATAATAAACAGCTTACAGAAACAGCAACAACAACGAAGCAAACAGAAAATTTGCCAACTCTTGCAACGGAAACGAATTAGAAATTTACAATTTTGAGCAACGTCTCAAAAGCAGAAGAACATAAGCTACAGAACCGCCACCAACTACAAGAGAATTTCCAACCGGAAAGCTGGCTAAGAAAATGCCCTACCATCATCGTGGAGATGCATCGGCTCAGGCCGACAAGCTGAGCGGCATTGTCGAGGAGAGCGATTTGTATGAGGGTTTTGCGCCACACGTGGAGACATCCGAAATCAAATCGCTTGATATTTACAATGTACCAAAGCAAACTGGTGAGTAGAGCATGAACGATTCTTATCCTAGTTACTAGTTAAGCCAGATGGATCGCTCAAAACGTGCACGTAAACATTTCTAGACTTAGACCAGTGAGGATGCTGCAGGAAGATAAAAGAAGCTCTACGATTGTGGCTTATTGCTGCTTCATATTATTTATTTACAATTGCTGATAAAAATGCCAAAAAAAAAAATCAGGAACTGCCGACTTAGATATTTATTATCTTTATTATTACAATTTTGTTTTAAAAAATCCCAAGACAAGAGGTGACTCATTAGTTAGGATTGCGAAAAAGTATATGTATTTATGATTCCCAAATGGGGATTTTCATTGAAATTTCTGATAATAATTGCGCTGTTTCTAAATCATGTGGTTTTTGATATTAAACAATAAGGAATACTGAGGCACAGGCACAGATTCTATGTTTACGTACAAATGAAGGCTAGAGTTATTTATTGTTGACATAGAAAAAATTGGGAAAAAATATGATTTGATTTATGGTTATTCATTTTATACCAGAGCTTTTCGATTTCGAAATGTTTGCGTCTTGGGGTGGAATTAATTGTATTCTACAAGTAATTGTTGTTTCCTTAAATATGCAATGCTAATTGCTCTATCTTTTAAATTGCATTTGTTTATATTTATTTTCGCCTGTAATAACGCCTGTTAAGACGCACTGAATTGTTTGAATCTATGTATGGGAAATCAGTTTGAAAAATAATTTTCATTTTATTTATTCTCCTTCCACATTGATTTTTCGCATCAATCCAAACAAGAAACAATGGTCAGTCACGCGCAAGTAAAATGCCATTTGGTAAATCGGGCGTTAAATTTGCAAACACACTCCTATTTTCAGAGCATATTCCACATTCTGAACCATTTGAAATACTGTTTCCATTTGCATTGCCCGATGTTATGAATAATGAGCTTTAATCAATTTCCGGTCGCTTATTAAGTAGATTAAACAAACGCGAGAGCAAGCAGTGCTGCAAATAAACAAAAGAAATGTATAAAAATTAACAGCAGGCGCATAATACCATTTTGCCAAAACAAAGAGCAGCAATTAGAGCTCAAAATGTGCGTAAAAATTGAGCAATTAAGTAATATAGTGTGGGATGATTTGTTCATACCCTACAGTCTCCTCCCCCAGCGAGGTCGTTGTGGAATCTCAATGTGTGCATTATATTATTGAAGAGTAAAATAAATTTATTTTTTTTATAACATTCGTTATCTATAATATACGTAAGTATATTCATCTATAAATGCTATAAATCTGTTAATAATGAACTAAGTTCAAGGGAATAGAAAAAATATATCCCACCTTAATAGGATTTCCTGCTCTTAACAATAGAAAATGCAATATAGAAGAATATTTATGAGAATGTATTATAATTTGAAATATTTTGGCTATGGTTTTATCTAAATTTGTTAATTAGGAATCGTAAAAACAAACCATTTAAATGAATTGTGTATGAAATAATTACATTTATACAACAACAATTCTATTTTGCACGGAATTTCTTAATTTTTGGAAAAAACGCCCCTATAAAAATTGAAAAATAGTTAGTTTCGATATATATTTCAATAACAATTGAACAATTTTCGGTTTGAATTGAATATATTTTAAGTGTTCTTTGGAAAATGTTTTATTTCAATAAATGTATACTGTATTTGGACATTTAAATGCGTTGCAATATAAGAATATATTCTAAAAATCGGCTAATTTATCAAATACCTAAATGATTCTTATTTGCGAAGTGCAGATCCCATACCTTACACAGCCATTTGTTTCCTTTTATGAGCAGTTATTGACGATTTAATGAGTACATTTATGAGTGCCAAGTGGCTTGATTTGTTTTTAAAAACCGAATCGCATAAACATTTAGAAAGAGCATATGTAATTTATGTGTTTATTGAATGATTATTTGTTTGCCAGTCCAAGTAAATATATTAATCAATAAACAGCAAAAAAAAGTGAAACAAAATAAACTGAAAAATAAATTAAATGTAGGCGTTTGTAATAATTGCGGCTAATATGGCGGCCAGTTGCCACGACATGCAAAACCGGCCAATTGAGTGTTGTTTCTGGCACCAACGGTTGCATTTTAACAAATTTGTTGTGTAATTTATAATGTTGTTGGTCTACATTGCAAGCACTGTTAATAGGAATTGAGCCTTTGTGACATTTCGCCGAAAATTCAATATTTTTGCAGCGGTGGTGAAGCATAAACAAGTAAACAGAATATTTAAATATTTGATTAAAATGGAAATTGCATTTGTGTATTGAGAGGTCGAAGGTCGCGAGAGTGCTACGTGCAGGCAAACACGCGCACGCATTTTCCTGCGCCTCACTTATTGTGTTTATTCTGCGAATTGTTTACTTAATTAATTTTTCGCGGCACACGAAATTCCGTTTATTTGTGTTGTAAATGCAAATTGTAATTTACATAAATTTTAACAACGAATTCGACTTTTGTACAGCACTTGGCATTCGTGGTTGAAAACCAAATTTGACTCACATTTATATATTCGTGATGGATTTACATGCTCGGGTACATATTTGGATGAAAAGAAAGAGTATTTGGCTGTGCCTTGAAAAGGGTAGGAGCACTAGACAATGGGTGGGATATATTTTAGAAACAATAATTTAATACTAATGTACAGTAATCGATTATTTTCACAGACTTGTAAGAGATTTTTATATTTGACAGTCGAATTATGTTTCTGGCTTATGGAAATAAACTGTAAGTTTAATATTCAAAGGGGAAAAAACGGTATTTACTTCACATATTCTTTACGTATTTTATTGCATAACGTTATTTGTGATTCCAATTCGGATTTACCTATTTGGCAAAAAATAATTTGTCATTAAGTCTTTTATACACAACCGAATGTTTATTCACAGCAAGAAGTATTTGTACAAACACTACCATTTGGAATTTAATTTCTAAATCTACCACAAATACCAAATTGTTTTTAAGCCCCACAATGATATTGACACATTATCTTCTGATTGTAAGTTGTCCTTGTCTGTGAAAAGCTCATAAATGGAATGGTTTATACAATTGGTCGCTGTAAGTGAACTTTTCATAATTGTATTTGACTTGCCTCGATTCTACAGTTCGCCACAAAACTTGCCTGCTCAGCCATATCAAATTTTGCTTATCAACAACATGGACGTAAAAAAAAGAAATGAACAGATAAAAAAAGTTATACAACACATTGACCTATATTGAGAATTAATCGGTAAAAAGCAAACGAAAACGCTTATGAAGAGTTGCACTGGACAGCTTTATGGGTTTCTATGAACCTAAAGCTGTATGTATTTATATGCACTCCTCTAGCAATATGATACTTGGATTATATAGCTAGCGCTTAGCCGTACCGAATCGGCTGAGCGCACGTGTGGAGCCCCAAAACGAATGCACATACAACTACATACATATTTAATATGCCATTAAATGCAATTAAGTTTTACAAGCCCCAAGCTATTTGCAAAGTGCATTGATTGCACATTAGAGCTGAAAATCCCAGCCAGCTGCTGCCAAAATACTAATGGATTAATGAGTTTTCAATGCAAATCTTTGAGTGACGCGCACTGACATTGGCCTTGATTGCGAAAATACGGAGAGAATATAGAGAGAAGAGAAGAGAAAAGAGAAGAGAGAAAGAGGAACAAATTGAAAAACTAATATTTATGTGCCTGCTTATTTTGGCTTGTTTTGCGAAATAATATTGGCACAATTATTATTATTTTCGAATTTCGGATTTTCCCCCACAACCAAACATTTTAGTCAGCTAATGGAAAAACCAGAGGGGCGTGCAACGCTCTAGGCGTATGATAATCCGTAAATAAGCAAGCTATATACATATCAAAATATATGAGCATATATGTAAATCTATAAAGTATATATTTCTATATTGTTTTTTGACATAGTGCCGCACACACTTTGCAACATCAGCAAGATTTTTTCTTTGGGAAAAGCAAACAAACCCAACAAGCATTCACGTTTTTATGGCAGTTGGCGGGCAGCCAATTAATTTATTTAAAAATAAATGTGATTTTGTTGTTGCTGTTGTGGTTCGCAGTTTCTTAATAAGTTTTGTTGTTGTTGTTCTTGTTCTGCGGCTGATAAAATTTCATAAAATCAGCAAATAGCTTCAAAGCAAATTGGATTATCATTAAACATTTGAAATTTGTTGCTGCCGAGCCTAAGATTTTCAAAATCAAGCACTCAGTGGCGCATATCTACAAGTATGTCTATACTTATATGTTTTTGCTGATATGGCGTCAAATAAAATAGAGCTTTTCTCCCAATACTTGGTGCTAAATAATTGCTAAACAGTGGAACCAGAAATTTCTTTCTCTGGCTATGGCAGCAGAAGAAGCACTTAATCATATTTATATTTTCTACTTATATAAAATGGGCACAAACCTATACTTATTTACTGTACGAGTATATAATTGAATTGATGGTCTGATTAAGGTATTAGACACATCCTGATTAACACTTCCTAGCTGCATTAGGACATCCCATGAAAAACACATGCTGCACTGAAACTTGAATACAGGAACAATTTTAGTCAAATATAAAACCTTCCTATGCAGATCTACTATATTTGATCTTGAAAACTACAACTGTCAAATATTTGCGCTGATTCAAAACTTGTCTTATTGCTTGCAATTTATATAACAAATTGTACAAAGCAACTACATGTATTTGATTAATTATATACTAAAATAGATTGGAATGTATGCTTATAAATAGTACGTATTTAGACAGTTGGCCTAACTGATAAAAGAATATAACCTTTTCAGTCGAGTCGGTATAGCCTGGCTTATTTACTAACCTAGGAGTTTTTCGTACTTCAAATAGACTAACATTTAACCGCTTGTTATACTGCATTTAAATAATGAATAACATTCCTAATCGAAGAATATAGATTAAATATTGAAGCAACTGGAACAGTAATCTGACTGCTGAGCATATAGAATTCCGATCCGACATCGAGGCCTATATAAGATGCAATGATTATAACTACATAACTTTCGTGAAATATATACATTTATAACATAAGATGGGAAGGCAGAGCTTCGGGATTGGAGCATAAGTACTCTGTACTCAGTTGTTTTAAAGTACTTAGTCGCAAATGTACTCAGAAGTATATCGTCTGCTGCGAGTTGCTTGAAGAAATCAGCAGTCAGCCATTTAAGCAGACCTAAGTCACATAGAATTCTTGTGATCCTAATACCTTATTGTTAAAAAAAACATAAGCCTGTCTTACTTGTCAGTTGCAAGTGAAAAAATTGTAAAAAAAAAGCAGCTCAACTGTCATGGTTACCTGAAAAGCGCAATCAATCTTAAAGCCAACAAAAAACTCAAAGCGCGCAGAGTTTTGACACATTTCTTGTATTTCTGATATTTTTTGAAATGTTTGTTTTCGTGTATGGTTTTCAAAGCCAAAACACTTTTTATGGTTTGCCTCGTTTAGCGGTCAAAGCGGACAAAATTGTTATGGCCAGCCAAGAACGAAACCCGAAATAAATCAGTTTCATATAAAAATTGTTGTTGTTAAAAATAATACAGAACATGGGACAGGGAGCAGATTTGAAAGCAACATATTGCACAGATTGGTCGCGCAATGTGTTTCCTGCAAGTGTTTACATTAAACATATTTGTGTGTCAATGTCAATATTCTATTAAATGGATTTTTTTCTCGCATTTATGCATTTGGCACATTGATGAGTTATAAACAGATATAGTAGAATCTCTCTAATTGGGATGTGAACTGTTTTGCCTCACATTTTTGCCACTATAAAACGTTCCATACGCCCCCCATAGACATATACTTTGCAGTCAAAACAAACCACAATGAATGAATGCTGAATGAGGGAAAAAGCGCTTAAAAACGCATTAAGAACCACCAACAAAGCAAAACAGAAACGTTGCCCCCGTGCCGCATAAAAAAGGCCAAAATAATTGACCAAACCAGTTATGGCCAGTTACAGAAACTGAAGCAGGCCTCACATTTTTCGCGTATTTTTAGAGTCTGCACCGACCGCAGTCACGTGCCTTCCTTTCTGCAAATCGGCAGACACTATGTATACCCTATATATACAGGTATTTGTGTATTTTGTGTGCGTTTTGCCAAGCACATCCTCCTTATGTACATCAAATAATTTATCGAGGGGCTGGTGGACGCGTGTTAGCCAATTTTGTTTTATTTGTTTCTCATTCTTGGCAAAAAGAAAACATCGCCTGATCTACGGAAAATTTTTAGCATATATTTGCTTTTATTAAAAGCAAAAATGTTAAATGGCTGTTGGGGAAAATTAAAAAGAATAACAAACAGCAATGGAACATGGCGATAAAAAAATTCTTTTACGCAAAAATTTATGCGCTCAAGTTTCTGCTCGACAAGCGTTGTTAACAATTTTTTAGCAACAACAATTCGCTTCGTATAGTATGTTTGCAAGTGTCTAAAAATAAAAAGAAAACAAAAACATAATTTTCCTTCGCCAGCAATGAATATCAGATGCGAGTCAAGTCGCAAGTCACAAGTCACAGAAGCGCGCAATTTGTTGTTTGCTTACGTCAGCAGAAAGTTATTTTGTATTTCGTGTTCAATAAATTTAAAAATGTTAAGCAATAAAAATAATGTATATAATCTTTATTATTTTTGTGGCATGCAGCCCAATTGATAGGGAATATCAGGCATGCAAAAAGAGAATAAATTGTCTGCTTTCTCAAAAATGTTAATCTCAATATCAAACAAAAAATAATAGAATGATGGCATTGTTTTGAATATTGCTACAAACATATTTTGTTATTCTTAGTATGCACCAAGGCATAATTATATTAAAAATAAATATAATTTATAATCTTCGTTTGTTAAGAATAACATGCATGCAATATTTGAATCCGATATTGTAAAACGAATGTTTACATTTGACAAACAAACAATCGACGTCGGCGGATACGGCTAGACTACGACTCCATACGGGTGTAAGGCCGATCTTTCTCTTCTTCACTAGCTATTCTTCTGCTTGAACCCTGCCGTTGTTATGAATCCCTCTCTGCCTACCTTGCCATCGTTGAGTTCTTCAGAACAAATAGAAAGATCGTGTTCAAAAGGCGGTCACAGGGCGATATTTCTGTACCCACCTCTTGCACCTAAAATGAACTGTTTTATACGAATCATTCCTATGATGGCTATATGATAAAGTTAAGTGATTATTGCACCTCTCGTTCCCATTGATATTATGTTGCTTCTAATAATCGTTCTTGCTCTGCATACAAATAAGAAGGGTACTGGTGTTCCTCTAATCTCGCTGCCTAACTTTCCTTCTTACGTAAAAAATCGTATATAATCGTAAATGATAAAGATCCCAAGTTTTATTTCATGTGGCTTGCATCTGCGGACTCACTTTCTGCGACGACGTGAATAACGACGAAATCCATAAAGGGTGAATACTTGGTTGTAATGTAAAGCTGAGCGATTCAAGAAGCTACATTTTGAGTGAAAAGGCTATAAAAATTGATAAATTGAGGTTTTTCTTTGTGTTCAAAAACGGAAATGCATTCCGTTTAATTTTTAAGGAATTGTTCACAATTAAAAAATGGAAAAATGGCATAATTAATGTTATTTTTTACGGTCCTTTGTGTTCAAAATTGGAGAAAATTGTGTTTTATGAATTCATTGCGATGGATGTAATCTAATAATGTGCAATATTTCTCGAAGAGATAATGTTAAATGCGATATTCTGAACACTCTCTCTCCATAAAATATTTTACACAGATTTCTGTATTCATTTGGCACATCGTTTTAGGGAATTTGATTAGATTAACCCAATAATGAATTTTGTAGCTCTCGCTTCTTATCAATTATGTCAAGAATAATTGCCATTTCTTGTGTTCACATTTAAAAATAACTCGACATGTTTGTTCATTCCTTCGCCCCCCTTTTTGTTATGGCAGGGTCAGAGATCAGTTTGACACTCGCCTCAAAAATTCGTTCACTTTTTCGAAATCCGTTAAATTAACACGCGTGCCTGCCCCCTTTCTGGTGTTGTTGTTTTGTTTCTTATGTATGTATGTGTGTGTGTGTGTGTGTGTTTATATTTATCCTAATATAAATAATGGTACGTCTCTTTTGATCCACGAACGCGTAAAGCAATCAACACTTTGGCCCCAGGGCTGAAACGGCACGGCAAAGTGTCGGAATATATTTATTAATTATAATATGGCAGAGCAAGAGGCTGCTGTGTGTAAGTCAGTGGGCGTGTAAGTGTGCCTTTGTAGGTGTGTGTGTGTGTGTTGTGGCGTTCGTGCTTCGAGACACGACATGAGCATTTGCGTGTCTGGGCTTTTGTTTTCCTCGCCATGCTGTTCTGATCTTTTTGTTCTACTTGGCTGCTTTGCCGTATTTGGAAATGCTTGTTGATTTTGCGTGTGTGTGACAAGCTCATCAGACGATGCATAGGCAAATAGATGCAGCAGAAGGTGTCCTCCTTTTCACAACACTCCGGCGCAAGTTTATGTTTGCTCTGACACCTGCCTGTAAGCCTGTTTGCATCTTCAATCTCAACTGAATGCATTGCACTTGGCTGTAAACAACAATTTGTAAAGGGTAGTTGCTTTTTTATTATAAAAAGGTAAAAATCACAAGGCATGTCCAATGCATTTCGTACTGGTGCAAAAGTATATTTTTCTCGACATATTACAAAAATGTTTAATAAATGTTTTTCAAAATGCTTGCAGATTAAATTAATATCAGCAAGTATTGGTATTATCAATGTTGGCGCAATATTTGAAAAATAGCATGTTGTAAATTACGAATATATCCAAATTAAGACACACACCTAAAAAAATAACAGGCACCTAATTTGTGAAGCTGGAAAGGCTAATATAGAACTAACAAACGTTTTCAAAAATGTATTCATTTCTTTGCAGTATTTTATTTATACCTTTCCCACATACATATTTAGTACAAAATAAATACAAAACTGCTTCAATACCTACTCGTAGCTGATCAACTATAGTTATAAATAATTAATAAATACTTATAATTCGATACTTCAAAAAATACAAATACAAGTATATTGAAGCTCTGAACTTTATTATTTTTTATTTATTATTGAACTTTATATTCAAAGTCGAGCAAAATCATTTTTTCAGTGTCAGCTAAAGGCATTTCATTGTAGGTTTCTAAGTCAATTGTTGATTTGTATTATCTACTCATACAAATTCTAATCATATACCATGTTAAATGCGCACAATTTGTCGATATAATTGAATTAATTAATTAATTTTTGTGCCATAGTACACAGAACTAAGAAGCACATCTTGATGATCAAACCAACACATTGAGACACTCATGCAACCGCATCATTCATTCTTCTTTAACATCACTCACCAGTTCGCACATGTTGTGGCGCGTTTGTATTGAACTGCTCATTAAATTGGCAATTAATCAAACCACCGATAAACGTTGCTGTTAAATTTTAGTTTGCTTTACGCAGCTTTTATTTTCGCTTCAGCTAAACATTTTCATTTTAATTTTACTTTTGGCCTTTTCGCCACCTCCTGCTGTCAACAGCGGCGCTACAAGTATGCGAGTGTGTGTGTATCTGTGAGGAGGTCAATCTGAACGCATCACATCACGTCACACTTGGCGAACTGAAAAAGCTCTCAAGTCTTGAGTTCTACAACGAAGCAACAACAAGTTGTCGCTCGCATTTATATTTAGTTACAAGTAGACACGCCATTAGGTGCCGGCGAACTGTGGCCACGCAGCCCACTCCGTTGTGTTGGGTCTTTCGTGCGCTTAATATTAGATAACGTTGTTTGCTGTGTTCTGTTCGCTATGTATGTGTCTCTCTGTGTGTGTGTGTGTGTGTTTGTTAAGATAACGCCCCTAAAACACACAACTTCACAAGCCGGCGCACGCTACATGCCCCGGCTGTTGTTTTTGTTGCTATTAGCAATGCAATGCATGTATTATGTATACTTAAATATTAATATAGAATGTGTTTGACTTAACATTGTTTAAGTGAAAGTGAAATATTCCGAAGTGTACTTATCTGTTTGCATTTCATAAACAAACACACGAACATCTCCAGCACTTATTTTAATAAAATGAAACAAATAAGCTTATATTGCCTTAATTTACTCAAATATTTATTTAGAATTGTCTATTCAATATGGCGATTTCGCCATTAAAGTTGCCTTCTAACAGCCGCCTGAAAGTATGCTTCAGAATATATCATGCGTTTCCATTTGACAAATGGCAGGAGGCAGGTCTAATTTATTAGCCACTAGTGTACTGTCTGATAAATTGCGCTTTGAAGGGGCTGTTGTGAATAAGGTTAACAAAATGTTTGATATGCAGTTAAGTCTTTATAAACAGTATTAAATTCTAGTGTAAATAGTGCGCTTACTGTAAGTTTTAAGATGTGCTAGAAGAATTAGCATATACTTATATACATACATATACATATGTATGTATGTATGTCAGGATTTTATCATGAATAAATGAATGACCTTTTCTGTTCAAATCGATCGAATCCATTTCACTTACAAAATCAATAATTCAGCGTCAAAGCCTTTAGTCAGAAAAATATAAGCCAGATGGAAGTTGGAATGTTTTTAATGAAATGTGATTAAAGAAATTGAGCAGCTCTTACAATAAGATGTTCATTTTAGTATAATATCAATTGCTACAATTGATTTTTCACTTTATTGATGGATTCACTTTATTCACTTTTTATCTAAGAATTTCCAAAGTCTTTTATCAGAAATATTGCTAAATAAATGGAGATAATTCATATTTAGAGCTAACTAATTATATCTTTAGAGCAACAAATATACAATTTACAATGGACTTCATAGCAAACTGGATCGTACTTTCTGAAAAGCTTCGTAATTGAATGTATCTTACAAATAAATGGAAAAAATTGTACATCACATATGATGCTTAACATAGTTTTAGAAATTTAACAAACAGGGTTTTTATTTCGAGTTTCCGCTTCAACAGCTTTGGCTTAGGTTTTATTTGAGTCAACTTGAGGGAAAAGCAACAATAACAGCCAATTAGTCGCAATCACCTGAAGGTCAGTCTCTTACACTTAGCTGAACATTGTTTATAAATGTCGATATGAGCGGACTTTGTTGCTAATCTGAATAATCATTACATACAGCTTATTTTTACGATTGGATTCCTCACAATTATTTAATTAGAATAATAAAATTTACAGCTCATTGAATTGTTGATGGCGTGATTGTCAATTAGCATTACGACTCACACACACGAGATATTACATTTTTAAGAATTTTACAATAGTTCCGGCAGATAAACACACTCACTCGCATACAAACACACACACACACACATCTGCGCCTATCACTCTAGCTCTATCACTAAAGCTTTCTGTGAATGCGTCGCGCCCCCAAAAACTCGCCGCCATATGAAAAAAAACCTGCACGCGAAGTTGAACGAACTTGCGAGAGCGCCCACTTTATAGATTGATAGCTTTTATATGTAAAATGAGAAAAAACAACAGCAATAACAACAACTATGTGTGAGAAGCGACAATTAAAACGACAAAAAAGAAGAACGAAAAAAATGTTGCTCAGCAAAAGCTTGAGGCAAAAGCTTATTAGCGCTGTCAAGCTCTGGCGCGCGGGGTTGGGCAATAGACGAAGAAGAAGGAGAAGCAGATGAAGAAGGCGGCGAGCAAAGCAAACAGCGATCGGTAAACAATTCACATCGCTTGCATTCACACATCACGAGCGTTTGAGTCGCACTGCTGCTCTGCTCTGCTCTGCTATGATCATCAACTTCATTTACCTGTGTTGGTGAGTTGGTGAGCGGGTTGCTCATACGCCCCGTTAAACCCGCAGACCGTAGCACCTGCACAGAACGCAGCGTAATTGAGCACAGAAGCAGCAACATCTGAGCACATGCCGCACACATACGCGTATATGTGCATAGGTATTTAGAGGCAGTATCAGTTCAACCCTCGGTCGGTGCGGTTGTTGCCATTTGCGTATCATTTATCGTCTAAACCACCCGGCCAGCCGAAAGTTGCCAGCAAGAAATCCGAGACACGAAATCAAAAGCCACATCAAATAAAATTCAATCTGATCAAATTGAAGAACGAGTCGCGTGTCAGTTATAAATGCTGTAATTGCTTTCAGATTATTATTTTCATCACAAACACGAACACACACACACACACACATATACGCACAGACACATATAGTACATTTATGTGCTCAGCACAGCCTCCAAATGCACCAAAATAAAAAAAACATCAATTGCAAGTTAAACCAAATCGGCTTTAAAGTGGCGGCTCGTTAATTATCGCGCCTCGCTGCAAATGATAAAATAACGCGCGCCAAGTGCAAAGAAGAAGAAAAACAACCAACAACAACATCAAATACATACAGACAAGTTGTTTTTTAGAGCGCTATAGTTGTAGTCTCGTGCCTCGTGGCGCGTTCGCCTTGCGTGCCTGCGTGAGTCGCGCAGCCAGTCAGTCAGTCAGTCAGTTGGTCAGCGAGTGTGCCTATTTTTGTTTATAATCGTAATATTTATGTGTGTGTTTGTTTGTTTCTTGTGCCACTCTGTTTCTATTGCTGCTGCTGCTTCTGTGCAGCAACATAGATTACGTATACGCCGTGTGAATGTGTGTTGCAAGGTGTTTGCTTCGCACTTAGCAAAAAAATAAATATATACCAGCATATCAGCGAGAATTGAAAGCAAAACTAAGCAATAAACGAGGGCAGTTTTAATTTCTATCGTTTTTTGTACTTTAAGAACCTGCTTTTGGGTTTTTGTTCGTCTTCTGAAGCTATTTTTTTTGCAAATTGGTTGATGTTTCAAGAATGATTTGTTTTATAGCCTTATTTTAAATGCCCTTTTATGTGACAGGCCTTGTTTGTATAAAAAAAATTGCAGGTATTTATTTATTACAAAGGTTTGTGGTTGATCTTAAAGAAAGGTACCTTTAAGAGGGATTTCATTCATCAGTTCTAGAGAACTAATTGGAAATCAATTATTCCATTAATAGTAATTCACTAAAGTCTCATAGTATTCTTAGTATAGTATAGTAATCCTATGGCCTCTATAAGATCATAGAATCCTGAGCTCCAATTCACCAAAGCCACTGCAGCTTAGTTCTTCATTTGCTGACGAAATCAGTTAAGATTTTGATAACTCTAAGCCTAATAAGTATAGAATTTGCTCTTGATTCCAGAATTAAATTGTGTGCTTAATTTGTTTGCTACTTTCCAAACCTTAATGACCTATTGGTGATAACTAAAATAATTGTTTGACAGAAGATGATTTGCAGTTATAGTTATGAGACGAATGACTCAAAAACCGGCTGCCTTATTAGCCCGCCCACCAGTTATATTCCCCACCAGTTTACCTTTATAAAAGTATAATTTCACCTTTTCAGAATGCCGTAACAATAACAATTCATAAAATGAAATGAAGCGCGCTACTTTTTTCTTGCCATACTAAAGCTGGTTTTTTATGCAAATTGCCACAATAATTCAATGCTAAATTCTCTTTGTTCCATTGACTTAATGAAATGTACATAAAAGGTGTATGCATATACATATTTGCAAGTACATGTGTATTTAAATTTTAGAACAAAAACTCAGTCAATTGTGTCTTTAATTTAAATTGCAGCAACCAAGTAACCGGTTTTAAATATCGTTTTGTTATGCATACAAACGGACGCTGATTGCACATTCCACACTGCCTATAAAACACATTTAAAGCGGGGCCTGCTATTTATTAGTAACACCTCTAATTAATATCGCTATAATTTCATTTAGCAGGCAGATGCACTAATTTATTTACTTCTATAATACTACGCCTGCGCGTGCCTCCCACAACGTTTCCATCTATAATCCAATTGATATGCGCCTGCAAATGAAACTGATTAGCAGAGAGGAGTTTTACAATAACATCTATTAATTAAGTTTCAATTAGATTAGGTTGTTATTCTGGGACCTTTACGAATTGAATAGAGCGACCCACTGCAGGACAACCGTTGTTATGCTAATAGCTTTTCTTAGATTTTACCGAATGATGGACTTCGAAATAGAAGAGTCTTTAATATAGACAGTAATGACAAAATTATGTAGCATTTGCGGATAAATCCAAAATATAAAATAAGCTCGTGTTGTCTTGCGAACAGCTGTTTCTGAAATCCAGATGATCATACAGCCGCACAGGCGGGCGGGCATGTCTAGGTCGATTTGTCTCGCCATGTCGATTAGGAATAAATATACCTTACGGGGTCGTAGATCCTTCCATCTCCCTGTTACATACTTTCCAGAATCCTAACATACCCTTTTTATACTGGATAAGATAAGATATGGAATTATATATATTAAATAAATTCTAGCAATTCAATCAAATAAATTGTTTCCTAAGATTACGCCCTTACCATAACAAATTCGATTAGTTGTGTATTAATTTGTAATTATCGTTCTTTGGCGTTTACAAGCTGGAAAATTCTTATTGCGGAAAACTACCAAAGACTACCAGATGTGATAACTTCAGCGCGTGCGCAACATCGGTATGTTGTGGTTATTTATTACAGTATACCATTTGGGGAGGTGAAGCTATTTTTATCACGACTCGAATGAATTTGATAAACAAAACAAAGCCACGAGACTGACCGCCTAAGAAAGGCGTGATGCCTTTGCTAATTTAATTTAATTGAGCATCAATTGTCAGATTGATGGTGTATGGCAGACAATAACGAAACAAAAGCAGCAGCAAGAATTTGACAAGTGTGAAAAAATATATATATTTATAAAGTTGCGACAGTTGGCGATGTCGGCGAAGCAGACAGGAAATTCACTCAATAGGTAGAGAGGGAGAAACGCAGACAGACAGATGGACAATCTGAGACGCACAGTGGCTCACTTGAAAATTTCTAGTGGAATAAAGGAGAAGTCGAAATAATACAGAGATGTCCGTCTGTATGAACTAAGAGAACTTTCGAACCATAACAGCTGAACACATCAAACTTTGGATACAGACTTGTTGTATCCACATGCAGAATAAGCATATATAACCACAATATTTTATCAGTGAAAGAATCAGTTCTTGTGCCAAAAACATTATTTTTTATATCAATATCATAATAAAAGTTGTTATGAGTTTGTTTTTATAGTGCTTCGCAATAATCTGTTTTATCAAAATTGTAAAATAATTGATACCGAATTTTGCACAAAGATGTGATTATGGGTGTACGCTGTGCGAGTTTGTTTTATTTTTTGTCGTCCCCCTAAATAAGTCTCAATGACGTGTTTGTGTAATTAGCAGCGTATATTTTCAAACATTGACAATTTGGAAACAAAACAAGACATGTAGAAAAGGAAACCACATAAATCACATTTCGGCTTGCCAAAACCAAAAGACAAAAGCAAATAAGAACTGTACAAAATGTACGTAGTCTGTATGTATGTACATACATATGTACATCGATTTCGACGTGTTTTGTGTTTTAATTTTAGGCACAAGCCACATCAGCGACCAACCGGCGCATAAGAATTCTGCACAATGTTGTGTGTTGTGCTCGTCAGTTGGCAGCACGCGCGATAATGTCGTCAACCGCAACCGAAGAAGAGCAACAAATTACAAATCTAATGAATTGCATTCGCGGATCAGACAGCAACCCCAGCCACCTTCTCCTCTGTGTACAGAATCCGCCTAAATCCGCCGTGTCTTTGGATCTATCTTCTACACAGTTATTTGACTTTTCTTTCTACGCTTTGGCACCTCTTCTCGATTGTTTCCGCTTTTGTTCTAATTCGTACTAAAAATTGCACATTAGATCATGTCACAATAATTTTATTTGTTTGTTGTTGTTGATTTCAATTGAAAAATGGTCTGCAGCCTGCTTTTGAAATACATATACGAGTAGTATACACCAGATATCTACACGTTGATGCCAACAGATGTTTATGGCAAGAAAAGGCGCTTGAGTTTAGCGGGAAATGCATAAAATGTTACGAGAATTAGTTCAGGTAGTGCAATAAAATAGATTTCCCATAAATTTCAAAATGCCAACCGTTTCTAAGAACATACGAGTACACACATATGGGGTGCTGAGGCGAGGTGCTGAGCTGAGGTGGCGTTCAATTTAAGAGCTTTGCAACAAAAGTAGACATTATTCTGGCATACAATTGTGAAAATTAAAGAAAATAAATATTTCTTGTTTTAAAATAGCCGCAAACTTAAGAAATCTATTTACAAATTTAATATGTTTATATATGCTTGAGTGAAAATAATAATTTATTCGTTTAAGAGAAACAACAAATTCGTTTTGAATCACGATTTATTTACGAGTTAATGCGCATATTTATGAGTTACTAGTCAGTTAAACAAATTGCTGCTCTTAACTCCTTTACCGTCAACCACAATAAACCAGATATTATAGTTGATCTTATGAGCTTAATCACTTCGGTTAAAGCTTATTACTCTTTTTACATACAGAGTAAACTATCCAATCGGTTGAATATAAACTAACAAACATATGAAAAAGAACAACTTATTAATATAAAAATACGGAAACTGTACATCTATAGTTCAGATATGTTCTTATATATACCTCTCATATGTCGGTTTGCACAACCACTTAGAAATTCCGCCGAGAAGAGTTGGCTTTTAGGATCCATTTTTAGGAGTTTTCGCAGCACACGCTAAGTAATTAACGCGCTGATTTTATAAATATCACAATCGTGTTTCTGCCATTAGAAATAATTTACATAAATTATAAAATAAAAATATTTTGAATCACGTTTTAATATTAGAAGAGTTCTAAAGTGAGCTTGAGCCAATAAATTAAAAAACAAGAAAAATCAATAAAACTTCTATTAAAACTTAAAGTTGGAACGAATATCCTCTTCAAGTTCTGCAATAATTTCATGATAAATAACATTAATAGTTGTTTATTGTATGAATAAAAAGTTAGTACATAGGTGCCAAAAAAAAGAAAAGAAAATGCAACGCCAAAATATGGACTTCCATTGAATCGAGTTCTTGATTAAAGAAGCATATCTAAATGCGTTCGTTATTCGATTATACGAGTATCTGTATTCATAGGTACGTCGATCTTTCGATCTGTGTGCGTCATAGGGCAGAAAATATTCGTAATTCAAAATTAAATCACGTCAAGCACTTGCAATAAATACGTGCCTTCATAATGTGTGGCCAATTCAGCCAGCCCGATTGTTTGCAAAACCCGCCATAATTATGTATCTATATAGTAGACATAAAGATAAATTCAAGAATTTTTGGTGCAAGATTTAGGAGCCGCCAAAATTCTTGGCACTGTGTCACCAACAATCGGATAAATAAATATGCCACAACGCAAAACATTTTAATGGCTATGGCTTGTTCTTTGTTTGCTAAATCCGATTCTATTTTAAATGGATCGCTTTATTAATCTTCAGTTGCTCGCTTTGGTATCATCTATTTTGAGCAATGCATTTATTTCTAGAATCTAACAAACAAACGCTATAAATTAGTTGCTGTATCAGAGATGACGTGTGCGTAGTGCAGAAATGTGCGAAAAATCAATTTGTATATGATATGCTAATATCTTTAAAAAATAAAGAATTAGCAGAAATAATGGCTACCAAACAGAATTCCACAAACAATGCATGGTAAAGTTTATGGTGTGTATTCAAAAACCACACGTGATCACTGCTTGGAGCAGGCTATATAGACTCTGCAGGGCGCTACATATCTATAGGGAGAGAGAAAACGCTGAAGCTCTTATATTTGTTCAATTTAATGTTTGAATTGCTTTTTGATTGATACTTATATAAGCAACCATATAGGTCCAATAATTGCTGGCTCTACATGAGGTAACCAATGGAATGAGAATATAGGTATTGTTACTAGGAATGTTTAAATTATGGAAAATTATAATAAATCGTAGTTATGTATAAGCTGACCCGATTTATTTGCAATGTGGCATATTGAATTATGCATCAAACTTTATCGTTGTTTTTAAAAATAGAATTGCAATTATTTGTAGAATATCCATAGCTTAATAATTTTCCATGCTGTGCCAAATACCACCAGCCTTTCAAAATCGATAAGAATATATATCAATATTTTCCATACTTTGGATATAACGGAAATTTATTGAATTAATTTCTTCACATCTCGCGTATGTACCTTTATTAGACATTTCACTCGACACGCCTATAGTTGACGTTGAGTCAATGGGTAAGAATTTCTTTTCGGACAAATAACCATAAATATTGTTGGCCAAGCGAGCCAAGCAACTTTCCCATGAAAACAAATATCTGTCGGCATTTCCCAACAGCCTGTTGTGGTTATTGGTTACGTAGCGTCACAAGAATTTTTACACGAAAATTCCGACAATTTTCCAAGCATATGAAGAAATGGCATTGGCAAATCAGAAACTCATTTTCTGCTCGCGGCACATGCTTACGAAATTTCCCACAAGACAAACACACGCACACAAACACACACACACACACACTCGCACACATCGGATGAGATGCTATTTATAAAGCGGTTACAGAGATTTGGGCCGCATAGCAAGCATTCACATGCCCTTTCCCTCACCCACCCACTGACAGGGCGTGCAGAGCAGAGTTTATAGCTGTCAACAAACACACACACTCGCACATGTGTGTAGAGAACAACAGAAAACAGCTGTTTGCGCTATGGCGGCCGCTGCGGCGCCAGCAGCTGCTGCATCGTAAAAATAATTAAACAAGAAGGAGCACGAGAACAGAACAGAATAGAACAGCACACACACATCCACACTCCATATAAGAAGCTAAGAAAAAAACAGAATGAAAGAAGAGAGAATGTTACAGACCACGGGATTAGCCGACAGTAAAATACCCTACAGCGGGCATATAAAATTATCGACGCTGTATTAAGGCAGAGGTTTTTTTTATAAAAACCATACGAAATTTAGGTAATGTAGCTAATGTGAGCAGTATCTCTTTAAAAACACAGTACTAATTAATAAAAAATCGAAGAAAACTTTAACCACTGTTAATATATTTGATAGAAGTTGAAGGAAATAAATGTAGAAGGCCATATTGGTTATTCACACTAGTCACACCATTGGTTAATTCAAATGTTGGCTATATGAAATTCTGCAAATTAGAAGAGGATGAATTAGGAAGAACGGCTCTTTGAATGACATTCAAATAAACGTATGTTTTATGTTAATAATAACATATGTATACAAATTTTAGGTGGAAGGTATCGGTAATCTGTCTAGCGGTGGAAGACAAATTAAAAAAAATATAAACAAAACTGTATGAAGATTTGAGTAAAGTTTTACAAAATTTAGGGATTTGGCTTAAATTTAAATTTGGTTGTAAATTTTGATTGTGTAACTTTGAAATGGCAAGGGAAAATTGAAAAAATAAAAGCCTACATACCAAGTTTGATTAAAAGTATAGGTACAGATATTCGGGAAATCGAGGCGGGCAAGAAGAGAGACGGATGGGGGGACATTTCTAGATCGACTAGCCTTGTCGTGCTAATCATGGAGATGCTTCTTTCTTCCGCCTGTCACGTACATTTTCACAAACCCAATAAGATCAATTACCTTTCAAAGGCAAAGAGTATATACAAAAAAAAAAAAGCTCCGAGCTTGCACGCGCCAGGTTGCGATCAATTTGCTCTATGCCGCCCACTTTTGAGCGAGTCGAGCGCTCCGACGCGGTCCGCTCTCTCACTGGCCGTTTGACGGGCTGGCTGGTTGGCCTGGTCGGTTGATTGACTGGCCTGCCGCCACTGCCACCCCATTTTGATTTTTAGAGCTTTCGGTTTCATTCACGAGACAGCGAGACAAGCCGGCTTGTGCCAACTGCGGAGCTCGCTGAGAACATCGGACGCATTCGAACGCGTCGCACGTAGGCCTACGGCATTCGAATTTGAAAACGGCAAACAGAATATTAAATCGAAAGCGATCAGCGCGAAGTACAATACGCAATTTTTTATGGAATAATAATATACATAAGTAATTCAATACTGTGCTGGCACGAAATGTAAAGATATTGAAATTAATTTTTTACAAAATTCCAACAGCAGAAAGCTAAATAAAAAATGTAAATTAAAATTTAAATGTGTTGCAAATAAATTTCAAGTGTTGGTTGCTGTTGCTGTTGTTGTCGTTGCTCTTGCTGTCAACGAACAGCAGAGCTGAAACAGAAACGAACAAAAAAATAAGCAACGAAACTGCAGAGCGCAATAAATTAAAACAATAACATTAAAAATCAAGTGAGAAAGCAGACCTCAAAATACTGATAAATAAAAAAAGAAACAAAAAGGCAAAAATTTACATTTAAATACATTTTGTATTTGTTGCTACGTTTTGGCTGTGATAATCAACAAAATACCAAAAAATTAATTTAAACAAAAAGTGCAGCAACAACAACAACGATCACGTCAACAACAATATGGTTGGCAAAGTTTTGGGCATTCGCGACTTGGAGCAGTTTAGCAGTCGACGCAGCAGCATCTACGTTGATCCCGAATGCGAAAAGTTCTTTGAGCTGCCGCTCTTCATTGCGGCCAGCTCGAATGACATAACCACAAAGTGCCAGTGCTGGCAGTTCAGCCCAGGTAATAAAACTTGATTAGGTACCTAAAAAAAAAACAACACAGATACAGAGAGGGGGAAAGAAAGAAAGAGAAGCATTCAAGAAACTAAACATAAAACGACATTTAGTGCGACACACAAAACAAAAGTGAAAAGTTCAAAATGTAATAAAAAACCATTTACATGTTGCTGTTCAAGTGTTGTGAGACGCTAATTTAGCGAAGACACACACCAATGGAAGCCAATAGTGTTAATAAGTCGGTTTTAAGGCAGAAAGCAAGATATTTCTTGTACTTACGCTATTCAGAGTTCTTCCCATTCCTTATACTCGTATTTCAAAAATAAATTAAGCAGATAAGAGTTAAGAATACCCCCTAAATGGAAAAAAAATCTGATTAACTTGACATGGTGTTTTAAGTGCAGTTGTTGTACGAGTAGCTCAGGACATTGCCACTCAAGATAACAACAAACGAAACTATGGTATCTTTATAGGGAGGTATAGGGGGTGGGAGATACAAGTTGGTATACTTGTATCTCCCACCCCCTATGTCATATTTATTTATCTCTTTCAATCCATTAATTGTTGACCAACGCAAGCAATATTGATTCAGACACAATTTATTTAGCCCAAGCATCTGCCAATTCTTGTCTACATTTTTGGAAAACCATTCAGCAGACTAACTAATAGCGTTTCTAGTTACAACAAAAATTTTGGAAACACTTTCAACAAAAAGCGTACGAGTTAAATTGCGATCAAGCAGAATGAATTTCAAATCAAAGAAACAGAGTGAAACTTTTGATACAACATGTTGTTAATTGTGGGCCACTTGAAATGAAAATGTGCTCCATAAAACTCATATATTAGAAGCCGTCGAAATAAGTTCAATTTGGTTGGTCTTCTAATGTAACAATTGATCACAAATTGTTGGTAGAAAGAAAATAGTTAGAGTTACTAGAAAACGCGAATTGGAAATGACGATGTGCTCCATAAAACTCACATCTGTTTAAGTCCACACAAGTCAGTATGAACTTACTCAAATGTGTTAATTAATTTATTCATATTATTCATATTTATTATCGTAACATCAATCATAAATTATCAACTTCGCTTGCGTCATTGCGTCTTCAATATCGGCGCTGTCAAATTGTTTAAATGCATTTGTGGCTCTTATCCCCGTTCCAATTCATTGAGCAGCACTCTCTACACAACAATTGATTATACCAGTACATACGATATAGGAAAATTACCGCATACATACAAATTAGAAAAGACGTAGCCCATTCGCTTATAACTTGCGCAATGTTGTTGCTGTTCCTCTCGCCTCAATATTTACATTTTTATAGCCTGTACCCAAAGGGTGAAAGGCTATACTAGTTTTGTGCGCATGTATGTAACACACAGAAGGAGGCGTGGCAGACCCCACAAAGTATATATATTCTTGATCAGGATGAGAAGCCGAGTCGATATAGCCTTGTCCGTCCGTCCGTCTGTCCGTCTGTCCGTCTGTCTGTCCGTCTGTCCGTATGAACGCAAGGATCTCAGAAAGTATAAGAGCTAGAATAACCAAACTTGGTTTCCATATTCTCCTAAGACCGAGAAAGTACGAGTTTGAGTTTTTTTTCGATGCACCCCCCCACTTCCCCGCAATTCGTGTTTTTTCTTATAACTTCCGTAATTCTCGGAATTTTGAAATCAATTTTGGTAGGTACATCCAGTTAGTACTAATGTGTCCGTGTGCCAAATTTCATCATGATAGGTCAATTCTGAAGAAAGTTATAGCCATAAGTAAAATCGCTGCTCATGCGCTGCCTCTGTCGGCAGCGCTGCCCGCAGCTGTTGTTGTTGTTGCTGCTTTGGTTTAACTTTGTGCTGCATACATACACGCATATAAACACGCATAGGTACGTGATGTAAATGTATGCTGTTAAAACTAAACATAAACATATATTCTAATTTAATTAAATTAATTAATTCATTAATTTTTTTTAATAATTTAATTTTTTTTTAAATTTTTTTTTTTTTAATTTTTCTTTTTTTGTGGAGAGTACAGGCTATTTTACTGTCGGGCTTGCTCGACTGTAGCGTTCTATCTTGTTCTTTAATGCAAATTGGCGGATTAATTACTCACACAAACGCGCAAAATGCAAACTGAGCGCTCAATTATACAATTTCAGTTTTTTTTTTATTGTTATTATTGTCTACATTTTTATCGCTTTATTGTTGTTAATTTTTATGGCATTTGGTGCAGTCATTTGATATCGCAAAATAGGTGTAAAGCTTTTGTAAAATTTAATTGAACACAAACAGCTTACTAAAGAGATTTTAATGGCATTCTACTCATATATAGGACAACAACAAAAAAGCACAAAAAAAAAAAAAACAAAGCGCTACAACTTTGTCAGGTAGCTGTAGAAAAGAACGAAAAAAAAGGCCAGGCCTTATCAGTTGCTTTATTTATTTACTTTTGAGTGCAATAACAACGTTTCTGAAAGTCACAAACTTTTGATGATAAGCAGCCATGCAAAAATCGATCAGCTGTCATTTAAGTTATAATGAGACATTTTCACGTTCGTTCGCACAGCAATCAATTATAATGCTGGAAATTAGATAATCGACATGTTCACCCATATACAATATATTCCTAATCATTGGGGTCTTGGGGTTTGACGTCAACTTATCAATAGCACACGAGGTTCTTCAATATCTATAATGGCCTGAAATGAGTTTATAACGAATTTTTCAATTAAGCCTAAAGGGTCTACTCACGTGTTGAATCAAATCACTTACAATTCAAACTTGAATATACATACATATGTTGAGATTTGTGTTTTGATATAAAGGAATAGGAATCTTGGGAACTGGGACAAGCTGCGAAAAGGCTTATGAAGGAATAGCATTCCTTACATGGAAATTGATATAGAATATTTGCAACCATATTTAATTAAAATAGTGCTAAAATAGTGTCCCAAACTCATAAAACTTTTACAACTGAAGGCTGTTCGTAGCAACATTGAGAAAGTTTGTGTGCGATAGAAAACTACCAAAAGCAATCACTTGATGATCGATTAGCTGAATAAACAGCCAAAACTACTAAAGATTAGACGCACTATTTATACACACATATAATTGCCCCACTTTCATATTTGTGCCATCAATACAAAAAATTAATTACTCTTTTCCAAATGTCTGATTACAAATAAGTGCGTCTTGTGTTTATAGAAAGCACAACGTTAGGCATAAAACGTATCTGATTATGTTTCTAAATATTTTTAAAGCACATGAGAACTTGTTTTATTAAATTGGCATTAAAACTGGACACCCTATTATTGCCCAAATACTTGAGTTGAGGCAACTGGCAAGCCTCAAGAACCACTTGTTGGTATTTGTAACGATAATTGCTATAAAGAGTCGTCCAAATAGTTTGTCATATGATGATGTGCCATGGGAGGAGAGGGATGGGGAGGTTATAGCCAAGAAGCCTGACTGATAACTTGGCCAAACATCTTATCAGGGCGTTGGCACTTGAGCTTGCGTGTTGAGCAAACAATTCTACGCTGTATAAGTATAAATATGTATGTATGTCTAGTATAAATACTTAAGTGAAAATATAGTCGACGCTTGCATGATTTACGATGCATAAAAAGTAAGCGTTGGACGGCCAGCACGCTAGGTCTATTTTTTAGCGACCTAGCCTAAGTAACTTTGACTTGGGTATGACTTGTTCTCACTATTCTAATTTCTTATTTCTATTCTAGGCAAAGAGCCCGCCTTACGCTCATTCACCGAAATACAACAACAACTGCAGCAGGGCAAGAAACGCGAGGTGAAGAACATACTCAGAGAGAATTCGTGGCCGATCAACTCGCCAATACGGTCACAATTATGGCCACTGCTATGTGGACAGCATCTGACCAAGCAGAACACGCTGGATGGTTTCTACTGGGAGATGGTCCATCAGGTATGTACATTTTGGCTCCTATCCGAACAGTCAGTGCTATAATATTATGGATCTTAATTGCCTACCAGGTCTTCGGCACCACAGAGTTGTCCGAGAAGCCCATCATGTTGCCGGCCTTCGTTGATGCCACACACTGTTTGCCCTACCACTTGACCAGCACGGGTCGTGCGGTGGCCGATCGCATTGTGAATGTCTTGGGCTATGACTGCCCCGATATAACCTACAGTCCAGTATTGTACCCAATTACATCGATACTATTGCATTTCATGTCGGGTAAGTAAACAAATCATTGAATCCTTAAACTTGTTAAATGTTTTTGTCAGAAAAACTAAAGTGAAAGTATTGTTAGACGCTCTCCTCTGCGATTCTCATGCTAAGAACTTAAATGATTTAAAATAGAGCATTTTTAATGTGTCATTTAAAATGTAATAATTCAATAGAAGAAGTGAATCCAAGGTTTATGATGTAGTAGAATTGATTTCAATTGAAGTAACATAACATTTATATATTACGGTTCTGGTGTGAACTATTTGAAACGAAATCCAGCGTAATATGTTAAAATAATATGATCCATATAATTTTTCAAAGATGTGGTAATCTTACTAGAAGTATTTAGGTCGAAATAGAAATTAAATATTAAATGTGTTTAGAATAGTTTAAATGTCTTATATCATCAACCCTCTATATAAAACTTCCGGCACCTGCCAACTCTCCCCTTCTTCTGACAGTTTTGGTTTTTGATTGTTTACAAAAATTCGAAAATAAATAATGGCAAATAATGGGATTTTTCATTAATGCTAGATATGTTTCACAATATTTACATTCTACTTTAAAACGTGCATATATTTGTTATAAATGTATCATCAAAATAGTCCTTTTTTTTTATTACGTAATAATACTTAAGCAGATCTCGGTATATGGCGGGCTTATCTGTTTTTATGCCTTTTATTTTAAGAAGAACTGAAACCAAATTCCATTTCTATCTTCCACTTCTAAATCGTAAACGAGTTAAGCGGCAATTTATAATATGCAAGGTCGATTCTCCGGACATCACGTGCTTGGCTTTGTGTTGTTGTTGTTATTGTTGTTGCTGTTGTTGTACTTTGAACAAAACACTTGAAATGAATTTGGTATCAGCTCGGCTCGGTGGCCCTCTACGTGCCGGTAATCGCACCTGCCGAGCAAAATTTGTAGCCACTTCTATCTATTTTTCAATCGAGCCTATGGTGGGGGCACTGCTCGTGAATGTGAATGTTAATGTAAATATTTGATGAATACATTTTATCGCATCTACAAAGTAAACAAATAAGTGGCACAATTGTAAATCACGTTGCCGCCCACCTGTCCCCTTCATCTTATCACAATTTTGCGTGAATTGAAGTTTCGTGATGGGCAGCGAATTGATTTGGTCAACATTCCACATTGCATTTAATTTAATATGAAGTGCAAATCGTACGAGTAGCGTCTATTAATGACGCTGTAGTTAGTGTTTCACATTAGCAGCAATTCCAAGCTACAATACAATACCTGCCTTGGTACTTGTTGTTGCTGTTGTTTTTATTTGATTTCTTCAAGTCTCCTGCCGTCCACCCGTCGTTATCAGTTCATTTGCATTTGTCTGGCAGCGATTCGTAAATGTTGTTATTGTTGTCAGTCAATTGAATTGTTTGCCAACATATAATTTTTTATTTGAATTGTTAACTGTTGGAAATCGGATTAAACTGGTCACATGCGACAGAGATTGTTGATTGGACTTAACCAGTATGTGCTCACAATACCACTTAGAAGTGAGTTTTTGGTTAAAACATTACTCGCGATAAAAGATGCATTTAATGTTTTTCCTTAACAAACTCAGAACTGAAAAAAGTAAAATAAAATGAATGCTTGAGGTATTTATTCTTTTTTTTTGGATTACAATTAAAACATGTTGCTACTAATTCAATTTCTGGTGATGACTAATTTCCACTGGAATCGAAGTCTGGCAAGAGTAAACTGATCACAAGTGTGTAAAGCGAATCAAGTTATTACGAACATTGATGCAATGTTGTCAATCTTCTCAAGTTATTACGAATATTGATGCAATCTTGTCAATCTTTGAGAAATACCGATACATTGTACAGATATATAGGTAAGCGTAAAAAATGAAGAACATCATCATATCCGTCGTTAACTCACTAAATGACAATGAATTTGAATGCCATTTTTAGGTAAACCGACCCATTTTCTCATTTCCCATTTCTTTTTAGACTAAACATTGTTTCAGTTGTTCATATGGACTCAAAGATATTAGATCTGTAGGTTGTTGATCAAAATTAAAATTTGATTTGATTTGCAAATGAAAGATGACGTAAATAATAACTGAAACTTCTGAACTTATTTTGGGAAAATTTAAGCTGATATACTTTTTATACTCTGTACATGAAATGTACAAGAGTATATTAGGTTTGCGGGAGCTGAAAAATGTAACAGGCAGAAGGAGGCGTGGCAGACCCCACAAAGTATATATATTATTGATCAGCGTGACAAGACGAGTCGATCTAGCCCTGTCTGTCTGTCTGTCCGTCTGTCCGTCCGTATGAACACCTGGATCTCAGAGACTATAAGAGATAGAGACACCAAATTTTCCACAAAGATGCGTTATGTGTGTATTCTATACGAGTTTGTTTTATTTTTTTGATTTTCCCCCGCACTTCCCCCCTATGGGGGTTTTCCCGATTTTCCATTCGTATAATCGCCTATATCTCGGAGACTATAAGACCTAGGAACACCAAATTTTAGTCCAAGATGCCTTGTGTGAATACGCAGAAAATGTATATTTTGGAATTCCCCTCCCTCCCCCCTCTCCCCCGCAAATCGTAACTCCCGTAATTCTTGGAATTTCGAACTAAAATTTTGCATATACCCCCAGTTAGTAATTATGTGTCCGTATGCCAAGTTTCACTATGATAGACCGATTTACCAAGAATTTATAGCCATAAATATATTTGCTGCTGCAGCGCTGCTCAAGCGCTGCCCGCGGCTGTTGTTGATGTTGCTGTTTGGTTGACTGCGAAAATGCTTACACAGACACGAATAGATGCGCATAGGCATACATACACTCACACAGACGCAATTGCTATGTAAATGTGCAATTATACACCCTTTACGTGAGTTCGAATACCGAGAGAGGTAAAATCGATCCAATTTTTTTTTTATATATATTTTTTTTTATTTTCTATAATTATTGTAAACATATGTACAGAGTATTTCAAAGTCGGGACACCCGACTTTAGCTTTTTTACTTGTTAGTATTTTATTTATATTTCTTGACTTTATAGTATTTTGAAATATTGGAAGTAGATATTGGTTAGCATTTCTGTACAAATTTAGTAGATGGGGCTCATTAAATCTATCCTACTATAAAATAAGTTTACTCGTTTAGTATCCTTTGTTGAGATTGTTTTTTTTTTTTTGACGTTGCATTATAATCAAAAAGAAATTTGACTAAGATGATAAAGATCGATAGATATAATATTTATTGCCTCTACGGCAGTGCTTGCTCTAAACATTTTGGAAAACTCTCAAGTATATTCTCAACTAGTACACTATGCTAGGCAGGCTTCCGCTGCAAATCGTAGATAACATTGAGAACACCCGTATTCAATTTATTCGCTAGTTTTCGTTTGTTTTTGCCAGCTGTGTTCGCCAGCTCTGACGCACGTCATTCCCATAATCTAATTAATTTGAGATGCTGAACTTTTGCCGGCAATAAACTTTTGTATGTACGCTGGCCCCTTATACACAATACATCCCATACATCCAATACCTATACAAGTATGTATATGTGTACATACATACTTGTATGTACAGGGTCTAACGCTGCGCTTTAAGTGTGGCGCACTTTATTTAGAATATCGTTATCATTCATGCATGTATGTATATATGTACATATACTTGTATATATATGTATATAGCTATGTGCTTAGTGCATATGTATGTATGTGTGTATGGTTGTATAGGTAGGCTTGAGAAGCGGCATCAATAAAATGCGACTCATTTGAGCACATGATTTGATAAAGTCCCGCTGATAAGACGCCGAGGTCGGTCAACATTACAAAAGTCGCGCTCCCACTGCCCAGCTTTCGAAGTTATTATTATAATTGTTGTTGTTGTTGTTGGTGTAGATGATTTGTTTTGTGTTAATTTTGGAGGTTTGTTTACGAAATATGTGAAATGTGTCTGTCCGTGTGTCTGTCTATCTGTCTAGTTTGAAATCTCCGCAGCGATTAGTTTTAATTCCGGTCTACGAATGCAATACCTCAAGGTAATACTTTTTATTGTTGTTGTTATTTTCATCGCCCTGTGCACTTTTCAAACACACATACTCGTACATACCATACATACATATGTACGTATCTCTAGAAAAATAATTGGTTTGTCTCGCGGTCGTTTTTCTTGCCTCTTTTTTTTTTTGATGTACAATTGTTATTTTACATGCATGTGCCTCCGCCATTGTTTACACAATTTGCCGAAAAGGAAAATGGCAAAAATTGCTGGCGGTATTGAAAACGAAAATGTTGTTTGTATTTATTTGCGTTCATCTTGTTGTAAATGAAAATAACATTTTCGACTATAATCATGTACCACATGTAGGCCTGTCGGCCCAGAAATTGGAAGCTGAAGGTCGTCCTGTCAGACATACTTGTAAGGTACGTTTTACCTGAAAATAAATTACATTTTTGAGTATTTCTTAATGTCTGGTCGGTCCGCTAAGTAATCGTTATATCGATCATTTCTAAGTGTTCGATATATTTATAAAACATATTATATCATTTTACTTCAAGGTAATTGGAGTGTATTTGATCTGCTTGGTAATGGAGGATCAGAGATAACACATATTTTACTTCTAAAATCGAAAAAGAGTTCTCATTTCCTTACAAAATAAGTATTGGTGCGAATAATTTGAAATTCCACAGCAAGTCTAACAAAGCCATTGAAATAGTCATTAAATTGTTATATTGTTGCATTGATGTAATAACTGGACGCATTTATTAAATATCTTGGAATGCCTTCCAGTATTATTTGAATTTATTGTTTCTTCTATTCTTAAACTTAAGCTTACCAAATTTAAATATTTCGATATGCAGATGTAGTTGCATAAAAAGAATGACGATTGATTTTAAATCTGCATATTTAATACAAATTTAAATAAAAAGGACCCTTTTAAACAAATGGCCTTCAGCTGGAGTAAAGAGTTCGGTACAGAATGGTAGATGATTATTGAATGTCGAATGTTTTTCTTCAACAGTATAGTGTGACAGTTCAAGAGGTTGGTTACTTATGCTAAATAAAAACAAACAGTTTCAATTCTTTATCCCTTCCGAGTACTTATCTGACGCCCCACTCGAACTCGCAAATAAATGAAACGTATCGGGCTTGAATATTGAAATCTCCGCACTGGCGATTCAAAACAACATTTTGTGCATTTCAAGTTCAAGAGCTTTACATAAACATTGGCCCGAGTGTGTACCGTTTGTATGCAAAGTATATACATTTGTATTTAAGGGTGTGTGCGTCTCGTTGACGTCATTGTCTGTGTGTATTTGCGGCAATTTAAGCATATGGTGGACGTCGTTGGCGTCGCCGCTGACTTTTTATGCAAATGCGAATTTGCCACTTAAGTAAAAAAAGTAAAATGTGTGCATAAACAAAGAAAACAGTGGCCGAAGGAATGCAAAAACAAGACTCGAGCACAAATTCCAGTGAGTGTCGAGTTGGTTGCTGGTTGGGCGATGTATGCGTTCGAGTGGTTAGCACAGTTTTTTATTTTTGACACATATAAGTATACAAATATGTGTCTCTGTTTTTTATTTGCGACTTTCGCACTCAGAACTGCGACGCATCTCATGTTTGGCGCGTTAACATCCTTGGCTATTTTTAGACTCATTCACACATAAACATACATATGCACGCACATATCTAGATATATTATATTTTGCTTTGTCGAGTCGCACGCCGTTTGTCAACCAACGCCTGCCTAATTTTCCTAATGAGCCGAGCACGTGAGCATAACATTCACATGAAA
This sequence comes from Scaptodrosophila lebanonensis, assembly GCF_003285725.1. Classification (NCBI taxonomy): domain Eukaryota; kingdom Metazoa; phylum Arthropoda; class Insecta; order Diptera; family Drosophilidae; genus Scaptodrosophila; species Scaptodrosophila lebanonensis. Next base: position 2,592,251 of record NW_022060738.1, read on the forward strand.
CCCTAGGGGCTGCCGGTTTTGTGTGGCTAGCAAATAATTGTTCTCGCGTAAACAATATCTCTTTTTCCCTTTTACGTTTTTGTTGTACTTTTACTCATTTTTATGTTTCTTATTTTCTTATAAATATTTTATATTGTTTGTTATATTTTTTTTAAAAAATCTCTTCTTTTTTGTACATTTCTATATACACATTTTGAAATATATATATTTAATTTTTAAAGTTTTTACTATATTTTATTAATTTTTTTTTTACTAACCATATAAAACATTGATTTAAAAAATTACATTTAATTTAAAAGAAATATGACTTTAAATAAAGTATTAACAATTTAATCAAAAAAGGGAAATAAATAAATATTTTACAAAATATAAACACAACATAGTTCAAAATCGAACAATATTATTCGGTTCTTGATACAATTTTTTTTTTCTATTTTGATTGTATTTTCTAACATAATAAATATTTTCCATTATGCTAATAATTTTCTCTTTAACAAATGTTCTTAACCATATTAGTTTCATTTGTTCTATATTTATTTTATATATAATTTGTTTATTATCTAGACTTTTTGCCCACTAATTTAGTTGATTAATTTCGTGTTTCTTTTATTGTGTACATTTTTTTTATTGTTTATTACTAGTGATGGTAATTAAACTTTTTTTGTATTTATAGTATTCGTTTATATTTATTTGTGAAGCTACAATTATCTCAAAGAGTACGGTTTTTTACTACATATTATATTATTTTAGTTTTTTATTTTTTTCTAACTTATAAGTCTTCGTTTAAGATGTTTTTCAATACGTCAAGAGTATTTTGTGTCGACACAAATAAAATTCAAGTTATATATCTACTTATATGTACATGTGTGTACCAGTATATAGGCGAGGTGGTTTTACGCTCTTAAAACAAATGCGCACTTTTTATAACATTTCGCTTGCTTTTTTCTTCTGCCATGCTTTTGTTTGATTGTCATTTGTTTTACGATTGTTTATTATTCTTGACTTGTATGCCCTGCCCAAACAAACAGACAAACAAGCGTACAAACATTTCATTCTGCTTGCTTTATAGAGTAATTGAGCAAAAACAACAGAATTCAAATGTCTAGCGTGCACGTGTTTTGATTTAAATACCAAACATCTTCATTAGGCGTAAAAAATGTATATTTCATATAGTATTGAGTTTGTAACAAAAGTGAAATGGATATTTATTAGCTTTGTGGCGAGTCCAGACAATATTTTGAAGTCGACACATCAAAGCGCATCAATTAGCTAAAATATTTAATGCCTTCAATTGAGAATCTTCGTTTTTTTCTCAGTTCTTCAGTTTCAGTTTCAAATTTGCATCAACGAGGCGTAAAGAGTGCTTCAATGGAATGTTATATTTCATGTATACTATATACATTTGTACATACATATGTATGTATTTCAAATGTTGTGTACTTGCCTTGCTATTTTTAACCCCTACTGTTTGTGTTTGCACGCTGAGTCAATTAAGAGATGATATGATCTCTATATCATACATACTTGTACTCCCTTTTAGTGGGGCTTGCGAGGTTTTTAGATAAGCAGGCGGTTGGCATTTAGTTTGTTTGTTCCTCAGATTTAGAACAGCAAAGCCAACAGCTCCGATTTAGTAACATTTCTAGTGTGAACAACAATATAGTGATACGAGTATGGCGAGCGATTTATATCTGGAAAAGCTAGTAAACTACTCGTACGTACGACGTCAGAGATAGTGCAATTCGTCAGGCACAGTCTTTAAATCTCATGCTGCTGCAAAATGTTTCACAGCTAGACTTATCGCAAGATCCAAAAATATCTACTAATTGGCCAATTAGAGAGCCAATCAATGGTAATAACTCAAGCTGCATTGTAAATTCAGCGATTATACATATATCAACAATGCTGATAATGTTTGCCAATATTTATGAGTTGATTGAGCAGAGTGCGAAAAATTTAAATCAAATTAAGGAAAGACAATTGATAAGTTCATTTTTGAACATTTTACCAACTCGTCACAACGAATTTACTATAAATAGGCAGTAATTTGCAAATATTTAATGAGAATAAAATATATTTTGTAAACAAACAGGTCGTTAGTCTTATCAGTCTATAAATTTCAGTATTAATAATATATAATATGTGTGTATATGAGGCGAGAGGTGCATCTGAGTTTTTGCAATTATATACTTAAAATATGCTTTGCACTTTTAAAACTGCAGCCAAGTTATTACTTTTTTAATTGGAAACTAACAAATCATTCAAACAAACTTGTCCGCTAAAGCAAGTCAATAACCATATTTGCCTTTCAATTATAGTCTATTTAAGCTTAAAGGCTGCTAAAAGAACAAATTTCAAGTCCGCTTTATTTATTGGAAAGTAAATTACCCTTTTGATAGCTGAATAGGAAAACCACTTAAGCTATCTTTTATTCAGTTATTGGTCGTCAAACAATTAAGTGATAAGACTTCGAACGCCTTAAGAGACCCTAAAAACGTTATATCCCAAAACATGACTAATTAAAAACTTGTTAAAAATCAATAAACCGTTGCGGAGATATCCAAGGAAGACTTTAAGTCATATTCGGAGAAAACTCCAAGACCACTAGAGCAGGGCATTGAACCAACAGCATGCACGCTCCCTACTTTTATCCCCTAACTTTTACCTGAGCACAAAATAGAATGCACCCACCACCTTTTATGAGGTTGGGTAAATCTCGAAAAATTTGCAATCCTTGCCAACATCAGTTTTAGGGATTATTCCACACATAAATTAAAAAGAATTGTTTAAATCGTTTCTATGGCAAATACAAGTAATATTTATAACTACTTATTCGATAGGAAAATTATGTTTTTAAACACATACCGCCGAATTTAAAACAATAAAAAGTTCAAAATCTGTCCAACACTATTGCTTCAAAGCTTTAGTGCTTATTCAACACTTTTAAATCAAAAAGAATTGTTTGCACAATTGCTTCAAACAGCTATCGCAATGAACTCTTATAATTAGTTTATAGGAAAGCGACAGAATTGATAACAATTAAGTATATTATAAAACTACAATTACGGGTAATCGCAAACTAAGCAGAACTGCCTTAAGCCGGCAAGAGCTGACGCTGCACTGATACCGCGCTGATAATGGTGTGCAGTTGTTGTTGTTGCAGTATAAAATCTTGTTCTATAGCTGTTTGCATTTTAATTTTTTTTTTGCATTGCAAAGCATGTAATGAAAAAGATAGGAGACTGTGAAGAAAAATGTAAATAAATTCAAATCTAAAAACACAACAACGGCAAACGACAATTAAACTTTGTAATGTACAACAATAATAACAACAACAAGAACAATAAAAACTACAACTAGAAGAACTGAAACAAATCAATAGCGTGAAGGGGGGTAGGGGATGGGGTAAGGCTGATAGACCAGCAATCTGCTTTTGTTCACACTTATCAGCAAACTAGCTAAGCGGCAAAAGCAACAAAAGTGCCGCTTATGTAAAAATGTGCATCGTACCAGCAGTCTTAATTGAATTTAAAGCCCTACCCTATAGGACCCATGCACACACACACACACACACACACACATATACACACACGCACACCCCCAACCACCTGTTGTAACTGTAATTATTTCCGCGTGTTGTTTTCTATTTTGTGTGTCAATTGGTGAAGGTTTTTGTCAGCCTGCTAATTGAAACTTAAATGGCTTAGATTAGAGCGAGCAGCTGAAAAATTAAGCAATTTATTAATTCTTTTAAGCTTTTATTTCCATTATAAATTGATTATTTGGCTTATCAATTTTTTAAGGCCCGTTAGTGCTAATGAGCCAGGCACGAATCTCAATCGAAACTCACATGTTTATATGCAGAACACGCAGTATTGTGCTTTATTTTTAGACCAGCTCAGCTCTGGCCGTCAATGTTCATTACACAATTTTAGCTAATTTTTCAGACAAATAATTTGCATGCCGAAAAGGTAAATTAAACAGCAAAATGTGCTCATTATGAATGCGGCAGCCACTCACTCACTTGATCGCAGCTTTGCCCCTTTGGGCCGACCTCAGTTGAATTTGCAATTCAATTTGCTGCATCGCTGCGGGCACTGTGAAAGGCTCAGACCTCAGACTAAGACTCAACCTCGGCCCCAGGCTCAGTCTCAGTCTCCCAAGCCCCCAAGTCCCACACAAATGAACCCGAAAGCGTAAGTCCATGAAGTGGAGGCGCAGTAACAACCGCAAATAAACGTCAGATGATGACGATGATAGCAACCGCAAGAACACAACAACAATAACAACATTTACAGAAATACCAACAACAACGCCCACATCGAGTCTGCCTATTTATACAACCTCGAGAAATGCATTTTCTTGACCTAATGCAGCACGAATTGCCATTAGAAAATTGTGCAATTAAATTAGCGACAAAACTAATATGGCATGAGATGTGGTTCCAGTGGTGGGCAGCACAGTTCAGCACAGCTCATGTTTACTCTATAAATAAGTATATGCTTCTATACTTGTATATGTTTTTGTACACTAATTTCAATTTTAAGAAAGAAAAAGTAAAGAAAGGTCCCCAGAAAAAGTTCATCTTCAACTGTTACAGGAACTTTTCATTTCAAAAAGTACTATATAGGGCTAAAAGAGAAAGACACCAGGCAACCTTTTCTTTAAAGAAGAAACTTCTGTTGCAAATATTCATCGACTTTTAAAGAGTAATTTTCTTCATAAAAGTCGTATACTCGTATAGACAAAATAAACAAAAGAAAAGACTACAATTATTCATCGATTTTTAAAAACACCTTTTCTGTTGAAAGGTTGTATTTAGGGCTACACAACAACTAAAGAACAGAAAACTTCATTAATTTTTCAAAATAAGAAAACATTTGAATATGAAACGTTTTTAAATCATCATTCTTTTCATTTATTTAAAGTCTTGACAATTCTGAGATTTTAAATCACATTGTTTTTCAAATGTTAATTTTGGTTTTCTGTTAACTTCGGTCGTAATTTTTTATGGTTTCAAATTTTATGAAGCATCTTAATTACACCATAAACTGTATTTACAAATCATCCAATAATAAGCAACTAAGTGTATATTTCTATTGTTAGCCCCTATCGCGGTTAGGGTCTCCAACGACGTCAGCGATGGCAACAACGCTGCAACGTATGATTAAATACAGATAATTGATAGTCTAAGCTACCAAGAGCAATTCGATATCGACTCACACGCCTTCAACTACTGAACAATGAAGCGTTGAAGCGCAGAAAGGCAAATATTACGTATACGACATGTGAAATGTAATGCGAATACGAGTGTGTGTCTGTGTGTTTGTGTGTGTGCTGCTGCCATAAGGTTAAATAAAACAATTTCGATTTGACTGATGAGCGCGAAGAACATAGGAATGATTGATTCAATCCATATAGCAAATACCATAAAATGTAAATAAAACCAATATGAGGTACACATTTAAAATAATATTTCCATCTGTATTTTTCAGAGGAGGAAGCTTACATTTGCCTTGCCGGCCTGGTTGGCAGCAAAGAGAAGGTTTTCATCAATCAAACCAAACTATTGCACGAGGTCACTTGGAAGACAGTCATGCAGATAGCCAAAAAGCACACGGTAGGTGTTAGACGATGTGGTCTGTCAGGAACGCACTCGCTAATCAATATTATTGTCAATTGATGCTTTGCAGAAGAGTGCCATTTCGTATTTCCAACGCATATGCCCGGGTCTGAAGCTGGAGCGCGTCTTCATGGACTGGTGCTGGTGGATATTAGCTGGTCTACCCTTTCAGCATCTGGTGCGGATCATGGATTGTTACTTTCACGAGGGCATCAAGGTGCTCTACCGTGTGGCGCTCGTCATACTCAATCTCTTCCACAAGGAATGCCAGTCGAACAACGAATGGAGTCCGGATAATATTAAAAATGATATTGGCAATGCGATGATTAAGTTCTGCAAGAAGATACCAGTGTCGCCGGCGAAGCTGCTCCATGCCGCTTTTAGTATTAGGGGACTCAGGTAGGTGCCACAATACAAACAAAAATGTCCTATTAGCACTTCGTTTGGAATAGTTGTATGCCCTTTAGACCTAACATTATACAGCGTAGAGTTTTGATATAGTTTTTGATAGCAGAACTATGTATTATGGCTACACTAACAAAAATTCTAAAGTTTTGAGAAGCTGCACACCCTTACTAGCTCTGGTGTTTAAAGATCTGCGAGTAATACAATTATTTTAGTTTTATTGCCTTGCCTAAAATAGATCAGAATACAGTAGAGATGGTAACTTAATCTCACATATCAACCACTACTTCAGGGAGTTTGCTTTTAAATAATTAAGATATTATTATTCACCCGTACCAAAATGTATCGAAATAGAAAATGTGAAATACTTATAAATTAGATAAATATTATAGGTAACAGTTGAAGCTCGCGACCATAATTATTAGTTTTCCAACACTTCTTCTCTCATCTGCAGTGAAAACAAAAGTATTTAAAATGACGAAAAGTTATTAGAGTCAGTACCATAATTATTAGTTTGCAAACTATAACGTCGGCTGAAGTTCTAGGCCATAAATAATAATTTACCAACACTATTTTCTTTTTTTTAATCTGCATCAAACTAAGAAGATATTTAGAATGCTAAGAAGATGAAATACTTACCAACACTGTTTTCTCTTTTCAGTTCCCAGTATATTTCTAGAATATTTGTCAAGACTGAAATGCTACTAAAAAGCCGTTCCGTGCTCAATAGCGGTTCGAAGCAACTAATCAAATCGCGTTCAAGTGATAATCTGCCCACTAGTCAGTCGCAGGTCAACATTCAAATGATGTCACACACATTGACCATCCGTGAGGTAAGTGTCGACCCCTTTTGCAAATTTCAACCCCCTAGACACATACACTAGGTACTCACTAGATTTGTTAGACAAACACTGGAAAAAGAAAAGAAACAAACAACAACACACATACACGATACAGAAATTCGTCGTTTTTAGTTTAGTTTTAAGGAGTTATTTTTAAGTCTCAGCACAGCACATATATTTATATATAATGGTATTTATTTATTGTTTCTTGTGTTCTTTCAAACCATTTTGAAACAAATTCTACATCGAACGAACACACGATTCGAAAAACATAACCAGAAGATGCACTCCGAGAGCTGTCGCAATTTGGTATGGGGTTGAACAAATCTTTTGATGTTACTATATATACTTATGATATATAATTTTGCTGTTGATATGAAGTGCTTGTTTTGTTTTTCATATGTTATGAACGATTTTCTATCAACTTAATACGCAAATGTTTGATTTAAGAGTTCCGAATCGAGTTCGTTTATATGAGTCTAGACTCGAATGCCCTTCCCATGATTCAAGGCGTTCGCAGCTTTTGCGATGAACTGCTTCATTTTTGAGTTTGTTTCAAGAACTTTCGACAAAAATTAAAATAAAAAGAAGAGAGAAGTTTTCTCTCTTATTTTATTCAATGCTTCTAAAACCCAGGCAATGGGCTTTTGCGAAGTAGCTTACTCTGATATTACGGGCATATATTTTCGAAGCTGGCATTTTTGCTTTATGCGAAGGGCATCAACAAGTTAGTTGCAAGGACTCATATATATTTTCTTAATACTTTGTGTTCCTGTCTTGATTTTCTGGAATGTTTGAAAGGAGAAAAGGAAAACTAATTCTAAGCTGCTGTTTGGTTCGCTCGACTATTGTTAAATACAAACATAAACAAAAGGCTGCTTTCATTAATTAATTTCTTTATTATTAAACTATTGTTTCATTTATTTTGATTTTTTTGCTGCACATTGCCAACAAAAACAACAACAAAACCAAAAACTACATAAAACACTAATCAAAAACGAATTTAACCAACTAAACTGATAAATTGTTATATAGACATGCATATATATTTACATACTTTTATAAAATAAAGCCCATAAAATTTATTTCTATTTTTCTTGTATTTTTTGCTGCCTTGGCAACTATGAATGAATATTAATGAAACGAAACGAATCAAAAACTAAAACCAAATCCATCATATCGATAATCAACTGTGAATATAATAAATGCGTACGCTTTATCAACATTAATTTATCCATTTGAACCGAAATTTCCGAACTAAAAACTTAACGCATTTCATTTGCTTTGTTTAAAAACTCTGTCCACACGTGCATTTGCATTTTTTTTGTTTTTTTTTTTTTTTAAATTACATTTAGGGCGAAAAATCGCCCGGTCATAGAGCTATCGCCATGGGCGTCTATCCCATACACAATTTGAAAAGTCAAGTGTGTACCAACGAAGATGTAAGTTTGATTTTGAATCGAAAAAAACCGATAAGCAAATCTTCAGATATTCAAATACCTATACTCGTATAATTGTATTCTGCTAGTTTGTTACATATTCACTATATATCTACAACAAGATAACCAAGAACAATAAATATGTTATGCTTTTAAAATGCACCTCACTTGCCCTCTCACATGCCGCTCTCTATCTCCACTTCTTAAAGCATTTTTCAACACTGCCCAGGCACTTTAGAATGCATGACATGCGCCAAAGTTTCATTTTCTTTATAACAAATTTCAAATACCCAAAATATATGTATTTATATATTATTATAATGCAAGCTGTATTATGATGAACGAATATTGGTTGGCATCCTTTTTGCTTATAATTTTTTGCATTCATTTTGGTTTTCTCTTTGCATCAAGTCATAGAGTTTAAAAGGAACTGTGCAGCGCAACTTGAGTTGTAAATGAAAGTGAATATAAATCGAATTCCCTCAGATTCCACTCTATCTATTCCATTTCTATCTATCCTCAATCGTTCAATGTGCCCCCTTCCGCCACTCTAGCCCCTGTTCTAGCTCAGCCTAAGTTATTATTCAGTCTCATACTATGTAGTATATCTGCATATAAGAGACTTCAGAGACTTCACAGACTTGTAATTGACATGATATAATCTTTTTTCATAGCATTTTGGTTTACCGGGCACAACGAATTTCATAAAAACCTGGACGGATAGACAATTTGTAAGCATTATGCAAAAACCTCAAAAATAAATGCAAGCTCCCCTTCCGTCCCCAACCAAACATCCAAATACTCCAACATATAAAAAAAAAACACAAAGTGACGTCTCACCCAAGTGTGTGTGTGTGTGTGTCTGCCTGTCTGTCTGTCTCTCAGTCAGTCTGTCTATGATTGTGTGTGCATTGTCTGTAGTACGTACGTATTGATAATCAAAATGTAAGAATTACATCAATTAAGTATTATAATGCTCGATCCATTCGCCATTCTCCCCGGCACTACAGTTTTAGAGTGACTGTTCATAAGCATGCGCTCATTGCTGCTGTTGTTACAGCAGCAGTTTGACAGTCGCTGTTCAATGCTAAGCAGCATGCGTTGCCGCTGCAGTTTTAGATGAACTGCTTTTTTGCTTAACTAAGCTGTATTTGAGTGAATTTTTGTATTTGCCTGTTGTTTAAACTTAACTTAGCTTTTAATTAGACTCTTTAGCATTTTCGCTTAGCTAATGTTTTATGCTGCCAACTAATTATGTTATTTGTGTAAAATACTTAACCGTTTTTGGCTAAACTGTGCTACCTCTTTAAAGTTACTCTGTTAGTAGTTAATTTGCGCTTAATTCTAAATATGCAAATGGATCTGTTCAGTAGAAGATAATTGTACCTTTATCTTACCCCCTCGTAGTTGTTCACGCTGTGGTCGTGGCTACCCGTGCGCATAACAATGTACCAACCGGTACTGCTTTACACTACTGAGGAGCACGGCTGCTCACTGACAACATTCTACGTGCGCGTGGAGCAGCATGAGCCCACACTCCTCATGATCAAGACGTGCAATAATGAGGTGAGTTGCACTATGCTTAACATTCTTATATAGAGATATACAAGTTGTACTCTTCCATGCAGGTTTTTGGCGCCTACTGCTCCTCGCGCTGGTTTGAACGCAACGTCAAGGACGACAGAGGCCAGCGACAGGCCTACTTTGGCACTGGCGAGACCTTCCTCTTCTCCCTCTATCCCGAACGCGCCAAATACCCCTGGGTGGGCATTGAGAATGACAAAGACTTGGGTCACTCGTCCGAATTGTTTATGGCAGCGGATTCCAAAATGATAACAATTGGCGGCGGGTAAGTTTCCAAAGCACATCTCATGTATGTCGGAAAATTGGGCGTAGCATTTAAATTGTAGATGAATAAAAGGGATGGCTCACTTTTCTTTATTAAGACAAGCTGGTCGGTCCATTGCGTTTATTTACAAGGTAAAAAAGTTAAGAGAGCATATATTTGATAGAATACACGTACATATGTATAATTATACATAGTTAGAGTTGAGAATTTTAAAATGCTTGTATTTGTAATATACTTGTATATGCCAAAAAGAGTCCTCAAATGTCTTAATAGTTCCCAATAATGGAACATGAATTTGCGTTGATCATAGTGCAGGTCCCTGCCAAAGCGTATTCAGGGCTCAATTATATATTAACAATGAAAATTTAGGAACACAAAACAAATATGTGTAGAATTTCTGTTACTAGCAATAAGTGATCTGAGGATCAGTTTTTAATGATGAAATGATATTGCTTTATATTGTTAAATATATTTTCAATAATCAGCTACTGTTCCCAATATAACGTTGCGAAGATTATTAAAAAATTTTTGATTTTTTTTTCGAAATTTAAATTTCTCTTAAAAATCTGAGATCAAAGGCCAGTCAGTGGGTTTGTTTCATGTTAGTGATCACTTAAAATGGTAACTTAATTTCAGAGCCGTAATGGAACATTTAAAAAGGAATTGGCCCTACATTTCCGGATCAGTGATCACAATTATTATTGAAATTTCATATGAAGTTCGTATTAACTGATTTATATCCTTCTTCTGCAACTTACAGTGAGGGCCAAGCTATTTGGATGGATGAGAACATACGGTTTGGCAAGACAGACAGCTGTAAGACCTTCAACAATCCGCCGCTGTGTCCATCCGGAGATTTTGAGATACGTGTGCTCGAGGTTTATGGCTTTGTGGGCATCTAAGCTTGACGTCGCTGCTGACCAACAGAAATTGCCCGCCGATGTTTAAGTGCTCAGCCTACACTGCTCTCAAGGCCACACACACACACACACACTGATACACAGTCAGACACTCAGATACAGATACTAACACAAGAGATACTAACAAGCCCGCTTACGTTTGAAAGAAAATCAATCTAGTTGCCAAGCTTTGATGACAAATCAAACGTGAGTGAACATTTATAAAGATCTATTTATAAATCGAAATTGAAATGGCATGAGATGAGATGAGAACGAGAATGAAAGCAAAGCGAAGCAAAAAGGAATATAATAAAGAAATAACAAACAACAAACAAATTATATAATATACTTATAATGAAAATACTCTGTGAGTTAATGTTTTAAAACGCAAAGCTTTGGAATTCTATACAATAGTTGTTATCAAGTATAAATATATATATTATATAAATAATAATCTTAATATTATGAATGTGTATATCTAAATGTAAATTTATGTTAAAGTTCTGAAAGCAGGCACCAATCAAATATTATTCCTTAAAACCATTTTTGCATAAAAAACAAAAGAACTCAAAAGGGAGGAAATCGAAATGGGAAAATCGTGGCAGCGACTGCTTTCTTTTCTTTCATTTGTACATTTGTTTCTCCTCTTCGCTATCATAATATTATTTTGTGGAAACCAAATTTACTGACTTGACTGAATTCGTTATTATAATGTTATTAATATTAAATTATACTATTATTATTATTACTACGTGCATAAATTTTATTTTGTAAATGCATTATACATACTACGTCTATTTATCTTAGTTGCGAAACGAACATGATTCAAGAAATTTGTATTTAGTTTAGCTTTAATGTCGCCACTAAATGAACATTATGAGAAATGAAAATTATGAAATACATGCAACAATTTGTTAAAAATTACAAGCCGTACTCCTTATACTCCTTATATACAAACATATATCCACATACATATATGCATATAAATATGTAGATCCATAGATTGAATAATCAGCAATAACTAAATGGGTTTAACTTTTCAAACATTACAATACAAACCACTTACAATAGTATTAGAGAACAAAAACAGTTAGTAATGTATAAGGTGTGGATGGATCTAGACTCTAGACTCTATCCATGCCCTATAAACAAGGCGCCTGAGTGTGCACGCACTTGAAGTTTTTATTTACCCGTAACTTCTTAGGCACTCGGAAACACACACAAACGAATTGAAATTGATCTCATTGATGCCCTTTCGAATGCTAATCGTATTAGAACCCATATTCCATTCTATACTTGTATATTAACAGCGTAAAGTTCATGAAATTTGCGGGCAAAAACTTTGGACAATTCAATCCCTTACTTCTGCACAATTTTCTAGTCAGCAATGCTATGTGTGTTTGGTGTCTATCCAGAATTCCGAAGCTCGACTTTTCCGAGCACAACTATTTCATATTACCCCTTTGAACGTATTGAGAGCTTCAACTGATTGCCCGCTCAGTCTGCCACTGCAGTTTGCACTACGAAAGTGAATTGTTAATAAAACTTACCAACTACCAGTTACAAGAAAACAAATAATTAAACACACACAACGAAGTGAAAAATGTTAGCAAATTGGCTGAAAGTTGTTGCTGCTGCATTTCTCAGAAAGTAAATTCCCTTGCACTGCTCAATAAAATTTCGGAGCTGGTACTCCACAGAGGTCTCCAAACCAAACCCAAATTAACTGGCAGCTGCAACTTGTGGCCAAATATTTGTAGAGCAACAACAACAAATTAGTTTTACGGCTTAAGCAAACGCTCTGTGTTGTCGTTAATTGATGAATATTTAACCAACTTATTAGAACTAAACAAAAAAATAGAACATAGGAAGCAGGAAGAGTTCAAATATTGCTGCTGCAAGACAAGTTGTTACTCATTTAGAATACCTAAGAAATTGTTTCTACTTTCTTATATTATTATGTATTATTAATAATATTTGTATTATCTACTTAGTTGACTATTCTTAAAGAATTGTTAATGGCCTGTTTGTTTGTTATGACCACGACATATATACATATACCATCTTTGAAGAGTATTGGCAAATATGTTTCAAAAACTTTGTAAAATATTTGTTAGTTAAGTTTCTCAGCCCCTGCGCTCTTGTTTTTCATTATACTACATTGTTCGTTATTGTGTAGGTTTCTCAACAGCTAACTATTATTCTGTAATCAACAACAACCAATCATTTATTTTGTTATTGACAACTGAAATTATTATATTTATGAATAAATGTGTTTGTGTAAATGTTTGCTTCTCCATAGATGTGTCGCCTTTTTGCCGACACACCCTAACTGCTTAACTGATAAAGAGCATTACATCTAAAATAATACATACGAGTATAAACTATCATATATGGAAAGAAAGAATATAGTAGACGATGAAAGCTTACAATAAAAAGCATATATGCGTACATTACATTTAATTCAACAAACGGATTATTTATATATAAATATATATATATATATATATATATATATATATATATATATATATATGTGTATGTTAAATCATTTTAGTGGATGTATAAAACAATAAAAACATATACAACAACAATGTTGAAAATCATTTTAGAGTTACTTCAATGTGTTTTCAGTGATTTCAAACTATAGCCCCAGCAATATATGATACATAGTATATGCGACTAATCTATTTAAAGCGTGTAGCAAGCCAGCGGTTGAAAGAGTATGTAGCTTAACTTATTCTCTTACCCCAATCTGGCATTTCTATGACCTTCTTTTTAGATCAAATACCATCGATTCGCAGTCCGTACTGGTTCTCAGACCACTATCCAGCAGAAGTCTGTACTAGTTATGAACTGTTATTCTTATTATTGTTACCAGAAAGGCTCGGCTTGGTACAAGCACATATAATTCATTGATATCTGCGTATTATATATTTTATTATCCCATTTAAACTAGTACTTGTATATACAATCTATTCTGTTTTAGGTCGACATACTTAGCTTCAATGAAAGCGAAACTGTTGAAGTAACGCTGTTAAATACTATCATATTGTACGTGTATGTTAAGTTTTTAAGAGAAATGCTGTTAAGTGTCGCGCTAAGCATAACGCTGATAAGTGTAACACTGTTAGCTGTTAAGCTGTCAAGTGCTATGGATCCATGAGAAACGCTGTTAAGTTGAAGCTGCAGAGGGAAACGCTGTTAAGAGTTAAAGTTTATCCTGTTAACCTGTAATTTTTTGACAATTTAGTTTTTCAACAATCTCTTCAGTGTAGAATGTCTGTAGCCAAGAAATATGAATACTTAAAATATCGCTGCCATGTTTCTCAAAAACCAGACGCGAATGCGAGAGTTTGTGACTCAGATTTCTAAGTTTTAGAGTTGTTTGTTTGAAAACCCATCCACACATTTAATTCGCAATTAGTTAACGTCACATAGTGGCATATTACATATGTATTACTAAGAAATGAAATCATATTTGAATACATTTCATTTTTAATTAAATTTTAATTTCATAAATCGGCTACGAAGGTGTATGACGGTCAAGAAGCTGACTCGAGCAAAAATTTGAGAGCTCAGACATAGCAAGATGATGTTTTCTTTGCATAATTCAAAGCGATTGAAACTTGTTTGGTTTAGGAACATACACATATTGTATCGTTTAATGCATACTTTTCACCATTCAGTTATTTGTTGTTGGTTAATTACAATTGTTTAAACTATTTTTAAATCATTTCTTCATTACCAACTCAGTGCATCCAAAGCCAAAGCAGTAGGCCAGCTAGGACTGTAGTCCACGATATAATGCCGCGAGCGCTGGCATTGCACAGATCATCGTCGCAGGCGAAGCAGCCGAAGAACTTAAGATACGGCACCAACGGATCCGGATGCTCGTCACACGTAAACAATGAATCAGCTATATTGCCGAAGTAGCAGGAACGACGAATGAAATACTTTTCGCCCGGCACTGCAGAATATAAGTGGCATGTAGAAATACAAGTAGAAGTGCATTTACAATTGGGCACCACTGGGTACTTGGTGGTACTTACGGCCATCGTAGAACTTCGTCAGGCAGGCGGTGGCGGGTCGCTGGGGATAGTAGAGTTGAAGGCGTTCGGGCACCTGCAGGGCATCGCAATCGGTTTGCGCGATGTCGTCGGGAATGAAGGTTTCGCCGCAATATTTGTCATTGATCGAGTCGCATTCGTAGCATGAAATGGCAAAGGCTGACCGAGATGACGGCATTATAGCAACCAGTATACAGTATATCTGATTTTCTGTTCTGTTTATCGTTTTCGGCTCTAGACAATCGCTCGTCACTCACCTGCAGTGGCGAACGTGGCCAGCAGCCACAGCGAGATAGGCACGCGCATTCTCATATGGGGAGGGGGAAGAGGCTGAAGAGCTGAGGCGGTGCGGGGTTTGTCGAGCGATTACCGTGCGAATCAACACATGGTACGTAAGTAGAACCGTTGCCTCGTCGTGCTCTGGCCAGACTGAGCATAAAATGGCACGAAATCTGAATGAACATTTTCATAAAGATTTCCATTTTCTTCACATACACGACTAGTAAGTATACAATGCGAAATGAGAGGCGTTTGATAGGCGAAAAATAATATTGAAAAACAAAGAAGTATAGAATGAAATATTCACGTTGACATAAAACATTGCTGCGGTTCTGTGTGGGAGCGGTAATAGTGACGCGCCCTTGCCTTCGCCTCCCTCTTTCCTCTCTTCCCCCAATCCTCCATCCCGCCATTCTATTGCCATTCATCGGAATGGCTGGCCAGCAGCAAAAGTTCATTAGTGTTATTGAATAAATAAACAAATTAGCTTCTAAAATTATTTTTTATTAGTTTATTTGTATTGCGCTCATGTGTTGTATGTTTGTGTGTTTAGTGTGTTTGTGTGTGTGTGTGTTCTTATTCTCCAACTACTACATATTTCCAACTATATAACTAGTTAATATTTTGTTGCTCATACGCCCTGTTGATTGTCTTTTCGCGGCCTAGATTGGGGCGTTGGCATCCCTAATGGTATCACCTGCGAGTAATTAGCCAAGCTTGAGTACGCGAGAGGCCAAAATAAACACAAACAGTGACAACATCTTCCACTCTATGCCCTCGTGTGTCCGGGACTCCCCTCCATTGCAGTAGTTCTCGTTGTAGCAGACGTGGCAACTGGCGTCCTGCACGGCCACCAGCGACGGGTCCAGACGACAGCCAATGTCGGTCTCGTTGACGTCACCAAAGTAGCAGCCCCGCACGAATTTCTGTACGCCGTGCTCTGTCATTGAAACGAAAATTGAAACAAAAATAGAGACGATATGATTCTCCATATATACATATGTACGAGTACGAGTATACTTGTATATCAATATATTACACGAGAAATGCTAATCTAGCGCCGCTAGCATTTAAGCTGCCCTTTTCTTGAATTATGTGGCGGACACGAATCTATTTAAAGCGCTGACGTGAACACCACATAGTGGACTCTTGCATCCCTCGAGGGGAGTAACACATATCAGTGTAGGCGCCGCCCTGGCAGCCCACAACAACTGTTGCTTGTGTCATTGAATCGATGCAAAGGGCAATGGGCGCGCGGTTTCATTGCCATTGGGAGCCACTGCGGCTGTCAAACGCCAGACAGCTGAATTATCGGCGATTAAGGATTTTTGTTTCGACATTTGCGATGCTCGTCATTAACAAACAAATATAATTAATTCCAACACCTTGCAGCCAACTAATACCCCAAGAAAATGGCGCTCTTTTGCGGGAAGAATGAAAGAAGGCCAATTGTTTAAAACAAGAATTGTAGAAAAGTGTTTGCTTAAATCTCCTAATCGTAGAAACCCTTCTCAAAATTGTTTAATCATTTTTTGTCAATAGAATGCACTTCTGTTCAGTTTCAGTCTGAATCAAGAACTTTTTTAAAAAGTGGGAATATGGGTAGTACTACTTATAAACACCCGTCAAACATTATTTAAGCTTTATTATTCTCGAATATTTTGCAAAAGTCAAACACCTACGCTCTCTGAAAACTTAAATGCCTAAAGTTCTTTCGACATGAAATTTAATTATTGAACATTAAGTACTTTTAAACAAATAACAGAACAAATTCAAAATTGAACTAACATTAAACGTTTTTAATCTGATTTCAAAAGAGATCGCACCAAGGCCGTGCAATACGTTCAAGGCCAACCGAACACATGGCTTTAAGCTTTGAAGTGCAGCTTTACCGATTGCAATAAGAGAGCAAGGGAAAAGTAGAGAGTAATGGTAACAATTAAGAGAGCCGTAGCTAAAATGCGTTCTCTCTTGCATCGCAAAGTATGTAGACTCTGCGTGCATTAAAATTGAATTAAATTAATTACGAGTGTATTTATGTCCGCTGGAATGAACGTTTTTGTAAAAACTGGTACATCTTTAAGTTGAAACAAATCGCATAGAATTATCTATACTATATACATAAAACATATAAATAGATAGACATGTATAGGAAGCTGCATCATGTTTACACGTAAAATCCATTGATGCATTAATAGATCAATGGTTTACAGGGTGAGCTGAAAGTCAAACAAAAATCTGCGAGTACGTCTCTTTATAAGTACATATATACATCCGTTTCTTGATCTAGTACTTGAACTATTTACTGTAGCCGTGATGTTCAACGGCGTGCGGTTCGGGTTTTCTTCATCTTTTAAATGTGAAATCATATCATATCATCATATAATATCTTTAGAGAATTGTAGAAAACTTGCACTTGATGCAGAGGAAGCAAATAGTAATTAATTTATTTATGTCACGTTATGTTTTATGTAAACGTAGTAACAAACCAGAAAAGTATGCTATATTTATGAAGCCCCTTGTACTCGTACCTTCATGTGATAGAAAATACGATTGAGTTTACACGTAATGTAGGTCCTTAAGTCATTGATTGATTCCATCAGTATGTATTAAGTTTAGTCCAATACTTATATTATTTATAGCTGCTAACAAAATTTATTATTTGATCAAGAGTATTCATACATTGTTTATGAAGTTAATGCACAGACCTGCCCATTTAGTTATTAAGTTCCTTTAATAACCTTTCGTGGTGTTAACTATATTTTGTATTAATTTTTTAAAGCATATCAGTTTGTCTAGATATTTCTATTTGAAACAGCACTACAGTATGTAGAGTTAGTTCGACATCGATCCCAGCGGTGTTAAATACATACTTTCTTTGCTTTGTAGCTTTGTAGCAACCTTTCTTGAAGCGTTGAATTAAAGTTATTAAAAATAGAGTTTCGCTTGCTCTAAGAAGCCATCATACTCAACAAATAGCTTCATATAAATGCGTTTACTATTCGGACTACTTTGTTCTGTTGCTATGCAAATCATTTGTTTTGCAATTGTCGCTAACATTTTTTATAGAATAAGGAATTCTAATTTTGTGAAACTGTATTTTTATTTGGAACTTGGAAAATTTGCTTACATCTGTGAAAATATATGAAAATATTTCACAGAAGCTATATTTTGGCAACACACTGAGACCTGAAGAGGTCTGTTCGAATGCAATATAATGCCCTTGGTTTGATCTGTGCGATCATTTAGAAAGGGTTGCCCTTGAAACTGTACTATCTCTTCCACTTTCTTGTCTCTAAAGCTTTTGCAGAAATTCTTAAATGCAAAGCCAAGTCATGCCAAGGCGTGCCTGTCTACCGAACAGTTTTAGGAATTTCCACAAAATATGAATGAAATTACGGTATTCAGTAATCATTTTTAGAGGAAACTGGAAACTGGAACTGGAGGTAACAAAAAAAACAAGGAAAATTAAAAAAAATAAAATAAACTCGTCCTTACTCGGACCTAGGAGAATCTGGATGCCAACTTTGGTTATTCTAGCTTTTATAGTTTCTGAGATCCTCACGTTCATCCAGACGGACAGACGGACAGACGGACGCACAGACGGACGGACAGACGGACGGACAGACGGACGGACATGTCTAGATCGATTTCTCTCGTCATGCTGATCAAGAATATATATACTTTATGGGGTCGGAGATGCTTCCTTCTGTATGTTACATACTTTGCACAAACCTAATATACCCTTTTTACCCTACGGGTACAGGGTATAAAAAGACTTAAATGTTTGCAGTTGCTTTGTAAAAATACATAAGTAAGTTGCATTATAATAAAAAAAGTTCTAAAAGCATTTAATTCCTCTACGAATCTATGTACATTTAGTACATCTATGGATTCTGAATAAATTGGTCAGCATATGAACAACGTGGGATATTATGGAAGTTCAATGGATGAATAGTTGAATAAATGAACGGTTTTAACTTTACTCTTGACTTTCAATAATCTATGCCTTTCGGTACAATGGCATAAAAATGAGGAACATAGTACTTAGTGCGGAATGAAAAAAGGGTTGGCCTGTGGCTAATAATTAATTAATTGGCCCCACACTTACCCTTGAAAACGCGCTTCACACACGCCGTGGCATTTGGCATCGACAGCTCGTTCTCGAGGAAACGTGGCGGCGCTATAAATGCGCAATCATATTTGAAATGGTTTTCCATTTCGAAATTCTCGCCACAGCTCGATTCGTAGACAGATTCGCAGGCAAAGCATTTGATGGCGTAAGCTGTTGGCCAAGAGCGGAGCGAGTCGTGAGTTCTACATGATTTATAGGCTAAACGGTATAGTACAGACCTGACGAAAGGAAGGCGACGCAGGCGGACAGCAAAAGTAAATACTGCATAATGACGAATATATATATTCAGGTATATGTATGGGAAGGCTATAATAATGTATAATCGGGCGGCAAGTCGCCTGTTGCTGCTGCTGCTGTTGGTGTTGCTGTCTTTTGGCCAATTTTGGAAAACTCTTTCCTCACTTCGTATTTATAAATGTTTTTCACACAGCGCTATAAAAACGATTCGAAGTGCTGGCACATAAGTATGTACGACTACGAGTGTGTATGTATGTATGCATGTATATTTGTGCAGCAAAAAATATACAATATTTTTCTATAAATTATTTTTACATCTTTCAAAAGGCAGCCGCACGTAACGAAACGAAAACGTAAACACGCGTGTCGGCCTCTTGCCCCCGCACCGCCACTCAAGCTTTTCGCATTGGCAATTTTCCTTCACTTTTCCCACCGACAGACACAGACAACAACACGCTGTCTGATTTGTCAGCGTCTTCGCTCTTCTTGTTGTTGTTGTTGCTATTGCTTTGCTGTTGCGGTTGCGGTTGTTGTCGTTTTTCCGGTGTGCCGCGATGAGTGCGACGGCAGTCAGTCAGCGACCGCGTTCGAAATTGTACTGAAAAATGCCAAAGCATTTCCAAATTCAACTCCTTGGCTTTGGCTCTCGTGTGCGCGCTGGCCAGCAGAAAGAAATGTTCTTTCCTTTCTGTTGTTGTTTTTGTCTGTCTAAATTTAATGAATTTTCCGCAGACGCGCGCAACTCTTTTCGTTTAATAAAACTACAAAATATGCGGCCAATATACTAGATGCCTGCGAGTATGTAACGGAAAAGCATGGAGCAGCTCTTCCATTGCCCGCCTGCCTGCCTGCCTGCCCTCTCTCTCTTTCCCAAAGAGCTCGCCAAAGAGCATGCCAAAGTCACATTCACAAACACACATGTGTGTGCGTGTGGGTCTCTGGGAGCTTTAATTGTAGTCACTCACGCACGGACAGCTTTTATCCGCTTCTTTTATTTGTAAATACATACATACATATGTACGAGTATATGTGCATATTTCATATTTTTGCCTACTCGATGATGCATTGAGGACTGCTTTGGGCGCCGTGCCATCCGAAATACTTAAAAAACACATTTCGACTGTTGCGCTGCTTGACCGGCGCACTGCTTCGCAGCGACTTCATTGTAAGCATAAGAATCATAAGTATTTCGTGATTTCGAAATCATTTAAAATTCGACTTTAGAGTGTTTATTAATTCTTAAAAGAACATTGGAAAATCTGTAATCATTTTCCAGAAGTTTCTTCCAAAATCTAGTAAATTGACCTCATTTCTGCTGAATGTATTTTTTAACCAAACCCCTATTATTCTATTCGGACTATCAATATCGTGTTTGTATGATCTCGCTAGATTTGAAAATTGAACATTTATCTGCGTCGTATTTTCATACTACAAAGCTACAGAGAGCTAATTTTCCAGTCCAAAGGGAGAGGTCCAGAATACTGTAGAATGAATTGAACTACTAAACACGATAGATACACCTAGAGACAAACAGACAGGCACCAACTGAGTTTTAGGTGTACACATAATAAATAAAAATACTTAATAAATATATATAAAAAAAAAACAACATAGGTTATAATGGCCGGGGTGATGGTGATCATCCTCCCACTTAGGTCTAAAAGGCCATTGTGATACAATAAAATCTCATCTCAATTACTTCAACCACCCCGTGCTTTTTATGAAATTGACTGTGTCTATAAACTAAATCTTTTTCAGCTCTGAGATCATTCAGGTATGCTCTACCCAGGGCAGAGAACCTGCAACTGCTTAGAGCTGGAAGGTGAAAGAGGAGGTGTTCAACACTATCCTCTTAATATGAACATAATAAAGTGTAAATGGCAGTTATATTTAAAGCTATCATGAATGGCTTTTCAACATAGATTAAAATATATTAGTTATTTTGTGTTCAAAACAACGTTTAACCTTTGAATGTGATACTAAACATCTTCAACTTCCATTGAAGGACTTTTGAATCTAGCGCCCCCTGGTGGCGCTATCTATATGTGCGTTAGAAACTGCTATCTTTATCGATTGTCTAGTGAGAATTTCTTAACATTTCATCGATTGGAAGTGAAGTTATTGCGTTTTCAGTGTCAGTATGTTTGTGTTATCGGTCCGATGAGCTTTTAACAAAGAGCCAACATTAAATTTTGTTTTAAAATTGGTAAAACTTTTACCGAAACGTTTCAATTGATGGAACAAGTTTATGGCGAAGATTGCCTATCCCGTAGCAGAGTGCACGAGTGGTTTCAACGTTTTCAAAGTGGTCGTGAGGACATAAATGACCGTCAACATGTGGGCCAATCAAAATTCGCAATCACCGAAAATTCCATCGAAACTGTGCGTGAATTCATCAAAAATTAGCCGAAATCATCATTAAAATTGATGGAAATGGAATTGAACAATTGACCGAACATTTGGGCTTACGAAAGGTGTGTGCACGGTTTGTTCCGCACAAATTGACTGACGACCAAAAATTGCTCTCATTGATCGACGCTTGTGACCGATTATTTGACCAAAAATCACATTTTAACCATTAACCACTTGCCGTATTCACTTGATATGGCACCGTGCGACTTCTATCTTTTCGGAAAAATGCATTTGCCCATGAAAGGAAAGCGTTATACAGACGTAGAGGCCATTCAAAAGGCCTGCACCGGCATACTGGCGGCCAACGAGCTAAAACACTCGTTCGACATGCTTTTGGATCGCGCAAAAAGCTGTATTGGATCAGAAGGAGACTAATTTGAATAAAATAAATTGGTTTTGCCGAAAAAACCATTTTTTTTTTAAGTCCTGTTTACTTTGGAACACACCTTGTATATTAGGTTTGCGGGAAGTGAAAAATATAATATATATACCCCAAAAAGTATGTTTATTCTGCCTGTCTGTCTGTCTAGATCTCAGAGACTATAAGAGCTAGAGACACCAAATTTTGCACAAAGATGTGTTAGTGTGTAAGCTGTGTAAGTTTGTTTTATTTTTTAATTGTTTTGATTTTTATAATTATTATGCACATATGTACAGAGTATTTAAAAGAGTCGGTAAACCCAACTTGAGCTTCTCCACTTGTTATTAAGTATGCCAGGAAGGGGGATTCAGCTAACAATATTAGTACATAACCATTGCATACTTCCAGGCTTACATTTAAATATTACGTAATACTCGAAGCCACATCTGGTTACAGTCTTGGAAACGTGTTTGGCCATCATTTCATTAGACCTATAAAATATTCAAAATGTTTGTTAGTTTGAAAGCGGAAACGAAAGACATTTCTTTAATTCAAGTCATAACGGCCTTTTAAAAGCGGGGTTCGATCAAATTTACATTCATAAAACGGCTTACATATACATAAGTAGTAGGAATATGTTAATAATTTCAATATTTAGCATAGTTGTTTGCTTAACATTTGTGCCGTGGGAAGACATACTTACATAAGACATTAAATAAACTTGTCTATGAAATATTTATAAGGTTCCAAATTCAAAAATTTTAGCAAAAGTGAAATTTTATATATCCAAAGTTGTATTTGAAAATTCAGTGTAGAATGGAACGACAACAAAATCTGCTGAATTGTTTGCCTAAAAATGGAGATGCACTTATGATAAGATAATTATATATCTAAGCCAAACCTATTATTCATAGTTTTTGTGTATCGAGAAGATCGTGCTGGCAGGCGGACAGAGATGATCCTTCTCCACTTTTAAGTTTTCTGAAATACTTACCCAACTTTCCCAAAATAAACAACTCTGGATGGGTTTGGGAATAAATTAAGCGATTTTATTGTTGCAAAATGCTTTGCCAGGTGTACAAAGATTTATAAAAAAATAACGTAGCAATATGAAATTTGTATGTTCTGCAAAAAGGGGGGAGAAAATAAAATCATTTCGTATTTATAAAGCGCACAACATTTAAGACACATAGGTATTGCATATGTATGTTTATATGTAGCTCTTGAGATTCTTCTGTGAATGTTCAAGTATTTAGTCCGAGACAGACTTAGGAGAGCACTCGTGCGACGCCGAAGAACAGCAGGATGGCGCCTGCAATGGGTGCCAGGGAGCCGGCACTGTTGCATTCGTCCTTGCTGCAGACATCGCAGCTCAGCTGCTTGACGAAGGGCAGCGAAGGATCGGACTGGCAGCCGCTGAAGGTGTTGCTGACATCCCCGAAGAAACAGCTGCGCACAATCTGCGGCTTGCCGGGCACTGTGGAGATAAAGAAAATATTTGTAATTTTCGTGTTTTCAACCATTTTGCTGACTAACTTTTGTCTGGATATGCTAATTAAGGCAATGCGTCAGCGAATAGCCGGCACTTTTGAGACTTATTGTAGATGGAATTTGCAACGCTGCTTTTCATGCTTCATTTAAGCTGTA
This sequence comes from Scaptodrosophila lebanonensis, assembly GCF_003285725.1. Lineage (NCBI taxonomy): Eukaryota > Metazoa > Arthropoda > Insecta > Diptera > Drosophilidae > Scaptodrosophila > Scaptodrosophila lebanonensis. The sequence goes on from NW_022060738.1 coordinate 2,616,449, forward strand.
GATGCCTATATGTATGCATCTGAGTGTACCTATAATGTGTGACTATCGGATCGATTTCGCGCTGTTTTTGAAATTTTCTATTAACTGACTGCTTTAATTGCTTTTGCTTCCAACCAGTTTGGTATTTGTAGTTAGTTTTTACAATCCAACTACAATACTTGTAACTGTGAAAATGCACTTTAATGCGCATTGTTGGAATTAACATTAATTGCCTTAACCCATTAACGGCTTTGTGTTTCTACAACAAACTAATACTCCAATTAATGCGAAAAAGCAACATTCGCTGGAACAGCATGTACAAGTAATAAAAAGAAGATTAACAAATCGAACGGGTCATATTTTTATGCACTTAAGTGAAATAGGGTATTAAATGCTCTTCTTTCTCATGTGGTATATATTATAAAACATTAGGTAGAGACGGTTAAGGTAAACTCCTATTTTGAGTGCCATACAAGTATAGGAACCAGTCCAAGACGTCGTGTCCACCCACCAATGTCCATGGCTGTGCAGTGAAAACTCTCTTGTCCGCCCAAGGGGAGTGTCCGATTTAGGGCATATTTAAATACTTTAGAGTGTCCGGATAAGGGAGTTATCACTGTATATAATCTAGTTATGGTTGTTCACGAGTATGCCAATTCGGTCTACAGTTTCTAGGCACATTTGCTTTGATTTGTTTAGTTCATATTATTTATTTAATATTAATCATATTTTAAATGAAGTGTTGCAATGATTTTGGGAAAGGTCGGAAGTAGTATATATCATTGGAAAGTCCGCGATTTTAGTTTCCTACATGAGTACACAATGAAATGTTGAGTTGTGCAGAACCTGGAGAACTCTTTAATTTAAAGCGAAAAGAATCAAATTGGCAGCGCCAGACGAAATCCAGAGCTCTATTAAAATTAAATGTTCTTGAATAAGTCATGAATTTTGGGATACCAAAACAACATTTTTAGAAAATGAATGTATTTGCCTAAATATGCGAAAAAGAAATCATGTTGCAAGACTCATTAATTTAACTGGCATTGACGGGTTAAATAAATTAACCTTGAGATCTTAAGCAGATGTAAAAAAGTAGCAGAAAACAAAACTCACAGCAAAGTAAACAATTGCACTGAAAATAAAAAACAAATACCCGCACGAGTATGTATGTCAGATATACACGAATAATGACAAGTTGGTGGGCGCAGGGCAGTGCAATTGCTGTGAACAATTAATAAGCGTTAACTCATAGCAGGCCAATTAATTGCATATCGTTGTCCCATTTGCAAGCCAAAGCTAAATCAATTAATATAATTGCTAAACTATTTATGCGGTAATCGGCAGTGGTGCGAGAGAACTGAGAGCAAGAGCTGCTCAGCAGAATTGACACACAATTTCTTTTATAAATATTGAAATAAGCAGATGACTATGCACATATATACTTGTAGTATACAAGTATATGTAGTATGGTATAAACAATTTTTAGAAAATATTGTGTGTCTGTTTCTCCAACAAACCGACAGCTGCCCGCTTCAATGCCAGCGACGCGAGCGGCCCGAAACCGATGAGGCATTCGGCAGTAAAAACAATTCAAAACATAAATCTGCGACGCCTGCTTTCGCAACCAAAACACAATCAAAGTAATATGCAAAATATGCAAAATCGAACAGCGATTCGAGTCTCAAAAGACACACGAAGCTAATGTTCTGTTCATTTTTATTTGACTTTTATGGAAATATCAGATGCCTGGGCTTTTGTTATTATTTTGAATGGTGTTCGCCTCTTATTTACTTATTTTACTGATTTTTGAAGCTGTTATAGGGAACCCCTACTGTATTTTTAGTGCGGGCGCTGCTATATAAATTTGTATTCCTATACAGTTCCGATATACCTAATAATAATTCATAATTCTGCCCAGCTTGTGCGTGCTTTTGAATATGCTTATATTTCAATATCACAATATTCTCAAAAATTCCATATACATACAAGTATATATAACACTCGAATCTGCGTAATTTCGCTAAAAGATGTGTCTTATGAATTCTGTCTGCAGTCGTTTCAGTAGGTCCTTGGCCCATTTTAGGGTTATTATTAAGAAATTTGTGGATGCTTTTCATTTCAATTTAGGAGTATGTTAACTTTTTCTCTTGAAAAACAAAAAAGCAAACTAAAAACACTCTTGGCGACATTTTGATTAAATTGCAAACAATTGTGCCAAATTCTTTTCTAAGCCACATTTTTTAAAGCAAAGCCTATCATTTATTGGCATTGTTTATCTGAGAAGAGAATTTTGCAAGAATATCATTGCAAGCCAAAAAATTGCGCACAAAAAATACAGAATTAAAAAAAAAAAGACCATAACGTTCAAAAAGTTATTTACAATGAGATGAACAACCAACAATGTGATAACTACCAGTTTATCCCAAAAATCTTAGCTTTAATTTATGTTTAATCAGCAAAATAAATTGTGTTCAGTCTATTAAATAGGCAACGAGGGAATTAACTTTTTCTGCATTTCCGGCTTCAGCTCATTATAATTTATCCACAGAGACCTTCCCAACCCAGTTTGTTGCGTAAAAGTGAATCTTGATGGCGCCTTTTGTGGAGCTGCTTCCATAAATTAGCATAGGATGGACGAGAAAGTGGAAATTTGTTTCGGGCTGGAGATTGAATTAGCCGTTTCACACCTAAATTAATTACCCACAAGTATGATAATAATATTCGTCTAATTGTTAATTTCTTGCGCCCACACTGTCCACTAACTAATGAAGCTAATTGTTTAAAAACGTATCAAAAACAGCCGAGCGTGCTCCGTTTTATGCGAGTGGGTGTGGTGAGCCCGCCAAGCATAACCCCCTCGGATTAGTACAGTAGTCGTCGAAAAAATGAGACACAAAAGCAGAGGCATGACATCATATCGGCGATTGACATCACTGACTGTAACTAAGACTGGGGGTGCTTGGGAGACTGAAACCCGACCCGGATAGTGTGTGAGGTGGCATGGGGAGGTGGAGGTGGAGGTACTTACGTCCTTCGATGGTCTTCTTCATGCAGCCGGTGGCATTGCGCACAGGGAAGAAGTTCTGCAGGAAGCGTGGCGGGGTGATGCGGGCACAGTCCAGGAGGAGGCTATCGTCGGCTTCGAACTTCTCGCCACACTTTGAGTTGGTCAGCGATTCGCATTGATAGCACTTGAGGGCGAAGGCTGGCGGAGGATCAAATGAGTTTTTGGATATCCTTAATTTTCAAACATATGCCTACCCGTGCATGCCACACTGGCCAGAATGACAACAGCCAGCAAATACTTCACACTTGACACCATTTTTCTTGTTGCTCTTCAAAATTCTTCTGCCTTGCCAAAATACAACAAATATTACAAATTATCTCAAGAATGAATTTCTATTTTCGAAGTGCTGCCACAGACCTTGACACAAACAAAACTGCACGGCACGCCGTCTACTGTACGTCTGAATGCCTCAGCACTGGACAAATTCGAATAATGTCAGCGTTTGAAGCAACAACGTCCCCTCCTCCCCCTCCTGACGGCCTCTGCGTCTCCCGCTCCCACTCCCTCTGCCGGCCTGCCTTTCCCGCACCCATGTATCTCCAAGCGCACTCGATTGACTCAAAACAGCTTCGAGTGAGTGAGCGACGCAACTGCTTGCCTGCCTGCCTGCCTGTCTGCCTGCCTGACGGCTGAGCGCAAGAGCGAGTGCGTGAGCGACTGAGAGAGTGAGGCAGTGAGGCAGTGAGGGAGCGAGTGAGTGAGTGAGTCTGCGAGTGGTTTCCATTGCGTGTTCAGTTTTTAATTTATGTTGCTGCCGCAAGCGACGTTAACGTAATTTTGTTTTAGAATTTTATTATATACTGCACAAACACACATATACCTAAGTATGTATATATAGTATGTATACATACGTCGAGTATATTTTTTGGTATTTTCTAAACGTGTTTGGCGCTGCTGATGTCAGCCAAAAATTTCTTATTTATTTACGTTTTCTCATAGGCCATCATTTGTTGGCGATTTACAAACTACACACAAGCCAGCGATGAACGCAACTTCGTTTTATGAACAGTTTTTTAATAAAATATGTACTATTATATAAGTGTGTGAGTTATGTGATGGCTTTTATGCTTCGGCATGCGTTTGCGGTTCCCTCATCTGTATGCGGGGCGTGTTACCACAAAGATAGCATCATAGAAATGCCTATTGTTGTTGTTGTTGTTGTTGTTGTTCTTGTTTTTGATAGACTCGTATTATTTATCCACACTTGTATCTGCTTGCCTCCACATTGCTGTCATTTTAAATGCTGCGTAGTAGCCGCACAAAATTCAACGCAAACAGGTTGTTGGCAGGTCGTGTCGACTTTACATTGTTGTGCCAACAAATGCAATTAACAACTGTCTCTTACATACGAATCTAAACATTTATATGTATGTATGTACATGTATGCATGAGTGATTAATATTTGAGCGTAAATATCGCCCCATTTCTGCCAAATATTGCAGAGCACAACACTGAATGCTGCGGTCCAACAGATGTGTGATATATTTTGATATTCAAACAAATCAGAAACATTTTTGATATGAAACATTTTTATTTATATTGTTGAGTGATGAGATCATTTATAGCATATTTTGAATTCTTAATATTGATTGCCTAGACTCAAGAGAGAGCATCGAATAACCTATTCAAATATGGCAAATATTATGATTGGGATCAAACGAAAAGAATATATACGAATGAGTGTTAAATTAAAAATAATTTAAGGTTGAGCTGTGTCCAATACTAAACTTTCTTAAAATTATTTTCTTAAACTTAGCTTCCTTTTGTACTTTATCGACTGCTCTGTGCTGTCGAATTCTTTCACTATTTAAGCATCAGCTTTTCTCAACTCTGAGCCAGGCTAAGAATCTCAAATATCCAATCCTTTCGAAAAACAGAGTTCAATAGGTAAAATGTATATCCTATTACGTTAAAGTTGTCGGTGAACAAAATATGGTTGTGCCTAATCTTAGATATATATCAAGTATGTAAATAAATAATTTAGCCTGCATTCGTTTACTCTGGCCAAAGGGAAACGTATTGCAGACGTCTAATACGAAATATATATGTGTCTCTGCAGTCGTGTACTATTCTATTCATCTGCAATATCGAGAGAACCAAAAAAATGAATGAATGAGTGCACGCGCACTACTGAGTGGCTGAATGCAAAGACCAAGCAAATGCAGAATTTTCACAATAACAACTGAATAGATCGTGAGAAAAGATCAAATTGGACCGTTACTTTCGTTTGACCTCAAGAAGGAAAGTATTCGTTCATTCAAAAGGGTGTCTTCATGCAGCTCTCTAAGTCGTGCATTTATCTAACTTCATACTTATGTATGAATCGGTAAACAACTTTAAATTTTACTTATGCATTTATCTTTATATGAGTAGTTCTTTATAGGCATAACGAACTCATTTAGCTCCGCCTATAAGTATTTATCAGACGCCCGCACGCTGCTGCCAAACAATTGCCATTCACTTAATAGCAATCATTTTATTTTCATAGCCGTTTTATTCTCTCTTTTATGACACACACATCCCTCCACCATTGTTAACAGACGGACAGACAGACAGACAGACAGACAGACAGACAGACATACATACATACATATGTAGATATCTTTCCATTTCCCAGCCCAGCCCCAAAGCTTGTGAGTTCTCAGTAGAACATTTTCTAATGCGCACGGCATCCGAAGACGTTTCAATTAAGTAATTTCTAAATTATGCCAAATGAGTTTGGGGTCAATTGTGCATGGCGAGTAGGTGGGGGTGGGGGCGGGAAGTCACCGGCGGAGACGTGCCTGAGCAGCCACTCAAGTAGTGGCATTAACTCGAAGACAGTTTCTTGACCTTTCTCGCCACACTTCAATGTAAAGTGCATTTAACACTTTTGTAAACTCGAATTCGAAGGGTAGCCCGCAGTGCAGCCGAGTTGTAAACGAAATTAAAATCAATTAGGCATAATTAACAAAGCAGACACTCTCTCTATCTCTCTCACACACACACACACACACACACACATGGCCATACACACCCACATGCATTAACATAAGAACCCAAAAAACAACAACAAATTGGCCAATGTGGGCAATATACATACACACGGAGAAAAATCGTATATGATTTAACTCTCTTTTCGACTTACTTAGTGGAGCTGGGAAGTGTCTAATTAAAAAACGATTGCGTCGATTCTTTTTGTCGATGGCAAACGGGGATACAAGTGGGGTTATCTTGGAAGACCCACTATGTTGAGTACATTTCCAATCTGGACAAATCTGACTGAAAATCAGTCTGTTTTTACTAGCGTTCAGTACTCCCATTTCCTTTTTCAAAAGTCAAGAATCGGACTTTTAGTTTTGGGCATCGATTTCGTAAATCCAAGCCACATTCCACATTCCAGGTGGAAAGAAACTAGAATTCAATTAAAATTCATTTCAAATAGATCCATAATTAAAACAATTCACGTCTCTCTCTCGGTTCTGGCCTTTCTTGCATACCTGAAACAATATCACTATCTCCATTGGGCCGATTTCATACTTGCATTTTAAAATACGGTTCGAGGTGAAGTTAGGATAGGCCACTTTTCTTTCAGTGTACGCGTGTGGGTACACCGAGGGGGGCTTTGACTTCAGTTACGGGTCGCTGTCGCTACGGATTGCGTGACCTTTTTCGAGTTTCGTTTAATTTCCTTTCCGAAAGTGTGCGCAGTATAAAAAAATGTGAACAGCTCGAGCATTGTTGTTTTGTTTCTTATATACGGCCATCACATACATCCACTAATTAAGCTCAGGTGTTGCCCCCACCTACCGGGCTTGAAGCTGACTCACAAAACGCACATCCAACGACTGAGCTCAGTTCTGTAAATAAACTGATTGCTAGAGTGACTATGCGAGTTGACTAATATTTTCACATATGTATGTATTTGTACATAAGAGTATGTACATATGCCCCTCGTTCAATGAGTGGAAAGTGGCCATAAAATTTCCACAGCCCGAATAGAAACTAATCTGGAATAAGATAGCTCTGTAATTCGATTTGACACGTAAAGCACTTACGATGAATTGTTATTCGAATTGCAACTAATCTGTATGCCGATCTTGCACTCATTAGTCAGATTTTATTTAAAAAGTGGCCCTTATACAATAAACTATCACGATATGTAGAAACAATTCACTTATTTCTTCCATTGATTAGTCAGCAAGCTGCGATTATCAACACTTTTCGTGCAGTTTGTTGCACCACAAGGTCTTTTGTTTAATGCCACAAGAAGCGGAAGTGATAAACAGATTTGAGTCTGCGAGCAATATATCCTACATACTATACTTTATTATAAATAAATATATTTGTGTACAACGCATTCAGATAAAAGCGCAGAATCCATTCACAGTTCAGAGAATTCAATGGATAATCAGCAATGCAAGAACGAATGACAGCGCTACAAAAGACAATACTTACTTAATTCAAGTTCAGGCCGGCCCGACTCTTGAATATCCTGCAACCACCCCTTTCCCCCACTACAGCCATTTAACTAAAATAATCGTCGTTCCACGAGCACACCAACATACTAGATACATATAGATTTCCATAGTACTATATACATATTACTAATTTATAACCCATTTAATGCCAAATTAAATTAAAACAAATATATATCCTACAGCTGCCAACATTCGAAGCAGGACCGATCAAGAAAAGTCTTAATAGCTATTATCCTAAAATTTGGCTGCTTCTACTTACCTTTGTAAGTATGTGTTGTCAATAAGATTGTAAAAATATCCTTCGAAATCCAAATTTGGGAAGAGGCGTCAATTACTGACTTTTTGAGGATTCAAAACAAATCCCATAATGAGAGATTTCTGATACATTTTGTTAAAAAAAATTGGATTCCAATCCATATATGTATATTCTTGTAAATAACTTTATGCAAAATATTAAGAAAATGTTCAAAATCAAATTCAATTTGCAGCTTAAACATAATTGACAAATGCGATTAAAATATAAGGGACTCAAAGTTAAAAAAGGAAATCTAAAAACTGAACAATAATGATAATTCTTCGTATTCATGGACAGTTCGAAGCCCGCATTCTCAGTCCATTCAGCAAGCCTGCAAAGTCTATTCAAGACCATTAGCAGCCATGGATGGGCGTGTTTTTTGATAGCCTGATTATTTGTTTTACCTAAAACAGGTTTCCTTTTATAAACAATATTCCACAATATACATTTACAATGCGTAGCTTTGTGAATTGTGTTGGCAAGAGCTAATTAAAAATTCAAAACAGATGCATTCGTTATAAAGCAAAGTGCAGAATTTCAATACATTTATTGTCAATCAAAATGTACACAACAAATGAAAGGCGCATGCTGATTGTTTTTTCTTGTCTACAACAATGTATTTGTAATTAAGTGAGAATGAAAATTTAAGCAATATTCACAAAGGACGAACAACTTAAATAACATTTTAAAGGTAGTTCAAGTAGTGAGATAGCGTTGCTTAAAACTAATTGAAAAGCTAAGATCCTAGGCAGCTAGGGGACACTCGTCATTTAGGAGAGCAGACGGGCCACGCCGAAGAACATCAGAATGGCACCGGCGAGGGGCGCCAAGGAGCCGGCACTGTTGCATTCGTCCTTGGTGCACACGTCACAGCCCAGCTGCCTGACGAAGGGCAGGGAAGGGTCCGACTGGCAGCCGCTCTGTATGTTCGAGACATCGCCGAAGTAGCAGGTGCGCACGATTTGTGGATGGCCGACCACTGAAAGTGTGAATGGAGAAAGATATATGTGAGTCTGGTGCTAACCAACGCTTTCTCTGCCAAACAATGGTTGGCAGATGCTATCTTATGGATACAAGTACAAAGATTGTTATTCGCCACTCCACAATGCAGTGCCATTGTGTCCGGAAAAAGGGCAGTGCCTCATCTTGCGGCTGTTTTCGTAATATTATTATTTCTATTATTATTATTATTTCTATTACTATTATTATGGCATATTTGCTCTATTTGTGGGAGCCCAGCGAAGGGTTGCAACTGGAAATATTTTCCAACTTACTGCCATAAATTAGCAACGGATTCGTTCTGCTGCCGGCGCATATTTACTTCAGTTTTAAAAGTTGTTTTTGTTTGCCGTCAATACGTCCACGGATACACATGTATTGTTTGTATTTTGAAATTTGGAACAAGTCAGGCGAGTGCCAAGTTATTCGGACGTGCCTGAAACAACTATTTCGAAAAGTAGCTGTGAGTCGCCATTTGATGACCTCATCGTTCAGGCACTGAACAGATATCAGCGATGAATTAAGTTCAATTATAGGAGGATTATCGGACAGAATAAATTAGTTCCAACGCTGTTAGTTTGAAACATGCTATCACATTCCAGATGAAAACACCAGCCCGGTGTCAAAGTGCCGCTCGTAACTCAGAAGATAGAGCGCAGATAGAGCTACACATACGTCTGAATATAATTCTGCTTCTATATATATTTATAAAAACAAAATGTTTACTTAACATTTCTGGTTTGTAAAGAAATCATATTGTTAAAAAGAAGTGGGCTTAATAGCGGCTTATCCTTGAAAGATGGCTGAATATGCTTTACATATGGAATATTTGGGTAATCAAAACAGAATACATAAATATTCAAATATTCTGATCATTTTTAAACAATAACAATAAGTATGTATTAAACTAGTATGTAGGAATAAAGGAGAGATTTCTGCTTAGCTATAAAGTTTATAAGGTAAATCCATTTTCTATACTTGTATGATCAGTAAAATAAAATATTTTATAAATATCCTTTTAAAACTTTACAAACATTATTTAATATTTGTAAGTAGAGCTTTTCCCAGCGAAAAGCAAACTTGTTGCTTATCGCAATTAAGCATCAAATTATAATATGAATTCGTGCCGAGCGCAAAGGCAATGATTAAATCCGCTTAACTGCCTACAATACGAATGACGACAACAACAATGACAACAACAACAACAACAACAACAGCTGATGCTAAGATATTTATGCATGACATCATAACGTAAAAATCGGGCAGCTGTGATGACATCAAAGCCACGAAAAGATGCCAGCAATTATGGGCATAACAACGACGGCGACAACAACAACAACAACAATATAGTATAAAAACGATGTGCGCCGATTATTATGCGTGTAATTAGCATAAGTATACACGGAAGGATTTCCGCTATGCCAGAGTGCAAAGGAAAAGAGTGCACCTCTAAAGTCAAAGTAACACGATATTCAATAAGCTGAAAGTATCCTGTAAAAAAATAAAGGCCAGGAAGCTAAGAAGTTTTGTGTTTCTGACACGAACCGGTTCTTATGTCAGAACAGGATATGAAGGATTTGTTTTTGCGCTGCTTGGCCTAAGCAGTGCAAATCTTAATGCGCACAAAATATTAGCAGAACGTTAGCAGAATTTTAACAGAACTTTAGCAGAGTTTTAGCAGAATGCGAGATATATTGAAGCTAGTCATATGAATGCCGAAAAATTGAATTAAAATCGGGATAAAAAAAAACTCCAAGGTATAAAAATGGAGAACAGCCTTAGATATGGCTACAAAGAAGTAAAACTCTCGCAAACTGAGAGTTCTTCTGATCACACTGCATATTTCTCAAGCTGATAGCTGTCTGATTCGACTTAGAAGGAGCTTAAAAAATTCTTTCATTCTTTGCTTAACAATAAATAAATAATCTGTAATTATTTTGAGTTATTCCGAAGTTATTCTATTATTTATAAATAGACCACCCGCTTCATCTTCGTGTCTTTTACGGTGCAGCAAATCACATTAATAATTCCTATAATTATGTTTATATTACTTACCACTTTCGAGCGTCTTCTTCATGCAACCTGTGGCATTACGGAACTGGAAGAAGTTCTGCAGATAGCGTGGGGGTCCAGTGCGGGAACAATCGATCAGCATCGTGTCATCGGCTTCGAATTTGAGGCCACACTTGGGATTGGTGAGGGATTCGCATTGGTAGCATTTGATTGCGAAAGCTATTCAAAAATCCTTTGTTGCATTATATGTTTAAAAATGTTGCTTTAAGTCTTATTTACCCGAGCAGGCAAAGCCAATCATGATGGCCACCGCCAAAATGCATTTAATTGTTGACACCATAATTGCGTTTTACTTAAAACTTTTACTCTCTCTTTCGCTCCAAAATACTTTCGCTGCGCTACACACAAACCTACTCTGACGCTGTCTGTTGCACGTCTGACGAGTTCGCTTGGTTTGAGGCGGCGAGTAAGCTGCAGAGTCAGTGGGTGGGTCGGAGTGTCAGTTAAGCGTCTGTGACGCGACGATTCCCACTCGAACGGTTCAAGTTTTTTGCTCAAGCGCGCAAAGTTTCTGCTCTGCCCGCTGTCTGCTGCCCGCTCTGTTTTGAGTTAAAATGTTTATTTACCGCAATATGCCGCAAGTTTGTACGTGAAGGTGTTTGTTTGTATGCGTGTGTGTATTTCAAGCGGTTCAAACCTCATTGTTATTTATTTGTTTTCATTCGAACATTAAGAACCGGTTTCTGGCTGAGTATTTGTTTTGGTTTTTGCTGAGACCTTTGTTTTCAAATTACAAATTCAGTTGATTGGTACACTGATAAAAAAAAAGGTTAGCTTTATATATATTGCATGTGCTTTCAATTAAATAAAGCAAAAAGTATAAGATGTGTGTATATTTTTAATATGCTTGCAAGTTCGAATGAAGGTCACACATACTTCAAATCTTTAAATTTTCTCTGGGGTAGGCAACATTCCTAATTGTGACCTTCGTAGTGTATTCAACGAGTGTTTTAGTGTAAAGGACTAGCCAAAACTGGATTTACATTTTTGATTTCCAAATTATGCATTATTATTAATGATAAACGCTTGATGTAACATCTTCTGGCTCTTTATTAGATATTTTATTGACCATAAAAAGTAATTGGAATACGGAATTTGAATATTCCTGTTTATACAAATGATTAAATTTAAAATATGATGATAATCTCATTAACATTGTACAACTAGTAAACTATTTGTTCTCAGTGTAGGCTGACATTTACCTAATCACGTTTATAATTCCCATAAGTCTAAAATACAGTCTAGTAATGCGACTTAAGCAAATTTGACTCATAAATACATTCGAATAAGTATAAATATTTAGGTACATAAGTATTTACAAAATAATTGCAACCAACTATATTTTTGTATAGCTTACTGTTCTATAGATTCCATTTCGAGATGATTCACAGCAAGTATTGAAATTTTAGAGCTTCTGCTTCTGGAAAACAGTTGTGAATAAGTTGTTGACAGTTGATTTTTATGAAAGGTAATACAAAAAGTACTAATTGACAGAACCTTTGTTGACGCTTTACACACACAGACAAACAAATATACATATACATATACATATGTACATAGCGATATATTCACGATATTGAAGCGAATGGCAAGTTTGACAATTTGCACGTATGACAGAAAGTAAACAGCCTCTAGCAATTTTCATGAGCATTATAATTAGTGTTAAGCGTATTACAAAAAGTACGAATGGAAAATACTCATTTCATGAGTGTATTTCAGAAGTGACTCGAAAATTGTTGGTGTTGTTTCTTTCACTTCGAAGAGAACAATTTCGTGAAATCCCAAAAGTATGCTACATTTTTTGTTTCTCATTTGAGATTGAAAGACCAAAATGAAAATATTTTGATAAACAATTAGTAAAATCTGTTTATGAACTGAATATGAATTAACAGCATACTAGCACAATTCAAATCTAATTAAATGTTTTATAAATTATATATGTATACAAAAAATGGTATTAAATTGTAGGGGAAATACGAGTAGCGTAGTTTCTGGAAAACTTAAAATGTTATTGTTCAAGTACAAGTATATTATATTTTCACGAGACATAAATGTTTCATCAAAAGGTATTTATTTGTTGTTGCCACCATTCATCACCCACAATGCCACACATTCTTTAATGACAGCTGCATATTGCTCGGTTTTGTGTGGCATGTCTGGGCTGTTTATTTTTCTTGTTTTTCAGCTGCATGGCGGGGCCCAATCCTTTGGCAGTTGTGTGTTTTTGTCTTTACAATTTTCAACTTGTACACTGCAATATGTTCATTTCATTATCTCTGCACACAATCGAAACCTAATGAGGCGCTGTCCTCTCGGTGGGGTGCGACACTAATCAATGGCGACAAGGCGACACAATTTGCATAAATTTAATTAAAATGGTTGCACATTCTATGGACTCGAGAATGGTGAGTGAAAGTAATGAGGGGGAGGTGGGGAGAGGGAGGCGATCGAATATGCACTCGAGATTGAAGGCTGCGATTATAGAGGCAACAGGACAATGCCAAATTAAGGGCAACAAAGCGGCCAAGTATTATAAAAATGTCTATATATGTATTTGGGTTGCTGGTTTTATGTGCTGTGTCCCACCGAGGGGTCTAATTGGATTAGTAGTTTGTTTTTTTGTAGGCTTCAACGCTTTAATGCTGGCAGTGACAGATTTTGCACGGCAAGGGCCACAGCTGCGCTGAACTCAACACATTTGGAAATTAAGTCGACTTTTGTGGATATTGTATTTCATAAAAGTAAGTATTTAAATGCGATTTTATTTTAAAATATTTACAAATTAGTGACAATGTTTTATTTAGTCTTAAAGTCCTACATATTACTACATATAATGTAATTAGAGCCATTAAAATGTTCCAAAAATGTTAGCCCTTACAAGCCGATTAATATTTCATTTCATTTTGTATATTTATAAATAAATATACTAAATAAATATAGTTTTTTCATCAAGAGTCATAATAAAAAGTTGTAGATGACAAATGATTAATTGTGAACAGTATTCAAAAGCAAAAATCTATTAATGAACATGTATGTATGTAGTCGTATGAACAATGTTATGGAAACCTGAAGCAGTGCCGAGAGAAGCTGATTATTGTGCTTTAAATATGTATATATAGACTAGTGATAAGCAGCGGTGACAGGTCCATCGGAGCAGATCGGTCCACTGATCGCGCAGTTGGAATTGAAGCCTCAACATGGACAGCACTTCATGCAGGGTACTGTTGCTTCTTATTTTTGTGCTGCCTGCAATTACGGCAGTTGGCACCCAAGTCGTCAGCTATGATAACACTCGTATGCTGGAGCTGATTAAACAAACGGAAGCAGTCGAAGATCAGCTCTCTCTTGCCGCAGCGACTTGGGGCAAACTACGCTCCGACTATCCACGCGATGTTCCCAAAATCGAGAACTTTGCCACAACCTTGGCCCATGTGGTCTGCCAGAGCAGCAAGAATATCACAATGCAGCAGCTCTTGCAGGGCTACCTCCTGCGGGAAAACATACGCCTGCATCTGGCCACATTGAATACGACAGCGCTCTTCAAGGAAGCCCTGCAGGCCTCCGATCACGAGCAGGGCAAGTGGCAGACGCAGATCGCTAAGGAGTCCGAGAAGCTGCACTGCCTCTTCAAGCCCAAGCAGCTCCGTGAATTGGTCAACACGTTGGTGCGTCGCTTATACCAGCTGGAGCGTGGACGGCAATTCGCCGCCTATCTCTATCAGCTGTACATGCCCGGAAATCGGGACTCCTACGAACTGATGGTACATGCCGAGCTGCTTCTGTTCGAGCGTTACGAGAGCGCGGGCCTCAGGCCAGCCACGTATCGTGAGTATATGGCGCAGTTGTGGGAGGTTATAAAACGGGAAGCGTTCTACGCCAGCCTGCCCCAGAAGTTGAAGGATCGTCTCATCGATGTAGCAATTTCAACTCTGAACGATTGAGAAGCAACTCTGATCAGCTAAATAACTGGTAAAGAAGTAGACTAGGCTATCAATTATAGTATATTACTTTTGTGAACTTTATTTGGGTGTATCGTGTATGTGTGTTCTTCAATACAAGTATATGTATATATAGCTGTGATAATTAAACTTGTGTTATTCTCATTGGGCCTATCGATTCGCTGTGGCATTACATTTACATTAAAATATGTTACACATAATGTATATTTGTCTATATTTTTGGTAAAACCGGCACGGTTATCAATTCTATTTAATATTAAACTAAAAATACAAGATTGGACACATATTTTGAAATTTTCGATAACCTATAGATAAAAAATTCATTTGTTTTCAGAATTATGTTCTACGAGTAGATTTGGTTTAGTTGTGCATTGAGTTCATCTTAGGTTTTTGACTAATTATTTGAAAAGCTTAAGAACATACAATTCGAATCTTGTTATTGAGCCTGAAGAGTGGAACTTATAAGCAAACTAGAAATTGTGTGGGTAACCTTTAACTTAAAGAACAACAGAGATTCGGGTGACATTTTTGTTTTCATTTTAAATTCGGGCATGTTTCGAAATTCATTTTTCATTTTCTTAAGTACGTGAGAAGCTTCACTGGCTGCCTGAAATATGGCCTAAGTCGAGATTTTGGAACATTCCCCTTTCAAGTGTGACAAATTTCGAAAAAATTAAAGATTAGGTATTACAGAATTACGGAGATCAAGTGCTCAAGATATAGGCTGCGAATAAGTGACCACAGACCCTCTTAGAAGATGAAATATAAATCACAATAATAAATACAAGTGACTTCCTTAAGATATACAATTTTAGAAAAAGAAGAAATATCTATAGAACCGGTAATATGCCACATTTCAGAAACTATGTATATCGCTTATTGATGGGGTATTATAGCACTATAAGAAAGACAGTATTAAGTGAATATATTAAACGCAATTATAATGTTAGAACTGTATGCTGTATGTATGCGGATTGTAACGAAACGCATCCAAAAATTTAAGGCACCAGTGCTTTAAAAGGAGGTTGTCCACAAATTTAGGTGACATGGAAATGTTTCAGCCAGAATCCAGTTTTCTTTCTTAGGCTTTCTCATTTCATGATACTGCAAACATTGAAAATGAACTTCGCAACAATTCCGACTTAACTTAAGCTTATCACGGTGCTAACTAAATATCACGTTCCAACTAAATAATAGAGAGCGGGAGAGTAAAAAGTAGACTTTAACTAAACTAAAGACCTTCGTACCAGCTTAAAGAGCCAAGTTCTTGGCCAGTGCCAGAGTGGGAAACAGAAAGGCGCCCAGCATGCTGGCCAGCTGTGTGCCGGCGTTGCAGAGATTTGTCATGCAGTCCTCGCAGAATATCCGCTGCACATTCTTCTCGGTGCTGGTCACATTGCAGAGCTCGACGGGATCCGACTTATTGGTGTAGTAGCAGAAACGTTTGGTAATGCGTTTGCCATTGCCTAGAAAGGGATTGATTTATAGAGGGGGGACCATCTGGATATCCATGGACTACTTACTGTCCTCCACAATTTTGCGGCAAACGGCACGCTCGTGATCTGAGTTTATGGAACTGTTGCAGCTGCGCATTAGATTTATGTTACGCTCCTTGACCAAATCAGTGGGTATGTTGTCCTCCTTGAAGGTCTCATCGCAAAAGTCCTCAGCACCTATTGTATCGGAGCTACAGTGCCAGCACTGCAAATGCTTATGATCGTGGGCTGGAACAGGAAGAGGAAGAGGGAAGGCGAAAGTTATTGTTACTGTTACTGTTATTCGACAATATACCTTTAAGCGACAATCTTATATAAATCAGTTAATACCCAGTGGCGACACACATCGTTCCAGTTGTGTATCCATTCATGCGCAGCATGTCAGCCCGTCTGCCAGCCGTGCCCCGGCCCTGTCTCTCGCTGGAGGAGGGTGGCTTAAGGCAGCTCCCAGTTGTTGACATCATCGTCATGGCCATAAAGCTCAGACGAGCGCACAAAATAGCACAAACAACTGATTTAATGGGCCGCCCCCAATCCACCCCAATCGAGGTCCAGCAGCCCAAAACTGTGCGTCGACAGCAGTCTCTTTGGCGCCTCGACAGACATTTTTATGGACAGACACCGCAATTAGAGGACGGAACAAATTCGTTGTCCTACTTACTATATATGCGTTCTTATTTTTGTTGCTTGGCTCGAAAACTTCTGGCTGGGGATATGTTAATAAAGATTGGTGTTTGACAATTTCGCGAGCCATTAAAGTGAAATCGCTTGTCGGGTTGTTCGTATTGTTTGAAGGTCAGATTCATTAGAGGGCGAGGGAGGCACAAATCTGCTATAAAATACAACAACACCAAATATTGTATACAGAGAGGCTCTGACTCGATAAAGAATAACAAAAAATTTTAAAAAAGAACAACAAATCATTAAAATAGGACTATCCAACTATGTTTGTAATTTTACTCTTTTAAGTAACTCATAACAAAAAGTACACTTTTTGAAAAATACCCGTGAGAAGCAGGGGCAGGACGTTAGTGCTTAATAAAATGGGAATCAATCTTAATTTTTAAATGTGAAAACGTTTTCAGTTGCTTCTTTTAAATACAAAGGGTGTGAGGACTCAAATGTATAAAAACATTGGCCCTTAGATGTACTGATATTATAATTCTATGGCTTTCATTGTTTTCAAGACTGGTGGAAGGTATTATTGCTAATAGGTCTAAGAAAACGCTCTAGAGCTAAATATATTTAAAAATTAAAATAGCTACACTGATAAAAAAGCACGGAAATTTCAATATTTACACGTAGATTTAACTATTTTTACCATCGATTTTTCACCATCGTGTGTTTTAGTAAATATGAAGTGTGCACACTTAAATTTAAAAATGTAATATTAAAAAATTAAGTTGAAAGTGTGACGATATTAAATCACAATGTGGATTATAAAATATAAAATATTTGCTCAACTTTTTTGTCTACGTTACTGTTTTTTTTTAACTCTTTTCATGATAATGTATCATGATATTATATTTTTTTATCTATAGAACACCACCATTTTTAGCAGAAAGTAATTTTAAAGTTCTTTTGTTATTAGGAATTAATTAATTAATTTGATGTTTTTCATGCCTTTTAGTACAGATATAGTTTGGATCTATATTAATATTAAAAGTGAGAAGCAGCTGATTGAATAACACATACTTAACGACCATATCTGTATGTTAAGCGGTTACACTTTGTATTTATACCACACAACCGCTGAAAATCGACTTGAGAATTGCAGTCAATTGAAATTTAATATATTTCTAGTATATTTAAATAGACTATTAAAAACTTCAAAATAAAGTTCAAAAAATATTATAATTTACTATGGAATATAGTAAATGTAACTATTTGTTTTTTGAAGTGTGTGCATATTAATATTTAATATGGTTCAACATTAAATTGAATATGACACACTTTAATAACGAAGTTTTACACTTTGTTTTGAATATTATTCACATTACATTCACTAATTGAATATGTTTTTAGTCAAATTTACGATGTTTATATTTGATTTGAATATGAAACAGATGAACATTAAATTTAATATGAAAATATTCATCCGTACTATGCAACTTTTTTATCAGTGTATATAATAAAAGAAAGGGAAACAGATTTTGGTATAAAAAAGGGGATAAATAAAATAAAGAAACCATTTAAAACCCACATTGATATTAATATTAATTTAGGAGTTTCTATGATTCTTATCTAAGGAAATCTGTTTAATAATAAAATATTCCCCCTTTAATTTTCTCTTTTTAGTTCCCACTTAACGCTTACTTCCTTGCCAGGCTGATATTTATGATCTCTGCTTCCGTGGACGGAAACACAAAACTCGTGAACTGACTGCCATAACTTAATAGCTGATTGATCCAGAGAGCAATTGTTGGCCATTAGTCGAGCACCAAATTGTTTATTTAGCTTTGCCGCTAATTTGTTTTCAATTTGTTTGGCATAAACAATTCATAAAGCAACGAACCGCCAAACTTTGAACTCTGGCCGATTGCCATTTATTTGTTGGGGGCTTATAAACTAATTATTTGGAGGTGTGTACGTAGGAACCACCTGCTGATCAAGAGCGCCCCCTTCTTGGCCAAAACGAAGCCGCAAAGTTTTCGCGGCATTAGTTGGCGTGTTTCCGACCGATTTTTGAAGACAATGGCGTGATTATTTTCCCTGGCAGTGTGTGGCCTTCGGAATAGTTTTGCATGTCAGCTTTGGCAAATTCCTTGCAGGAAGTGCGAGAGCTGCTTTTAATATTTGCCATAAATCAACACAAGCATGCCAACGAGCTCACCTTGCCACGTGTAGCAGCTTGACTCGAGGTGGCAACTGTGTGGGGTGTGTGTCAAATATTCAACAAAATTTATTTACATTTCATTTTAAAATGGCCCACAGCTGACTGACTCTTATTTCATTATTATGTTGGGCCCCACTGACTGACGTATCGGGTTACGCTGACCAATTTCTGTTGCCAACTTCGACGTCAGGCGACGTCCTTCGCATGTCAGCGTCAGCGTCATCGTCAGCGTCAATGTTGGTACTTCCTAATGGGTTTGCAAGTTGTTCCACTTGGCTGTTTGTCCAGCACAGACTTCTAAATGTTCTACGCCCTCCCAGACACGTCCACGCCCCCTCTTTAGCCTCGTTCAGTTGCTTCGTAGTTGCTAAACTTTTGTTATTCTTTTTTTTTTTTCTGACGAGCAATTGCAGGTAATTCTTGGGGTGTTGGGGTCTCAAGAGGCCCATAGCAGTATTGCAACTCTGCGGTGTGTCGGGGGTGGGTGAGTAATTGATTGTTTTCACATCAAGGTCACTCTTGTTATCGTCTTGCTCCAAAGGTCACGCTTAGGCTCTTCGTCGAATGATTTAATGTGAAATTTCGTGTGGGAGGCAAATTTATGTACAGCTCGAACATTTAAAAGGCAATGTTGTTGCTTAAAAATAGTTTCTGAAATTACTAAAATGTATTCAACAAAAAGCAAACCGATTCGATCGACCTGTTAACTACAAGTATTGTGTTCAACTTAAGGCAGCAATAAAGAATCTAAGTTGCATAACTACTAGAATTTGTAAACTTCTTAGCAATAACCATCAGCTAAGTCAGAGATTTAATAAGCGTGAGTGCTTTGCTTTAAATAAAAGCTGAGCACATTTCTTAAATTAGAAATAACGTCCTAAATGCAAACAGCAAGAAGGCAAAAAAGTAATTAGTAATTAAGTGAAGAAGCTAAGGAAAGTCCAAAAATAGACTGTGCTATGCTTATGTGCAGCTTAATTTTCCCGAAATTGTGTTAATTACATTTTCATATTTTTGGGCCATAATTATAGTGAAGTCTATGGTTAGCAAGAAAGGAATGAAAGGAATAAGGATTACCTGATAAAATTAAAAAAAAATTGTAAAATATTTTAAAAATTTATTTACAAAAAATTAATTTAATTAAATACAAATTATTAAAATAAAACATATAAAGAGTGTGTCTATGCGTGGCTATGTGTTCCTGTAATTGCGCGGTGAAGAGTTGAGCCAAATCAGCAACAACAACAACAGGTACAGGCAGGACATGGGCAGAGAGAAAATACGTTTATGTTTATAACATTCTTTAGAACTAACTTATCTTGTTGATACTTAGATTACTTAGATTGATAGCGCAGGAAATATTGCTTTTAATTGAATTTGAAATGTCAATTAAACTGCTCTTGGATTTTAATTCCACGCAAAACCTGGTTAGGCATTCACGAATATATATATATATATATATATATATATATATATATATATATATATATATATATATATATATATATATATATATATATATATATATATATATATATATATACTTTTTACAAATACTTGTAGACCCGTTGTTTTGCTTAAAATTAAAAAAATGAAATACACAGGGGGACTCGACGGAAAAAATTTCTGTTTACCAATCCCTGTAAATAGATTTTCGTGTTTAATAGTTTACCAATAATGTCCCAGAATGTCTTAGAAATAGTGTCAAATATTTCAACGCTACCTTGCTTTCTTCATCATTTTTTTTTAAATTCTGTAACAACCTAATTCTATATGATTTTATTTAGGTTTTATTCAAAAGATCGGCTATTTTTTGCTTTATATTTTAATATTTTAAAGTCTTGCTTAGAATAATAAGAAAAAAAAACAACAATTTAAAAAAAAACCGATTTCAAACTATTAACAGGCACTAAAAAGTAAAAAATAATTGCGTATTCTTCTACAACTTAATATTCAATATATAATGTAGATACAATTATTGTTCTTTTTGGAGTCGGTGTCAGCCAAGGAAACACTACAATATATCAATCAATCAATCAATCTACCAGTAATAAGATGAGAATACTTTAAGAAATACTTTTTTTACAAATTGTTGTAGAAGAATACGCAATTATTTTTTACTTTTTAGTGCCTGTTAATAGTTTGAAATCGGTTTCTTTTTTTGTTTAAATTGTTGTTTATTTTTGGATTTTTAGTGAATGTGAAGTACACTAACTAATTTGTATGAATATGGGTAGACTTAATAAACGTGTTTCTCATATGAGACAGCGCCACTCTTGTTCTCAATATATTTTGTCGAAAACGTTCATCACAATGTCTGTCTGTCGTCTGCGAATATCTTCTGTTCTGATTTGTTGAGTTGCGGCTCTTGTTGCAGTTTGTTCTTCTGACTTTTGAGCTTTTAGAACGCTGGGGTCGTGTATTTTTGCTACACGCATTGTTAGATTTTTTCGACGGCATTATACTGAAATTGAAATTCTATTTCACATGATATCTCATTTAAATTTGACACTTATCTACCGGGTGCCTTCGCATGATATCTAAAACCCATGAATATTTTGTATGTTTTAAGAATTATATGGATTTCTCATGAATGCCATTGTCAGAATTGGACTAAATTGCAATGGGA
Source organism: Scaptodrosophila lebanonensis (assembly GCF_003285725.1). Taxonomy (NCBI): domain Eukaryota; kingdom Metazoa; phylum Arthropoda; class Insecta; order Diptera; family Drosophilidae; genus Scaptodrosophila; species Scaptodrosophila lebanonensis. Next base: position 2,638,242 of record NW_022060738.1, read on the forward strand.
CCACATGGGAATCATCAGCTTTTAAATACAAAAGGAATCATTTAAATCGGTTTACACTGTCTAAAGTTCTGAGGTAACAATGAACAATACAGTCGAATTGAGAACGTCCTCGTTTGCAGAACCTAACCAAACTCTCATCAAAGTACCCTTAAAGTACATCCTTTCCAATAAAAAAAAGAATAATCGAAATCGGTTATCGTGATATAAAGTTATTCGTTCATTTGTCTTGCACATACTTAATACAAATTTAAGACTTATGCTGTTTTCTCATGGATGCCATTGTCAGAACTGGACTAAATTTATAAGGGACCATTCTGGAAGCACCAGCTATCAAATGGTATAAGAACCATTAAAAACAGTTCACCCAGTGGAGTGTACCGAGGTAACAAACATAAAAAAAAATATAAAAAAAAATGCAGACGAATCGATAACCTCCTCTTTTTTGAAATCGGTTAATTAGTTCTATCCGCTTTATTCAAACGAAATTTTGTCACGAATTTTCAATGAAGTATGTTTTTTTAAGACATTTTGGACAGTTTAAATTTTAAATACAAGTTTCCCATCTAATAGAACTGAACATTTTTCATTCTTTCGACACAACATCAATAACAGAAATGCCATCCAACATCGTAAGATGTTGCCACAGGATTAGGGCATTTCTACCCCCCCTTTCAACGCAGATACATACTTGTACTTTAAGTAAACATGCATATACATAACTGCTCATGCAACCCCAAGAAGCAATAACAACAACAAACACAAAAACAGCCAAAAACAAAAAAAAACACCATCCGTTTGCAAAAGTAACAAAGACCAAAGGATGTCAGTGCTATAATTTGATACGCCTCGATAGCAGGAAGGCAGGAGGACAGGAAGGAGGCCTCAATTAAGTGCGCAACATAATGCCATCCAGGATCCCGAATGTCGTGCGCAATCTCGCTCAGACTGAAGTTGGTGTTGCTGTTGCTGTTGTTGTTGTTTGTTAATGACACGCCTTGCCAGCGGGCATGCAAATTACGCAATTCATGCCAAAGCAGCCGAAGGACTCAAGAAAGCCTCCAAACTAACCACCAACAGCAAAGTTGCGGGCGAGCCAAAGTCTGCGACACAGTTTCCATGGCTACAACTTGAATTTTTGGGGGGAGTTGGAGGGGGAGGCGGCAGCAAATCTGGCAGTGCCATGCTGCGGCCGTTGCTCGACGCCAGTGCCAGTTCAAAGGACGGCAGGAGCAGCCGTGACGCTGCAGGAAACTGGAGCAGACGCCGTTCTGGCGCCAGTCAGACATGCGCAGTAGCAGCCGCGGAGTCTGGCTACTGAATCGCAAACAAATTGGGTAATTGGAGGACACTGCAGTTTGCAGTTTGGCCAATGAATGAACAATTGCTACAGGATTTGCCACCTCCACTCAATCAATCGGAGCATTGTGAGCAGCCGCAATTAAAGACAAAGTTCAGGAACTCAATTGCAGCTTATTAGCAGCGACAGTTCATCAAATGAAATATCTGGCAGTATTTAACAAGTCCATTGTTGATTGAATCATCGCAGACGATTTACTCACGTTTCGTTTAGCTTCGTGAGAAGAGAAATAAAAACAAACTGTGCGCAGCTTTTAAACAAATAAACTCATTTCATATTTATGTGCAGCTTACTACGCCAATCAGACAGGAACGTGCAGAACACGAAAAGCGAAAAACAAATTTGATGTACAGCCATATTTTTGAGCCAATTAAGCAAACAATCACCTGCAGAGCAAACTTTTCTCGAAAAATTGCAATAATAAAGATACGAGTATATATTCAATATTCTGTCCCATGCCTTTTCTTATTTAAAGAAACTTGCTTATAACGTTGACTAAAAATTCATTCAAATTCAATGCTAGCTTAGTTGTCTTTACTATATGTTCAACATTTCATTCGATTGATAAGCAAACATCTCTTAAAATATTTTTGAAACATTGGCACCGATTATTTACATCTTATTATTCATGTATTTATATTAAAAAGAAAAGAATACTCATTTTGTCATCTAACATCCTCTTTCTATATTTTTGTTTCTTTTCATATTTGTAATTTAAAGAGCTAACTTCTGGGAGGCATATATATTTCCGAAGCAATTTTATCTGCATGTGAATAAAACCACACACATAAACAATAGTTCGATTCGGTGAGCTACAGACATTGCAGTAACGTCCAAATTCGATTCGGCTGCCCAAATTTTATAAAAATATGCCAATCAACTGTCGAATGCAAATCAAATGGCTGATTCATACGATAGAGTAAACCTTATATTGAATGCTGGAGCCAAGGGCGTGCGCTTTTACCAAAGGGAGGCCAAAAAATTCAAATTTTGATTAAATAATGCACGATGCATTGAACAAATAATTGATGCATATGATCAATGAAAAACTTCAACAAATCCAACTCAGTTCCATTATAAGGCGAAACAGTGCGTCATAATAATAACATTTAAGGCCCACTGCCTACGCCCTTGGCTGGAGCAATGGACTAAACTGAACATTTTAAATTTCACTTACATCTTCCAATAAACTACGATTTACTTGCAATATTAAACTTATTATTCCTTAAAAAAATCAAAACATCCAAACTGATTACTGAATATGTTTTCAATAAGTGTCACATATATAGGGTGGTCTGCAACGATTTCCAATGCCGCTTTTATGAAAGTCACAAAGGTGACTTTCAACTTTAAGTTGTACACAGGATATATAAGGCACTTACACTTATGTTTACTTTTGTCAGTTCTGTCTTGATATTATGTTTTCACGCTCTCAACAAATTGGCAGTTATGGGCAGCATTTTTTCCACTTTTCTAAAGATTGCATAACACATTAATGAAGCTGTAAAATCTCTGATCAATGAAATATCTTTTATAATATTTCGATATCAGATATGCAGCTGGCTATACTTTAAACCGCATCTATAAGTATTGCAATGAATATACATTTATGAATAGACTTGGAAATATGTCATGAACTGAGCAATTTGTTTATAATAAATATGCAAACTATAATAAAACTAAGTCATTTCATGAAGCTAACTGCCAGACATAAATCTTGGACAGGTTTGCACGAATTTACAAAAAATGTTGAGAGCAATAAAATGAATATTTTTGGCCAAATATCGCGGAGAACACTTGTTTAATTATTTTGCTGAGCATGTAAGGTGGCTATAGTTTAAACAATTGGAGCATTTTTCATAATCACCGCAGGAAAATCATAAAAAAAGAAAGAAAAGAACACAAAAGAAACGAAAAAAGTAAGTAAACTAAACAAAGCTGAAACGTTTCATACCGTTTCATAAGTAGAGGCGGGAGAGATCGGGCAGGAAGGGAGCTGGTCACGCTTTGAAAGTGTTGCTCCTGTTGTTGTTGCTGTTGTTGTTGCTTTTAGACACCCACCTGACGGACTGAGCGGACTGAGCGGACAGACCGCACTGCCCGCACCTGACCTTGCCGGGGCAGATGTAATTACACAAAAATCAAATGAAAAGAGCTTGGCGAAATTAAACAAAATATTTAGCTTTAGTGGGCTTGTTTATTGTGCATAAAGGCGGCGCAGATCGACACGCCCAGGGGCCTGTAGTTGGTAGTGAGGGAGGGGGAGGGGGAGGGAGAAACAATTTGCATACGCACCTCTGATATTGTAAGCAGCGGCCAGCAGGCAGACACCGGCAATTATGAATTTCATTTGCGCTGACATAATTACTATATTTTATTCTTATGTTTCGTATATTTTTGCTGTTTTCTGAGTGCACTTGGGCTGGGAATGCTATCAAGTTGCAGTTGAAATAAAATCCTTGCACGATTCGCCACAGACGAGACGCACACGCACGACACAATGGCGCCGGTTTCCGGTTAGCAGTGCAGCGATTCTTAGTGTTTGTTGTTCGCAGTGTTCTGTGTTGTTGTTGTCTTTATGTTCACTTTTATCCTTTGTCCTTAACGGCGGCTCTGGGTCGAACTTATCGAATAAAGCGCGCGATGCAAACGCATGCTCGGCCAAGAAACGACTGTGCCGAGTGCCGCAGGCTTCGCAGCGAATGAGCTGCGCAGTCAGCGCATCGAATAGGTCGGCATCGGCGTCGGCGTCGGCGCTGGCATCATCGATGATGACGTCGTTTTGCGTGGACTGCGCAGCGCCTGGGGATGCCGCCGCCACAGCCACAGCCACAACAACGGAACAGCCGCTGTACAGACAGACAATCATCCCTTCTGGCCCCTCCTTTATTGGCCTTCAATACGCAATTATTTAAGTTGTTCGAAGGCTTTTGGCAGATGGCATCTGTGGGTTCAAAGAATAGCTTTAAGTAACACTTAAAATTACAATTTAGAGTTCCTGAATTGAGTAATAATTACTAATTGTGCTATATGGAGCATGACGTATTGGCATTCCTTTTATTTTCAAAAGAACATGTACAAACTATCAGTTAAGGCACAGTGCACATAACGTTTTCTCGACACATGGTCACTCTGAATGTGGTTTGGAGCTTTGCTAAAGCAGCAATGTGCTGTTGCTAAGCTTTTAAAAGAGCTTTAATACCAATGCTCACACCTTTTCAAAACAATATTCCCATGTAACGACCGACTAGCAAATTTTGATAATTAAATAAGTTAGCAAATCAAATAAGTATAATACAGAGTATTTCAATGTCGGGAAACTCGACTTTAGCTTCTCCACATGTTATACTCTGCACATTTCACGTAGGTAACAGGCAGAAGGAGGCGTGGCAGACCCCGCAAAGTATATAAGTATATTCTTGATCAGTAATGACAAGACGATTCGATCTAGCTCTGTCTGTCCGTCTGTCCTTCCGTATGATCACCTCGATCTCAGAGACTATAAGTGCTAAAGACTCCAATTTTTGAACAAAGATCCCTTATGTGTGTACGCTATACAAGTTTGTTTTATATATTTGGTTGACTGCAAACATGCTCACACAGACACGAATAGACACACATAGCCATGCATACACTCACATAGACACAGTGCGAATACCAAGGGAGGTAAAATCCATCAACAATTTTTTTTAAATTTTCTTTTTTCTTCTTTTTATACCCTGTACCCGTAGGGTAAAAAGGGTATATTAGGTTTGTGCAAAGTATGTAACATACAGAAGGAAGCATCTCCGACCCCATAAAGTATATATATTCTGAATCAGCATGACGAGAGAAATCGATCTAGACATGTCCGTCCGTCCGTCCGTCTGTCCGTCTGTCCGTCTGTCCGTCTGGATGAACGCGAGGATCTCAGAAACTATAAAAGCTAGAATAACCAAAGTTGGCATCCAGATTCTCCTAGGTCCGAGAAAGGACGAGTTTATTTTATTTTTTTGAATTTTCCCCCCCTTCCCCCGCTACAGAATTTCGTCAATAGCGTCCACATTTCAAATGCTACCTAAACCAAACTTTGCACACATAATTTCTATATAATTGTCTACTGTTGTTCAAAATTTTATTCTATTCGGTCAATTCTAAGAAAAGTTATTAGCGAAACAAATTCTCGCCAGTACAACCCCCCCAAACTGCAGCAACAAGTTCGCTCTTCTTCTTCCTCTTTTTTCTGCTTTGGGCGCATATAACTCAGTGGCGGAAGTTTACCTGGGTACAGGGTATTACACTGTCGGGCTTGCTCGACTGTAGCGTTCTCTCTTGTTTTTTTTTTAATTTCTCTAATTATTTTACACATATGTACAGAGTATTTTTAAAAGTCGGGGCACCTGACTTTAGCTTATCCACTTGTTCAAATATAGGGACTTATCATTTCAACTTCTGAGTCAACAAGTAGGTAATGCAAAAGATGATGCAACGCTTTTTTCCTCTAACAGTCCTACTCTTGAAATTTGACTTTCTTTTTCTACCTGCTTTCACCTGATATGAGCCTTAAATGGAAAACTAGTGGTATTTTCCTTATCGCTTCACTGTAAACCAATGTGTTGCATCTCCACTACGGAGCTTCCCCTTTCCCTCTTACAGTTTCCTGAATAATGGTGACAAGACTTCAGTCGCTATTTGTCACTGGATCTCCACTAATAACACAGCTCACTACCTTTTGCTGAAAGGGAAAAGAGCTGTAGTCGCAATGCTCTCATCCCGTCCAATAGACCAACCATGGTCACAGCTTCGCAACACCAAACTGGAAAGTTGCTCGAAAAGGAAAGAGCAGGCTTCGGCCGCTTCTTAATAGGTTTGTCCTTGAAAAGGGTTGGTGCTCCATGGTCAGCGCTGAAACTAAGTTTTTGTATTCATTGTAATACCCCTCTTCGCGATTCGACCATCCTTGAATTTGCCAAACTTTTGATCTCAATCGATTGAATTAATGTTTAATGTATATAAAGATTTGTTTCTTTTTGTTGAGTGAAAAATAGTTACTGAGTGGGCGCTATTGAATATATAAATTTAAATATACTACTATATAATCGGGGAATGTAAGAAGTGCGATGTGCTCTAAGTTGTGGACCTCACCTGACTGAAAAAAACCTTACTATTTTCGCTTGGGAAATACTATCGCAACTTTTCTAATTACAGATACTGAAAGCAACAAAATTATTTATCGGCCCTTTGCTCCTTAATGGACTAATAGAAATAACTATAAGTATATAATCGATTTCAATTCTACTGTGTAGTGCTCTGTAGCAGACGCTGTGTAGCCTTTTCACCTTGATTGGTGAAGGAGATTATTATTAACATTTGAGTGCCACAGCTTTCTCACCTCTTGAATTTCAATCTGCTCTTTCTAAATCACGCACTTTATATAGTTGAGTTGTGTAGGAGGATGCTTCAAGAGTCGAGCTTATGTTATGTGTGTTCCTGTGACTAAACCTGATCTATCTAAGAATAGCCTACGAAACAAAGTGGCACAGCCTTTGCTCTCTATTCAAATATAGTAGCCAATTGGCTGCTGTAGTTAACTGTCGCTTAACTGCCGTGATTCAAATGGCAGACGGCTTACGACTATGATTCATGCTAAATATTATTTCGATGCGTTTAACCAAATTTGGAGAGTTCCAAAAGCGTTGTGGACAAAGTGCAAGCTGCGAGCTGACAGTGCAACAAATATATGATTTCGTATGCAAATCTTGACATTAATCTGCAATATAAGATGACAAACAGGCAGCCATAAAGCGGGCCAAACGAAGCCGGCCATAGTCAGAGCCCGAGTCAGAGCCACTTATGACAAAGCGTGAAAAATGTGCGTCGTCGTGGTTGTCGTTGTCGCACGCATGGACGACTCACGCCTCCCTGCCGGCCTGCCATGTTGCCGGACTTGATTGGCGGGCCAGCCAGTTAGCGAGTGCGAGCAGCTGCCAATAAGAAAAAAAACGAGTAAAAAATAAAAAACAAAATGACAAACTAAACAAACAAAACGCGCGTTTCGGATTAGGAGGTTAAGCCTAGGCAGCCGCAGCCGCAGCCGCAGCAGCAATAAAAACTAAAATCAACAAATAAACTTGGACATTTGCCACTAGACCAAGTTTAGTCATAACGCCAGGTCGGGTCGGGCCTAGCCTAGCCTAGCCTAGGCTAGCCAGGCCGGCCTTTGCGCAATTAAAATGCTGTGCATGCGCGCAGACCTCAACCAGCAGCCAACGCAGCGAACGCAGCGCTGAGCGAGCGCCTCGGGGCGTATGCGTAACATAAGCGCGTTGGACAATATTTTTTGCGACTTTTAATATTTTTCCATGCACTTTGATAAATTGCCAGTTTTATTGCAAAAACTGTTCGACATTTTTGCTGTTAACTAAACGAACAAAAAGGAAAAAAATACTATTAAAATACATATCTGAAAAGCAAATAAAAGTGGCGCGACAAGTTTCAGTTTTAAATTGCCGCCACCCATTTTTATTTTATACATCACTTTATTTATATCTGTAATTATTTTTATGAGTTTTTAAATTTTTTCAAAATTTAATTAGAGCTTCATAAAAACGCGCTTGCAGTTAATCAGCGCCAGTTCCTCAACAATTCACTAATCACTGCAGGCATTGAACAGATATTTGCGTGGTCGGCAAAATGTTCGAAAATTAAATGAATAAAGAGTTTCGCTGAACTCATTTCCGTTCTCTGTGAACTCGGCCGTTGAGCAAACGAGCAATTAAATTTTTATTTTATCCACACAATACAAGCGAGGTTGTCTTAATAAGTTTTTGGTTCCGACAGCTGCTGGCAGATATGCGTGCGTCCCTTTTTGAATTGGTTTGTAGACGATTGTCGATTTATAATTCAAATCGAACAGTGCTTACAAAATAACGTGCTAACATATAATCGAAAAAATACCTTGCTAGAATAGAGAAGCATGTCTGGAAAAGTAAATCCGCAACATTCGCTTTTCAATTTACAAGTATATCAGATGAAAGCATTAGTCGCATGCACACTTTCCACAAATAAAAACCGGTAATAGACTATGTGCTACAGAAAAAGGTAACTTATATTGTTGTGGCAAACAACTTCTCTTTAATATATCAGACTGCGTGGCTCATCTAATAGGAGTCTGATAGATGGGCTATTAATCTGCCAACGGACTGAGGACCGCTTTAGCAGACTTAACAGTTCCCCGCCAGCGAACTGCGACGAACTTGCTGAAAAGCCAAAGCAGCTGTCGACATCCGCCAGCAATTGCTGCAACTCAATGACAGCTGAGGTCGGAAAAATGCGGCAAGCAGCAGAATATAGGTCCGCATTTACCGCCAATGTTTCTCTTGGGCTCGTGGCCTTGCTTAAACACGCTCATTGTGGCATGTAGGTCCGCTACTGTGTCAGGGGCCCTTACATGGCAAAATCAGCGTGTTCAACCAAGGGCCATGACTCACAACCTTGGGACAATTACACAGATGGGGCAGGCATTTATATAATTGAAAACTAAACAGCATCAAATTTGTATTGTAAATACATCAATAGAAATAAAATTGTGTGCAAATTTTGAAAACTAAAACAACTTACAATGCCTTGTTGAATGTTTTATAGAACCAGTACCCACTAAGTATATGCTAATAATTTAAATACGTTTTCCTGTAGTCAGATTACATTGTGAATTCAAAGATTTTCTCCCAAAATATCTAAATAAATCGAAAGAGCTATAATAATAGTAATATAGTAATCAACTTGCACAATACTCTTCCAATGTTAAGAGGTATAGGGATAGATGTATGTGGATACTCTTCAAGAGAGGAGAATACACAAACTTTCTTTTAGGAAGGAATTGTCTTAATTTTTGTATGAAATAACATCAATGCCACACACGGAATATGGAATTTTTCAAATTAGTGTGTAGCTTGTGACATCAGATTGATCTTGTTTATTGCAATATTTGCTTAAATTTAAAAACAACATTTATTTATTATTCAATATGTAAGGGAAAATTTGTCAGACTAGACATTTGAATATGGACATTGTTTCCTTAATTATTTTATTTATTGAAAATATACTGGTAATGGAGCTAATTTTTGTATTTCTAAACAATTTGAAATATAAACCATTCGTACAGTCTTCATTAATAGAAATACTTCTTTAAATACTTGCCATTTAAATCGTTAAAATATTTATGTTAGAAATCTAAGAGTCGTGAGATCTCTTTACTTAGCCAACTACTTACATCTTTTACTGATTTCAGCGTAATTAAAAATGTTAAAGACTGCTATTAAAGTACCAAATTTTTGTAAATGCTAAGAAATTTGTTGCACCATCAGATTCCAAAATCCATCTCTTCATTGGTTAAATATGGATATACTTATCGTACAGCCCTCGCTACTTGTTCTGTGCAATGTCAAGCGCAATGATGTGAGACAATTAATTTTGATTTGCCTCTGGAAATACAAAATTATTGTTGTAACTGCGTGTGGCACAAAAATCATGTGGCAGCAAGTTGGAAAAGAAGCTAAAGAAGTGGGAAAAAGTGGGGGTGCGACTAATTGTTGTGGGTGCAGAAACTTCTTATATATTTGACATTAACAAGCCAATTAAAATAAAAAGTAAGGTGGGTGTAGCTTATTCTTAAGTAAAAATTTAATAAATATTATAAAAATAATATTTGGTAATAATAAGAATCGTAAATAGAGAATTTTATTCTTATTAGGGACTTCGTCTCTAAGTTTACTCATTGGCCAAGCTTGTAAAAGTGAGTTTTCAGGTCAATTAAGGCCATAAAAAAAATAAAAAAATAACTTAAAAAAATATATATATAAAAGCCCATTAGCAGTACTTTTGTAAGTCTAAAAAGAGTTATCCTGTCTCCCACATGGCTTGTCTTTTCTGGTTGTGAATTACAAGGACTCGACCGAAAAAAGCTGACCTCCTTTCGTTATGCTACACATTCTGAATGCACTTCAAAGGGAAAGTTAGCGATGACGTTTCTCGGCCCGGTGCAGTGGCGTGTGTTGACGTCTACTGCCGACGGTCATGGTCGAAATTCTCAGTTGGTGGGTTTGGTCCCCCCTGAAGTTTCGGTGTTGGTGTGGAAGGATTTGGTGTGGGGATGCATGATTCGGTGGACAACAACAACAGCAGACATCATCATCATCTTCGCATCTTGGCATCATCTTGGCTTGGCGGATGGACAACATCTCATCTCATCCATATAACGCAAAAATTCTCTCTGCCTGAAAATCTAAACTAAACAGATCGGAAACAAATGACGATGGACTCTCTTGGCTTAACAAAATTGAATGCAGTCGAAAATACGCTTAATAGAACAAATAAATGTAACATAGAATGTAAGTCTAAAATTGTGATTGTAATATATGTGTGAGTGCTGCCTTGTGAATGTAACCTAAATGTCAAATAACTAAATGTTAAATGTAGCTCAGCTCTCTGCCCCTGAATGGCAAGAAATGTGATGAAGTTCAAAAAGGAATGGTGTGATATTAAAATGTAGAGAAATGTTTTTTGTTCTATTTTTAAAATCCAATTTTCATAATTATTATAATATTGATAATTTAATATTATTAATATTAATTCAAGTCCAAATTGTAAATCCAAATTTTTATAATTAATAGAAGAAAACCAACATCTAGAGGAGCTGCTCTGTAAACTAGTCGTTGTAATCGTTACAGCTTAAAAATTCTGTAAGAGTAGTCAATTATTTAAAAAATTTCAAACTGTCGTGTTTTGGCCAACTCCGCAGCAGAAAATTAAAACTAGACAAATAAAAACGAATTGGACAGATGTGAAGCATCACTCGTTCTTTAACAATTTAAAATGACTAGCCACTCTAGTCTCCAGTTAGGAATTATCTGCTTTTCAATCGATAGTTCTAGAATTGGTTTCTTCTTTTCTATCGTCCCAGCTTGTCCATATCTTTCGATTATAGAAATAAAACAATAAATAGCTGAGTTATTTGTACCATCTATTACATTTATTTGTAATTAACCTCACGAAATTAGATCGTTTTCTTCAATTACAATAAATTGGTGTACATGTGTTTAGTATTACGTTTTATTGATTTCGTAGTTAAGTTTTTAATTTTCGATTGCTCTGGCTGAATGAGGTTTGTTTTTCTTTTTACATACAAAATTACAAATAGAAACCGTTTACATTTTATAGCTACTAACATTTACATTTGTGATTCGTGTATATAGAAGGAGATAAGTATATGTAGTATGTATTTATGAACGTTTATTTGTGAGTGAGCAGCAGGACTCGGAGGTAAAGGTACTTCTGGAAAACAAAAACTGAACTGAACTATTTTGTGTGGGCTTGTCTAACAACAACTCTTTCATACTTCCAGCAGCAGCATTTCGCCTTTTGCCTGAGAAACCAGTAAAAAGGGAAAGTGTTTATGCAAAGCAAGTCTATGGTAATCATTTGCATTTCAATTCGCTTTTCACATTTTAAAAGCAGAGACTAGAAAAGCGACCGTATGACCGTACATTCGGTTATCGTAACGAACGTCATACTATATATATATATATAAAAGAGTATTAGGGACTATTCCCATTTCCGCGATGGATCAATGTTGGGAAACAAATTTGGAAAATATATTTAACTTCGAGAAGTTATTCAGTTGTTTCTGTTTACACTTTTGTTTCTCTAGCTACTATTTAGAGGAAAACAAGTTTAGCGCTGATGTTTGTACATATGTCTAATATCAATTTCTAATAGTTTTAAGTACGCTTTAGGACATCTGTCTGAAGAGCAACAGTTAAAAGCTAACTGAATTCTAAGAAGGCTCCTGGGTAAATAGTTAGGAGAAATGAGAGAGAAAAAACAATTTGTTTAATCATCGAAGTGGCTAGTTACATATTATTTCTCTTTATTCTAAAACTCTCTTTCCAAGGCACTGAGGTACATCTGAAAGAAGAAGCACCCGACTTACGAAATTGACAAAAGGGCACATATTATAACAAAAACATGGATTTCATATGGCTCTTCACAAATTGCTTCTCTTTATTTTAAATCTCTCTCTAAACTGAATGAAACGACCTTTTCGTGTTAGACTGCTAGGAAAAGGTAGCATCATATTTATGGCAAATAGTCGTGTGGTTTGCGGAATTCTCTTAATTTCTTATTTCGCCTTAGCTTGAATCTCTCTTCAAAGCCAGCTTGATAGAAGTACAGCTTAGATAAGCAACAGTCAAGTTTGAAGTCCAGTTTTTAGTTCTCGAAAACAGGATTTCAGCATCATTCCAGGGGCGACCACATTCCCGCAAGTCCTACTGCTGTCTGTGTTCGTGCGCTTCTGTGCGTTTATTTGTATCAAAAAGTTGTGCAGCTGCACTTTAAGGCATTGTGACTAAATATGATATTTGTGGGTGCCACTGCTTACAATTTAAAAAATAATACAATAAGTTAAAGTTTCGCGACTTAACTAGGCGGGAAATGAAGCATATTTTGTGATACGATTATGTGTGAAAAATTCATCGAAAAGACAAGACTAAACGCATAAGTTGTAAATTCAGTTTTCCATCTATATACGAGTAATTAAGTTTAGCCCCCAACGCACTGAAAATAGCGTGCAGCTCATTTGCATAACGGCGCGAGCATCGCAGTTAGCGGCAGCAGCAGCAGGAGCAGGGCGGAGAGGGGCGCATAGCTGGAGGCACCATTACAGCCATCGCTGGTGCACGTGCGACAGAAGACGGTCTTGATGTAGGACGAGGTCGTGTCCATCGCGCACTTGTCGGCCGGATCGTCCATATCCTCGTAGAAGCAGGAGCGGGAAATCACACGCTTGCCATAGACTGCAATGGAACGAGCAGAGAGTCAGCAACAATTTAATTAATGTTTATGAGAAAATTTAACAACAACAAATATATATATAAGTGTGAGCGCACACTGAATGTAATTTATGCATGCGCTGGCTGCCTCATTTCTGCGTAGGTTTCTCACTTTGATATTCTGGTTTTTCCGTTGCAATCTCAAAAATGACATTTGAAATGTCGCCGTGGCAATGTAAAAGTCGTTGAAGTCGTCGAATGGCGTGTGTGGCATGAATAATGGCTCGCTGCCAAATAGTTGGGCCATTAGGCAACTCGCAAATGATGTAAGCGGCGAGAGAAATTCAATTTTCAAATATCTCTTTAGCGAGATATGCATATTTTTTAGGAATGCAAATGGAAAGTAGGAAATATATAAGCAATACTTTTCACATCTTTCTTCTCAGACTAGTAGCATCTTTAAATTATAAATATCTTTCAAAACGAGTGTTGTCTTAATTTATTTATTGACGGGATAATCTGAGGACCTGTTCTATTCAGGAATAATATTGGCCATTTTCTTTGAATACATTAATAGATATCGTTTTATTGTTGGATATTCTGATTATCTTTCCACTTTCACTTCCAGAGCCCTGTTAGGTCTGATAGGATACTAGTATTAAAGCATTTATAATATTGAAGCTAATATAATGAGATTCAAAACCATTCGATGTAATAAGAAAACTGCTAATAGTAGTCGATCTTTAAAGTGTTAATAATATACAATTAAAACTATAGGTTGCTCCTAGGTGGTCTGGTATATTTTCACAGAAGAAATTTGCATATTGTAAAGGAGTTTATGAATTAATCATTCTGTAGATATTAAATTCTTTATTTGGGGAAGGCCTTTTAAATCAAAGACAAAATGAATTCAAATCCATTTACTTTTCAGCTTGGAACTGCCTTGTACAAGCGGCAGAAGCATAAAATAATTCGCTATGTAATGGCCTTAATTTATAGTTAAAAGAAGAGCCGAAACTGCGAATAGTCGAATATGCTTCAAAGAACAACTCGGTAAGCAGCAATATCTCATCATTATGTTCAATTAGATTTATGCAATGCTTCTAATACTTCAGGCCAACTTATTTTTCACTAATGGTTGGCGGTAGCGGCAAATTAAATTAAATTGCTGAAATGCTTCTTTGTGGGACGGCGTGCTTGCACAACGAAGCATAGACCATTAAAATGGGTTCAAGGTTTCCTATAAGAGATGGTGATGGAGATGGCGGTGGCGGTGCTAGAGGCAGAATAGTGACAAAAACAAGAACAACAACAATAACAACTAAATGCGGACTGAGAAGTGCACAGAAAATGAGGCTGAGCCTGTGCCTAGAGCTCGAGCAAAGCACACACGATTCGCCAAATCGAACATAAACAGCAAACTTATAAAACGAGACAATTTGCAATCAAACTGTAACGGGTATAGACAATAGCCCATTAGTGTAGGCGAGGTGGTGGGTGTAAGATTGAGAGCGCACGCTAGTATGTTCCGGCTCGGGCTCGTCGGCTAATGGGTGGTGTTCGATGACTCTCATATCTTACGGCCTTTTAATTAGCTTATTATTTAAAAACAAAGCGTGCTATCGGAAAAGCCATAAAAATCGGTAAGTTGACACAAATAGGACAAAAAGAAGAAAGCTGGGTTTGCAGATCACAGGACACAAGTGGACACACCTTTGGTATTCCTCTGTTGACGTTGAGGAAGTATTGGCCCACCCATCCTTGGTCATTCATATCCTAAAACAATTATGCGAATGACCCCTTCAAACCTCTACATGCTGCGGCTAGCGGAAATCATAAGACCGGAAAATTTAAGCAATCATTATAATGTTTTTATTAAAAACTAAATTCATTGAACACCTTGTCTTTTCGAAGTTCCATATATAACCTAACTTTATCCAACGGCAAGTTAAAACTAGTTTTCAAGTCTTTCGCCTTAACCTTTACGACGAAATCAAGCCTATGAACATTTCTAATTAAATATCTAGTAGTAAAAAAATATATATATAAGTAGGTATAGCAAAGTGAGTAGAGCAATTGGCGTGGCTGGAAGAAATGGTTATTTATATTCAAATATTAAAGAAATTAGGGTAAGAAAATATAAACAAATATTTGAATTATATAAATTCATGCATTTTCCCCTTTTGGGATGTTTATGTGCGTGCCGATAATAGGAGAATTATGAAACAAAAGCCAAGACTTGGCATAAAGGCGTTAAGTTTGTTTTTATGCCTAGCAGGCAAGCCTGTGTTCCAATTGAACAGCTGATCACTTCCGTACGCATGCACGCAAGTAAGTATGAAAAATAAAAATTAAAACGGCTGTACTTACAGTTTTTGTCCAACGTCGAAAGATCTTTCGGGGGGGACGCGCTGTGTGGGCTCACCGCTGCTTGCATGCATAATTTTTTTGTACTAAAGTTTATGTTCGATATTTACTGGGTGGGCTTTAACGTGTTTTTTTTTTAAACAAACCAGAAAAAAAATTGTCGCCATGCACATACACATTTGTAGCTAACGAATTTTGCTTTGTGTATTATTTTTTTTTGTTTTCACTTAGGTATATTCTTTCCCACTTCATCACGCCATGCCGAGTTGCTTTGCTCGCGTGGTTACACATATGTACATTTAAATTTGGATTTAACACAGGGGAAAAAAAAATTAAAGAATAATAAGCGCACTAGAGAAGTTCATTTTTGCGCTGGACACATATATAAATATATATGTGGATATATATATAATGTTGCCTTTAAAGGTTGGGGTAGGCTAATTTATGCCTTTTTCTTTCCCACGGGCCTCCAACCAACACAACGGGGCTTTGCCAATTGCCCAGGCACAGGTTTCACCGAAGACAACACAAAAAAATCACTCGCACTCCGTTATTAGGCGACGTCCGTCATAGACGATATGACCCACGAAACTGCAGAGACGGTTCTTCTCGCCGTTCCAGTGGCCTGATCGGAAAGCCGATCTTACCTCTGGCACGCCTTCGTCTGGCGTACCCCTCCCTTAGCCTAGTCGCTGCATTAGCATGCGCGCATCAAAGCGACAGGCAAAGGTTAATGCCCTATTGGATTGGACTAATTATTAAGTGCCAATTCTGCACGAAAACAATGTAAATCGAAAAAAATGTGAATTAGAATTTGCATTCCAAATGCGAAGAAACGAGAAAAATAAAATTTACCCGATGTCCGGAAGTGGCACCATGCAGAAAAATCCTTTCGACAATAGAATCCTCCAATTTAGTTTTCGCCAATTTATATACTTTTTTATTCGCTGTTAATACTATCGTTGCTGTATTAGGTTGTAGGTTATAGGTACAAATATAATCTGTATAACCAAAAAGTTGATAACCCCGTTAGCGTGGATAATGCACAACCTTCCTCTAGGCGATCTCGAAGTAAAAAGAAAGATCCGGATGCTAAGGCCAAGCAAGAAAACTTTCTTTTACGGAAATTGCTTCACACCTCTTTTGACAATTTCCTTTCGACAGGTCAAGGTTAAAGAAAGGGCCACTGACAACTCGCAAATATTGCCACTGTGCAACAATGAAAATAAACAATAGGTGGCCGATAGCCGTGCGGTTGCAGAAAATTAACTCCCTTTAAAATAAGTAAAAACAATTGAGAAAATTTGTTTATCTTGTTAACTAAGGCCAAAAAAAAAATGTGATCGTAGGCAGTTGACGCTAAAACATAACGCTAATTCAAATCGTAACTACACAAGCAGTGTGTGTACATAAGCAGCCGAAGCACTGCTTGACCAAGGTAGTGCAATAAAAAAAAATACGATATTCACTGCCAGCGTCGTTACAAATTCCCCCCTGCTAAAATCAAGCTTGGGTTTCCATGCAAACGCAAGATTGATAACACCAGACGCTGCTAGAAAACAAATTTACTGTCGCAGGTCTTTCGCATGATAACGACCCAGTATTTTCCCTTGCAAATTTTCAACCTCGTAATAAGAATTTCCAAGTCTACGATGAACTCTCGCTTTCACAAAAGCTGGTCCTAACTTTGCATTGTAACCGGCTGGAAAATTACTCTGTTTAAAATTTCTAAGGAAGATTTCTTGTCCAACTGAGTAAGAAACATCACGCGACCGCAAGTTATAGATTTTTTCGTTCTTCTGTTGCTGTTTCTTCATGGTCTCAAGCGCCTTACTGCGCACAATATCGAGCGAATCCTCTCTTGAGAAAACAACCGCTCTATCCTCAATAAGGCGCAACGTTTTAAGCAACTTGTACGTTGAACCTGAAGTAATCATATGCTGACCAAAGACCATGTAATAAGGTGTTGTGCCGAGGCCAGAGTGGACAGCAGACCGTAAAGCGCAGCAGATACTGCTCAAACTTTCATCCCAGTCTTTTTGATCTGGACGAATATACGAACGGATGGCTGCTATAACTGAGCGATTCACGCGCTCAGAAGCATTTGCCTGAGGCGAATGCACCGCTGTAAGTGAATGGAAAATTTTGTTTTCCCGCAAGAATTTTTGAAATGCTTCAGATTTAAACTGGGAACCATTATCCGATACTATAGTTTCGGGCACCCCAAATGTATGAAACAATTCTTGCTGCATGTACTTAACAACCGTTTCTGCATTCAATTTCCTTACTGCCTTCAGAAAAACAAATTTAGAGTAATGATCTAAAACAATGAAGATGGCAATATTTCCGCTGCGTGACCGAGGATATGGACCTAAAAAGTCAACGTATAAACGTTGGAAAAATCTCTCAGACTCCGCAGGTTTGCCCAAAGGTGGTCGCATCGGAAAATTCGGTGCTTTTGTCATCTTGCAAGTTTCGCAAGCATTTACGTACGTCTTGACATCATCAACAAGACCAGGCCAAAAATAGTAACGCCGGACTCGTTCCAACGTTTTATGGATCCCGCCATGTGATGCTAACGGATTGTCATGGGCATTGCGGAGTACTTCCTCGACCAAGTTCTTAGGTATCCACAATTTCCAAGCATAATTGTCGTGTAGCTGATCACCCGTTGTATGCACGGTGCGCCTATACAGCATATTGTCAACCACCTTCAAGTCCGGAAACTGGTCATTGTTGGCTTTAACTGACTCGACCATATCCAGATAATCAGCTGACTTAAAATGTTCTGAGTCCAAATTTACAATTAGGCCCTTATTATAGTCAATTGCTGCTAATTCGTCCTCGTTTACGCGTGACAGCGCATCTGGCACAATATTTAATTTGCCTTTTCGATGCTCAATATTAAATCGAAAACCCTGCAGTTTTAACGACCAACGCGCTAAACGGGAATGTAAATCGGTTTGCGACATAAGCCATTTTAAAGAGGCATGATCGGTAATGACTGTAAATTCATGCCCTTCAACATACGGACGAAATCGTTTGATACATACGATGGCTGCCAAACATTCCTGCTCGGTGACAGAATAATTTCTTTGGGCCTTGTTTAATTTCTTAGATACGAATGCAATCGGCATTTCGTCTCCTGCTTCTGACTTTTGTACAAGAACCCCACCTACTCCTGTCTTGCTTGCATCGCAATGTAAGTAAAAAGGTTTGGAAAAATCGGGACTGATCAAAAGTGGAGCAGAACTAAGCATTGATTTTAAAGTTTCAAACGCTTTTTCTCCTTCGACAGACATAGTAAATTTACGCTTTTGCTTCAGCAAATCTGTTAGTGGAGCAGTGACTCCAGCAAAGTTGTTTATAAACTTTCTATACCATCCGGCCATACCAAGGAAACGCCTTAACGCCCTTAAATTCTGAGGTAAAGGAAAATCTACAATCGCTGACACTTTGCTAGGGTCTGTGCGTATTACTCCCTCTCCGATTATGTGGCCTAAGTATTTTACGCTACGCATACAGAAATTGCTTTTTTCGCAATTTATTGTCAAGCCGGCTGCCTGTATGCAAGAAGCTACTTTGCGCAAAACATGCATATGCGCCTGAAAACTATCTGAAACCACTAATAAATCATCCAGATATATAAACACCTCATTCCTCAGAGCCGCTGGTATTACCTTGTCCATCAAGCGGGACATGGTTTGAGGAGCATTGCAGAGCCCGAATGGCATGACCTTAAAATGATATAAAGGTCTACCTGGTATGGTAAAAGCGGTTTTGTCGCGAGATGCGGTATCGAGTGGGATTTGCCAAAAAGCATCTTTTAAATCCAAACTCGTTATGAACATTGCCTTTGGTAGCCTGCTTAGTATGCCATCAATTTGTGGTAAAGGATATGCATCCTTTTGCGTAACTGCATTCACCTTTCTACTGTCTAAGCAGAGCCGCACTTTGCCAGGCTTTTGGACCAACACCACAGGCGAGGACCAGGCACTGTCTGACTCCTCAATGACATTTAGCTTCAACAATCGATCGACCTCAGCATATAAAAGTTTTTCAACCGCTGGCGATACTGGAAAATGTCTTTGCTTTATTGCCTTGGCGTTGCCCACATCTATAGAGTGAGATACTAAATGTGTTTTACCTAAACCAGCTACGGCAAACGATGGAAACTGCGCTATAACATTCTGCAATTCCGATTGCTGAGCCAAAGTCAAATTGTGTGTACCCCTATCTACTTCTGCCAATTGCAAATTAGATGGAAGTAACCCAAAACTGTTCCAAAAGTCTATGCCCAAGTATAAGTCTTGACTAAGAGAAGGTATTATATGGAATACAATGTTCTTTTTCTTATCATTGTATTCAATTGGTAATGTCACTCGTCCCAAAATTGTTTGACTACTGCCGTCCGCAGTGCAAGCGTTGCCAAGAATCTTTTTGAGTCCTATCTTGCTACGTATAACTTCCTGGGCCAATTGTCCACTAATACAGCTCATTGATGCTCCTGTATCTAATAAGCCTGAAACAACTCGACCTAATATTTTAATATCTGCATACGGACGTTGGTCCTTAGCATTTTTGCCAATAGCCGAGATAACTTTCGCTGCATGCCAAAAAGATTTAAGTCTAGCTGTGTTGCGCGAACGTTTACCAGGATGAAGATACGTTGGAAAGTTGGCGGATTCTTTTAAAATCTGAATTCGGTGAGGCCAGCATGACGTAATGTCAGGCATAGTCTCAAAATGTGGTACGTCCGGTATATTTTCAACAATAGTTGAGTTTATTTTATTATGATACTGGTCTACAACTCCGTGTTTGTCGACCGAGAATGGTGAGCGATCTGAGGCGGTCGACTGCCTTGGGTGCTCGCTTTCGCGTTTTTTGAGCATCGCTGACATGATGGCTTGTAGGTATTTGCCACTCCACAACCATAACAAAACACTTTTCTTTTGGCAATACAGTCCTGATAGCGGTGACCCTCCTTCCTACAGTTCCAACAGACTAATGCTAACGCTTCTATATCTAAAGGAACTTCGTCTTCACCAAACTCAGAAGCCTCTTCCCAATTACCTCCATTGACTACTTCAGCTACGTTAGTTCTGAACGGAAGTGCTTTACGATAAGTCTGCGTGCGATTAATGCTTTCCAAAAAGCATTCGCGCCTGCGACAAATTTCCCGCAACTGCTCAACAGAGTTGATCTGCAGATTCAAAATTTCATGCTGAATTTCTGGTTTCAAGTTGCGCCTCAAAACCTCAACTAACGTTTGCTCCGACAGTGGAGTTTGCAAACGGTCAGTCAGCAGCACAATCGCATCATAAAATGCATCAAAGCTTTCTTTCTCGCGCTGCTTCCTATCGCGTATTAATTCGCGGATATCCACGTCGGTGCGAGTGTCCCTAAATTGTTTGCGTAAGGCCGCGCATAACTCTGGCCAACGTATATGTCCACTGGACTTGTGAAAACGCCAGAAGAAATCGCTAGCTTTTCCCTCAAACAGCGTACTAGCATTTCCGCATAATAAATCGAAATTTCCTTCCAAAGTTTGATGAGTCAAAGCCTCAACCCGGTATAAGAAATTATCAATAGACAAACTACTGCGTTCACCAGAAAATCTAAGTTTCCAGCTAGTAATGATTTGGCCAACTTTATCGGGTCTACTCAACAAGCTAGAATTGATCGAACGAGGCGATGCATTAGGAGGTGCCGTTGATGGTATGTTAATGGCATTGTTAGAGCCAATGCCCAATAGTTGTTGCAAAGAAGCGGTCTGATCTGGTATTTCTAACGATATGTTTCTTGATTCTGCCGTTGCTGCAGGGGCCGCTTGTGTGGCTGCCGCTGGTGCAGCTGACAATTGAGCTGCAAGATTTTCTTGTAGTAATCTCCCTATCTGACCAGTTAACTCCAGCATTAATCCAGTCTGCATTGCTTTAACAGCTTCTGCAATCGCTGCTCCGACCTCAGGAGAAAGGCTTGAATTACCAACAGTACTGAGGTTGACGGTATTAGGTGGGCTTGGACTAACACTAGTTCGCCTTGCCTCACTGGACGTGCTAGCCGAACCTTGTTGTCGAGATTGTGCCCTTGTGTTGTAAGCCGAAGTTGTTGGCTTGGCCAAAGGCTTACTTATGCAAACCTCTCTGCAAACGGGACATAAATTTGAGGCATGGACATGCGTTGTAATGCATGCCTTATGGAATATGTGTCCACAAGTCACCCTATATGTTTCCAAATCCTGTAAGTTGCCCTTGCATAAAAAGCAAAGGTCAGTTGCCGATTCGGCACTGGTTTCTGTAGACCGATTTAGTGGCATCTCGAAGCTACTATTAATACTTCAATGCATATGCAAGCAAAACACTTGCAAGAATAAATGCAAAACAAAATCCCAAAACAAAACAGAGAAACTAAAATGTCAACAAAACCAAAAAAGAAATGTTGTTGTTGTCTGCACGTCAATAAAACTATTGCTGCAGCTTAAGATATAGGTACAACAAACCCAAAAGCGAAAAACTAAAAATTAAACCTAAACAATAAATATAGCGAAACGGTAACGATCAAAAACCAAAAGTCTATGATTTCACGCTTAACCAACAGCATATGTAGAGATTCTTATCAGTGTTTATCAGCCTGTGTACGTAAGTGTCTGCTTCCCAAAGCGGGGTAAGAGGAAAGAACACTGGTGTTTGTCGTAAGAACAACAACGCCAAACTCAACGCAAGCCAACGCTTGGCCGGTATGACGGTGTTATTCTGATGCCAAACCTACGTGACCTTGTCTTCATTATGAGCCGTGGCCAGGCGGCAATTACAGAAAATTAACCCAGCCTGTATTCCTAAGCACCCCATAACGCAAACAAAAAGTCTTTAGAAACCAATGATATTGAACTTTTTTACTATTTGAATGCCTACATTATCCGTGGTCAGTAGTCAGCTCTTAAAGCCGATCGTACTGAATTCCTATGCGTCTAATTGCAGAAACTCATATAATAAAAATAGAAAAAGGAATTGGTATCGCTTTAATTCCTATCAGCCGTGGCCTGCTGACATTTCAAAGAAACTATTCACCAGTATTCCTATGCGTCTGACAGTCACCAAAGCGGTACACAAGAAAGGACAGAAGAAATGGTTATAGATATACAGTGTCATTGCAATTTAAACAGTAGCCGTGGTCAGGCGTACCCTCTGTAGAGAACCAATCCCCTGCAGTCCAATGCGTCTAACTGCTAAATATACCTAAATGACGTTAAAAGAGATTTATTTTTCCTTACGATAGTTGCAATTAAAAGAAAACATAGCGATAACGATAAACAAAAATGTAGCTAAACTACAAAAGGGAAAAAGAAATTTAATTGCGACTAACGTACGAGAAGCTATTGTTGGAAAAGACTAAAGATTTTACTGCAGAAAAGAATAAAAAGTGTATCAGTCATATTTATGTTCTTGTGAAGCCTAACATTTGAAAGCCAAAAATACGAAATAAAATTGACAACTAAAAGTCGGGCCCCACGTTGGGCGCCAAAATAATAAATGAAATTATAACTGTAACGGGTATAGACAATAGCCCATTAGTGTAGGCGAGGTGGTGGGTGTAAGATTGAGAGCGCACGCTAGTATGTTCCGGCTCGGGCTCGTCGGCTAATGGGTGGTGTTCGATGACTCTCATATCTTACGGCCTTTTAATTAGCTTATTATTTAAAAACAAAGCGTGCTATCGGAAAAGCCATAAAAATCGGTAAGTTGACACAAATAGGACAAAAAGAAGAAAGCTGGGTTTGCAGATCACAGGACACAAGTGGACACACCTTTGGTATTCCTCTGTTGACGTTGAGGAAGTATTGGCCCACCCATCCTTGGTCATTCATATCCTAAAACAATTATGCGAATGACCCCTTCAAACCTCTACATGCTGCGGCTAGCGGAAATCATAAGACCGGAAAATTTAAGCAATCATTATAATGTTTTTATTAAAAACTAAATTCATTGAACACCTTGTCTTTTCGAAGTTCCATATATAACCTAACTTTATCCAACGGCAAGTTAAAACTAGTTTTCAAGTCTTTCGCCTTAACCTTTACGACGAAATCAAGCCTATGAACATTTCTAATTAAATATCTAGTAGTAAAAAAATATATATATAAGTAGGTATAGCAAAGTGAGTAGAGCAATTGGCGTGGCTGGAAGAAATGGTTATTTATATTCAAATATTAAAGAAATTAGGGTAAGAAAATATAAACAAATATTTGAATTATATAAATTCATGCATTTTCCCCTTTTGGGATGTTTATGTGCGTGCCGATAATAGGAGAATTATGAAACAAAAGCCAAGACTTGGCATAAAGGCGTTAAGTTTGTTTTTATGCCTAGCAGGCAAGCCTGTGTTCCAATTGAACAGCTGATCACTTCCGTACGCATGCACGCAAGTAAGTATGAAAAATAAAAATTAAAACGGCTGTACTTACAGTTTTTGTCCAACGTCGAAAGATCTTTCGGGGGGGACGCGCTGTGTGGGCTCACCGCTGCTTGCATGCATAATTTTTTTGTACTAAAGTTTATGTTCGATATTTACTGGGTGGGCTTTAACGTGTTTTTTTTTTAAACAAACCAGAAAAAAAATTGTCGCCATGCACATACACATTTGTAGCTAACGAATTTTGCTTTGTGTATTATTTTTTTTTGTTTTCACTTAGGTATATTCTTTCCCACTTCATCACGCCATGCCGAGTTGCTTTGCTCGCGTGGTTACACATATGTACATTTAAATTTGGATTTAACACAGGGGAAAAAAAAATTAAAGAATAATAAGCGCACTAGAGAAGTTCATTTTTGCGCTGGACACATATATAAATATATATGTGGATATATATATAATGTTGCCTTTAAAGGTTGGGGTAGGCTAATTTATGCCTTTTTCTTTCCCACGGGCCTCCAACCAACACAACGGGGCTTTGCCAATTGCCCAGGCACAGGTTTCACCGAAGACAACACAAAAAAATCACTCGCACTCCGTTATTAGGCGACGTCCGTCATAGACGATATGACCCACGAAACTGCAGAGACGGTTCTTCTCGCCGTTCCAGTGGCCTGATCGGAAAGCCGATCTTACCTCTGGCACGCCTTCGTCTGGCGTACCCCTCCCTTAGCCTAGTCGCTGCATTAGCATGCGCGCATCAAAGCGACAGGCAAAGGTTAATGCCCTATTGGATTGGACTAATTATTAAGTGCCAATTCTGCACGAAAACAATGTAAATCGAAAAAAATGTGAATTAGAATTTGCATTCCAAATGCGAAGAAACGAGAAAAATAAAATTTACCCGATGTCCGGAAGTGGCACCATGCAGAAAAATCCTTTCGACAATAGAATCCTCCAATTTAGTTTTCGCCAATTTATATACTTTTTTATTCGCTGTTAATACTATCGTTGCTGTATTAGGTTGTAGGTTATAGGTACAAATATAATCTGTATAACCAAAAAGTTGATAACCCCGTTAGCGTGGATAATGCACAACCTTCCTCTAGGCGATCTCGAAGTAAAAAGAAAGATCCGGATGCTAAGGCCAAGCAAGAAAACTTTCTTTTACGGAAATTGCTTCACACCTCTTTTGACAATTTCCTTTCGACAGGTCAAGGTTAAAGAAAGGGCCACTGACAACTCGCAAATATTGCCACTGTGCAACAATGAAAATAAACAATAGGTGGCCGATAGCCGTGCGGTTGCAGAAAATTAACTCCCTTTAAAATAAGTAAAAACAATTGAGAAAATTTGTTTATCTTGTTAACTAAGGCCAAAAAAAAAATGTGATCGTAGGCAGTTGACGCTAAAACATAACGCTAATTCAAATCGTAACTACACAAGCAGTGTGTGTACATAAGCAGCCGAAGCACTGCTTGACCAAGGTAGTGCAATAAAAAAAAATACGATATTCACTGCCAGCGTCGTTACAAAACCTCAAATGAAAACAAGAAAAAATGCACAACAAATTGCGTTTTTCATTTTGCGTGAGCTGCGGCTGAAAAGAACGACAAATAAAATCAAATCAAATAAAATAAGAAACTTTAAAAGTCGCTCCAAAAGTTTGTGCGTTGGCCATTTTTGTGATTGGCTTAAAAATCTTACAACCAACATCTGAGTGTGTGTGTGTGCGAATGAGATGGCTTACAATGTGTGTGTGTGTGTGTGTGTGTGTGTGTGTGTGCTTGTTGGCCTAATGAAATTGTTGACAATTGTTGGCTTCTTATCAGCAGCCTGGCATCGAACAAGTTCAACAAACATTGCGTATACGCCATGTGGCAGCCGGCCATGTGTATTATGTTGCCGCGTCATAAATTTAAATTCTAATTAATTTAATTATTTATTGGTTTGTCTCACAGCAACAGCAAGAGCTACAAAAACAAAAGCAAAACCGAAAAAAAAAAACAAATACTAAAAATTGTGCAACATTTTTCGCAGTACGGCCCGCACGCAGTTTGTTGGCCGTTGGCCAAACATAGCCAAGACCGGTGACAACTTTTCGGGCAATGCAACAAGTTGCGAAAATATTTGTGCAGTGACACACTGACAACTGAACACGCACACACACACACACACACAAACACATCTATATACCTTAGAGCGATCTTTTGTGCGTCTGTAGCTAATTGCTCGACTCGGCCCCACGTTTGAATTATGGAATACATTTTTAATTTGACATTTTCCAAAAAGTCAGCCACTCGTCTGGCTGAACTTCATAAGCAATTAATTTAACGGCAAATAAATTGAATGCGCAGCAAATAAAAAAGCAACAGTTTTGTAAAATAAAACAAAGTCAGGCAAACATACTAGAACAGCATTTTATGCTGCGCCTCATTGCATTTTTCTCAGACATTTGCTTCGCCCCCTTCCAACCCCTCCTCAGTCGCTTCTACTCCATCTGTCTGTCGCTGTCTCTGTCGCTGTCTCTGTCGCCGCCTCTGTCTCTGTCTGCTGCCTCCATTGCCGTAATTGAGCGCTTCACGCTGTGCAACAACTTAATTAATTTATATTTTTCTAGCATTTAAGTCGCGTTTGTATTTTATATTATGTATCTCGGCTCGTATTTTGCGCATTACAAGCGCTGCTCATGTCCAATTGGCTTAGACTCAGCCTCAGACTCCGACTCAGAGTCAGAGTCAGGCTTCGCTGCAGCGCGTTCGCTTCTCAATTTTCAATTTCGATTTTCTATTTTTTATTTTTTAATTGCAAATATTTGCTTGCCATGCCAATTTGTAGCCGCATGATTGCAAGAATTTAATGGCGTTCATTAATTGGCCATAAGAATTAGTAAATGTTGATCGTAATCGTGCAATGATTGCGTATTTATGAACTGGCCTAATGCAGTCGCAGCATCTAGTGGGAGGGAATTGCGAAAAGTGAGGATAAATCATCTCTCACAGTTAAAAAAATGCCGAAAAAGACAGAAATGCATGCAATCCAGCATACAGCCTTCAGAGATGAGAACCTTAATCCATTTAAAGGGCTCAGAAGATATTAAAATTATTTTGGATTCCCCAGCCTAACTTAGCCCTTAGTCTTAAAGAAGTGCCCAATGGGACAGAACAGATCTCACATGTGCTTGAATGTGCTCTTAGAGATTTAAAAAGCAACTGATCACGGATCAGTCCCTGATGAATGGACTGATCACTGATCATTCATGATCACGCGGTCAAACAAATTTTACGAACAAGTAAATCGCGGAAATCTGCCTTTTTGGTGTGGTATAGGCTTATGGAGCCTCGGTGGCGTAGTGGATAGCGCACGCGCACACCAAACAAGAGGTCGTGGGTTCAAGCCCCACTCATGGCGAGAGCATGACCCCCGAACTAACTTTCTCCTCTCGACAAACTCCCCGAAATACATGCCTTCAACGTGTCGTGGTCATTTTAATAACCACCAAACACATCCATCCACGCTATCTGGACAGCAACAACAGTAACCCACAGCCACAAGAAGCCTCTCCCCGGCGGCGACAGGTGGCAGCCCCACCACTGGCATAAGTCGCATCTGGCCAATCACTAGTTCGATTGACAATTCACTGATTACCGAAACTGATACAAGAGAAATAAAATTCAAAGGGCTCCACTACTTCGATGACGACCATAGGCAAAAACGGACAAGAATCGGACAATGGGACGTGAGAACTCTAAAGGAACCATCCAGGCTAGCACAATTAGAAGGATAAATGGACCTGGCGACGGACCACCCTTCTGGAATGAATCCCATAACAACATCACATGGGACACAGCTACGGCCAGAAATAGAGTTCGATGGAAAAGCGCTTGTAGAAGCCGTAAGCTCCCAAGTGGAGTAAAAAGGAATTATAAAAAAACAAGTAAAAAAGCTAAAGTCGGATGTCCCGACTTTGAAATACTCTGTACATATGTTTACAATAATAATGGAAAATAAAAAAAAATAAAAAAATAAAATAAACAAGAGAGAACGCTACAGTCGAGCAAGCCCGACAGTGTAATACCCTGTACCCAGGTAAACTTCCGTCACTGAGTTATATGCGCCCAAAGCAGCAGCAAAAAGAGGAAGAAGAAGAGCGAACTTGCTGCAGTTTGTGGGGGTTGTACTGGCCAGAATTTGTTTTGCTAATAACTTTTCTTAGAATTGACCGAATTAAATAAAATTTAAACCAAAAGTAGATAATTTTGTATAGATTGCGTGGCTTATATAGCTTTTGAAATGTGGACAGTATTGACTGAGTATAGGAAAATCTGGATACCAACTTTGGTTATTCCAGCTTTTATAGTTTCCTAGATCCTCGCGTTCATCCAGACGGACGGACAGACGGACGGACATGTCTAGATCGATTTCTCTCGTCATGCTGATCAAGAATATATATACTTCTAGAAAGTGAGTCACTTATCAATGTTGTATTCATCCCGAATGCCCGCGGAAGCTTGTTTTAGCGGTTTCCCAAAATCTTACAGTTCATTTTCAAAATATTTAATTATTTAAACTTTCAATCTGTGAAGACTTAAAAAAATGTAATAATAGAAATTCGCAGCTGGCATTAAAAAAGTGTTAATATAAAACAAAACAATTCGAAAGGGCTTTTATCTTCAATAAAATAACTAATTTACTGCACACACTAAATGGACATACAGTATTATTAGTCAGAAAACTCATTATTATTTACACTTTCGTCATTCGCTGCCATAATGAAATGCTCGAATGCCTCATTAACGCGACAATAAAGACATTAAAAAATACTTTTCAATGTTCTTATATAACGACGGTAGCCAATTTGTGGTGTGAGCATATTTAATATGCAGTGGCATTAATTTATTAGGCAAGCCAGTCATAAAAGCAAACAAAGCATTAAAAGTTTTATTGACCAAGCGTTTGACCCACAAAATGGCAACATAAACAACCACAACCCAATTTTCAAACAATAAAATAAAAAGCCGTAGTCGCGTTGTCGCGTCTGCCCATCAGTTATTCAAATAACATACAGATGTGTATACTTTTATACATATAGTACATGTGTGTGTGTGTGTGTGTTTGTATATGCGTTGACAATTTATGCCACACAGGTGAACGATTACCGGTGCATTGTTGAGGCAGCCATGCCGCCAAAATGTGCCCGAGATCAAAATTCAGCGATACGAACCGTTTGGCAAATTGAGCGGCGCGCGATTTTTGATTTTTGTTTCTGTTTGTTTTATGTGCACTTTTATGTTTGTTGTTGCTGTTGTTGTCGTTGCCGTTGTCATATGCAAATGCTAACATGCTGCAGCAAAATTTGCATACCAGAGAGCAGCCGGCGTGCCAAACAAACATTTGACAATAAAAAGCTAAAGACCACTGACTGTCTCACACAAATATCACTCATACGCGCTGTGCGCCAGCGTTGACCGATATTCAGTAGGTATCAGTGAATTTCTCCCTATCAGAGTATGTTCTCTGCATGATATCGAAGTAAATAGACAGTTATCATAAAATTTCAACCCAGGACAGATATTAGATTAAGAACAGCACACAAAAATTCACTTTAGTCTCAATCCTAACCTAGTCTCAATAGAATGCAAGTAAAATACCCGATGATGGAACTAATTTTAATTTACGGATTATGTTCTTCCATTAACGAAGTTGTTGATTTTTGTTTGTTATTCAAGTTTTCTACTCTAGGTTTGGTTCAAACATCTAACATCTACTCTGTTTTTAATTGTTTTGGAATTAGTGAACAAATATATCGATTCTGTTCTGTTTTTAACAGTTGTCGAATTTTTCGAAGAGATTTATGAGGTTCATTTCCATAAAGTTGTTATTGCAGACGCAAATTCCTGCAGTTCCTAGAAAACACTGAATTGTAGAAGCCTTTACAATAGTAGCCCAAGATCCTCTCTCTTTACAAGTAGTTCAGGTTACAAATTGTGAAAGACACAAACGAAACATAGACTGTTGTTATTTCTACCTATTTCCAATCAAAATGTTGCTTTCCAATTCTGGTGACTTAAATCCCACTTGGTGCAGTGACAAAACGCACAGTATTGGCCGTAACTGTCGTGAGCTTGGGTTTGGGTTTTTGTTTAGTTTCGTTTTCTTATTTTTCTTATTGCAATAAGCAACTTTGCCTTTTGCCACATAAATTTGCCGTAAATTAGCGCCACATGCAATCGCCCGGCCCAAGTGTCGCCACTTGGTCACATGCGAGTGTGTGCGAGCGTGTGAATGTGCATGAGGCTGCTACCAGAGTCGGAGCACGCCCCCGTCAACGCCCAGCGACTGTCAAAGCGACAGCAATGACAACAACAACAACAAGAACAGCAACAACAGAGGCAATTGCAGCCGTGATCGCCGGCGATCACCCCACTGATCAGCACAATTGTCTCGAGGGTGCGCGTGTCTTTGGCTCCCTCTTGGGCCCCCCTCGGATTAATGCATTGCACTTGTTGTTGTGGACTTTGTCAGGGCAATAAATTTTAATCTTGTTTGGCGCTTTTTGGCAGCTAACACAGCACACAATCACACTCACGAACGAGGCAGCTGGGCCCGCACACGCGGCTCAAACAATGGTCAGTGCCCAACACTTGCAGATTATAAATCAATTTTCAACACTTGTTCGTTATTTTTCACTCACCTTCTTGCACCAGTTTCTTGCACACGGGTCGTGCGTTCACCGATTTCACGCCCACCGAATAGGTACAGTTCACATAGCTCCAGTAACGTTGCTGCTCCGATATGCTATCCGGCTGGAAGGGATCGTTGCAGAATTCTCCATTGGAAACGTCCGTGGAGCAGCGCCAGCAGCGTAGCACAGCATCCGCTAAAGCAGAGAGGGAGGAGATAAGTTGGTTAGAAATCACATTAAGACTTGATTTGTTTAAAAACTGCTTGTATATAGCTTGCGTTCCATTTTCGCTAAGTTAAGTTGGACAATCCCTCGTAAGTAGATTATGTCAGCCCTATAGCTCAATAGTCAACAAGAAAGCGAAAGTTTGAAAGTTGAAAACGTGTGCAACACTACCAATTTTCTCAACGGGATGACGAGTAATATATGAGGAGAAATTTTCTGAAGTGATGGGAAATCATCCAAATATCAGACAAGCTGATGTTTTAAGGTCTGTTAGCCAAGACCTTGATATTATATCCACGCGAATATCGCTAGATTAAAGGCAATATTAATAAGCATCAGCTGGTGAGACGGAGGTTAAAATCGATTCTACTCCATCGGTAAAGTTAGGATATTCTAATTGATGTTGACATTTTTATTATTAAATATTCGACGAGTTAAAAACAGATTTTGTTTATCGTTCTTGAGACATTTTTGAACCAAAACAAAGTTTCCGTGGGGATTTTAAAATGTATAAAAAGTAATATAAAATAAATATTCAATAATATATAACTTAAAAGTAACCTGATACTTGTTACGCTAGGATAAGGTTTATAAATAAATAAATAAAATGAAATTAATTAAAAATAAAAAAATAAATATTCTTTAGCCCAGAACTAAGACCCACAAATAGCAAATTTGTCTTCAGAAGGTATTTTAATTGCAGCAAAAGAGAGAAAGTGTGAATTTTGATTATCTTTTTAACAACTTGGGGCACTTAGGGGTCAGCAAATCTTAGCCTTGTTATTTCAGCTAGACTGATAACACATCGGGGTAAACAGATGATAGCCAATCTTAAAAGGAGCTATCAACATAGTCCTATTTATTTATTTATTTCTTTATTATTAGCTTCATTAAACAGATTCGTTGTCAGAGCTTCCCGCATGTTTGTATGTATGGAGTTTATAGGTTCAATACTCTAGAACTGATGACTTTTAAATAAAAAAAATGGGCAGATAAACAGACGGGTATAGAATGAAAGGTACCAGCTGATTCGTCTATGTATGTTACACACTGCTGGCCTTTGGCCTGCCTTAACTTTTCGTACCACTTCGGCAATTACAAAGTTTCCTAAAAACAATTGCTGCTCGGGGCAGAGCTCTGACTTGCAAAGAAAGAGCATTAAGTCGGCTCCAATCAACTTTCCATATCTAAATTTCTGAAGTCAAACAAGCAGCCTTATCCTTGCCATTAAGAAATCTGATTTAACTACTCAGCGATTTCAAAAATGTACGCTTCAATCAATAGATCGTTAAAATCCAATTGAAAGTGTGCCTTGCCCATAAAAATAAGTGAACATGAATACTGACGCGAATGGGGCATGTGTCGAGCATTTTGTTTGTGCGCAGTCGCGACTGCCAAAACATTTCCAAAAGGCGCATACAATATCAATTTTCAATAGAATTACAGTCATTACCATTAGTAAACTGCCACTGCAGGCTGCAGGCTGCAGACTGCAGACTGCGGTACGAGAATAAACATTATTGCAAACGATCTGACAATTCGACTGTCAATTAATTTCAATATATTGTAAATAATTATAATTTTGTGCATACAACTGAAATGAAACGCAGACTCCGACGCCGGCTGCCGGTTGCCAGTTGCCACTTGCCGGATCGGTTGCTACTTAGAAATACGCAAATTGTAATGTTTATGGCCAAATGCGGACAAACACGTTTTGACCGTGCGTTGAATGCGTTAGCACCAGCCTCGTCCTCCTGCTCCTCCTGCTCCTCCTCCTCGCACTGGCTATCTAAGCTTTCATTTAAACGCACCTCAACGTGTTGGTTAAGTGCATTTAACCTGAACGTTAACGTTTGACGTTTAAATTGGCCCCCATATATTGCACGGAGGAAACGGGTTTGGTTCGGTTTGGTTTGGCTTGGCTGGCTTTTCTTGCAGAGGCTCAATGCCAAGCATTTACTTAACAATTTTTAACAATATGACCAAGTTGGGCCAAAAAAAAAAACACAAAAAACGCACTCCAACTAGTGTGTGTATTAAAATATAAATATTTACACGGGCGCGTTTTAAACCGACGCCCGTTAATCGTGTCCATAAATAAGCGCTCGCCGAAAGTTTTGACACTTTTATAAGGCAATTTTCCATAGGTTGTCGGCATAAATAACTCAGCCAAAAGGCTTTCGTGTCAAATTAATGTTCGCTTCATTCCGCCAAACAATTTTTCACAGACACAACACACAAACTTACGATCCGGCCCCCCAATATAGCCAGCAGCCCCAGTAGCCGCTCCATGTCTCCTATCGCAGTCATCAATGCATTTTATAGCTCATTAGCCAACAGCTTCGACTCATAAGAGTATCGATAAAGTAGATCGACTTTAAAACCAAATTTCTTACTCTGTTTATGATGCGCATGCCACAGTGGCATGGCCAGTGGCCGAGCCAGTGGCAGTGCAAGATGCGGTGGCAGCTGCAGTTTTTCTTCCTCTTTATTGATTTCCTTGCAATTAACTCGCCGATAATTAGCTTTCAGAGCCAATGAGCGAAAACGCCGCCTGCTGTTATATGCTTGTAGTATTATACGATAATTAAAATTGATAAACTTCGAATTGCTGTCAATGATACGAGTCAGTCTTTGTGGCAGCTTATTTAGGCAACTTAATGAGCACAGTTGCTGGTAATTCATATTTACTTGTAAAATATTAGTTGCTTGGCTAAATCATTCATTTTTATCTAACCCAAAAAGTCTGCTGCTGATGTTTGATTAAGAGACAGCGTGGTGTGCGGCCCAAGCCAGATAAGTGGACTGAGAGTCCACAATGAACTCGGCATTGAGCCGCACCGAAGCGAAATGCAAGCGGATAACTGTTCGATTTTACAGCCTGTTCCTGAACGGGCCTTGGACATACAAATTGTTGCAAAAGCGAAATTCGCCAAAAATTGGTTACCAATTTTTAAATAGTTATCCGCTTGGATTGCACTTCGGTGCGGCTAAGGCAAGATTTACAAGTTACGACTTAAATTCAATAAGTTGGAATCGTATATACTCGTAATATGATAATACTAGTTTGTTTTCGATATAGCACAGGAGGTATAGCAAAGGTGTTCAGAAGTTGGGAATATTGGTGTTATCTAAAATGGAGCTGCGATTCTTTAAAGCCATGCAGATATTGGAAAAAGAACTCTTTTAAAGGACACTTTTGAAAAAATGACCAAAAATTCAAATTGTCAGTTATAAGAATAACTTTTTATTAATGTACTGTTATACATACTATAAACATACTTGTAATACAAGTATGTATATGTGAAAAGAAAACTCGTTTATATTTATTATGATATTTGATATTATGATATTATGATATTATATTTATTTGATAACTTGATAGACGTACTCGTTGGTAAACACTTCGTTTAAATTAAATTTAAATCCTCTTTAATTTGAAAAATTTTCATTTATTTTTTCAATTATTTTTTTGTTGTTGTTTAATATAAATACTCTTGATTGTTTAAATTGTATTTAATTTATTCACACATTTTTTAAATTGTAGTACTTTTTCTATCATTGTGGCACTCTATTCCCCTTTTGGAGGTCTGTTTGCTGCGCCTCTGCCGCTATTACAAAAGTTGAATGCACTCTTGCCACAGATCTGCACACAAACAGCAATAATTACGTAGATATGCAAAAGTCGGCAACAAAGACGGGCCTAAAACTTGGGCATTACGAGTGTGCGATTTTCCCATAAGCCGCACACACACACACACACACAGATGTACACATATGGCGAAGTTCACATGCAATTTTTCTATTAAGTTGCAAAGCAGGCAGGCAGGCGCCCTCAGAACTGAGGTTTGCAAAGCATGTGACTTACTTGCAACTTTTCGGTGGCAACTTCACACATAAAGCCACACATTTAATGACTTTGGTTGGGTGGCCGCAGCACCAAAAAGTGATTATTGAGCGCTTTCTCCGCTTCCACTCCTCCTCCTTCTCTTGGCAAAGACGTCGTCGATATCTGTGACATAAAACTTGCCAACTTATGCACCAAGTTTGTAGCCCTTACTGCACGACTGCACCGACTTACATGCAACAATTCGCGGCACAGCGCAATCAGAGTTCATTCAACTGCCACAACAAATGAAAAGTGGAAAATGAAAACGAGGGTGCGACGACATGTCGAACGTTTTTCGAAAGCAATTGCAGTTCATAGTCGTTTGAACGAGTTCATATATATTGGCCTAAATGCTTCGATAATTAGACGTGCATTATGTGGGAATGTGCGCAGATGTACCATATACGTAAGTATATATATTTGACATGCAAATATTGCATTTTAATTATGCCGCGACTTTCGGAAATGGGCACGTTGCATCCGCCAATCAGTGGCATTTATTGATTGAGACGTTTATTCGGCATGTGGCAATGTTGAAAATACTTTTACTATAATAAATATGTATGGAATTGTTACAATTGCTTCCAATCACGACACATACAAATTGATTTTTCAGCATTTATAGGGGCTCTTGAAAATAACATTCCGTACATTCTATATTTGATGAGCAATTGTAGGAATTATAAGTGAAGCAATCAGGAAGTAGTATTGCTCAATAGTTACAAGTATTATAGAAGCGATCTTTAGAGAAACATTTTATTACACACACCCAGAAATATACTTGAACTAGTTATTTAGTTTACTCAAACTGTAATCAAATTGTAATCAAATATCTTCCTATAATATTGAAGTATTAAAAGGGAATCTGTGAAACACTCCTTCAAACTTAGTTTATTTATCATAACTATTACGGGCCAACAATATAATTTTAATAGGCATTTTATTAAAACAATACATTGTATACCTGTATCAACAATTTAGTCTTGTCGGGCATCCAGATATCAAGAATTCGAAGAAATATTTATTCTGTTCATCATTATATTACAATTTGTATACTACAAGTATATATTTTGAGTTAAGTTGAATTGTAACATCTTTGCAATTTTTATTAAAAAAAATAAAACTACTGCACCCTCACATACATACAACTACATACATATATCACTAGGTATTACAAAACATCACCTTGGGCTCATCATTTGCATTGCATTTGCAAGCAATTTGAATCACAAGCTCTGTAACGACTGACACGTACAAAAGCAAAAAGGTTGTCACTATTGGCATGGATGTGCATGCGACTACATGGGTGTGTTTTATTAACTAAGTATGTACATATGTAGATATGTATGTACCTATTAATGACCGACATTGCGAGATAATATCTAAAATAAATTGCATTGAATCACTTGACTATATCGCGCATGACATGGCATACATGTAAAAACGTTTGCAGGGCCGAAGGCAGGCAATCGCTTAGTCAACACTGGCACTCAAACAGTCTGCTGGTCAGGGAGTCAGTTAGGCAGACGATCAGCTTGTACATACAACAGTCAGTCGGCCAGATATTCAGTCGAACAGTCAATCATTGAGGTCAGTCAGTCAGGTTCAGTTGGTCAGACAGTCAGTCAGGTAAACAGACATGCAGACAGTCAATCAGACAGTCAATCAGACAGTTAATCAGACAGTCAGTCAGTTGGACAGTCAATCAAACAGGAGTAAGTCAGTCAGTCATATTCAGTTGGTCAGACAGTCAGTCAGGTAAACAGGCATACAGGGAGTCAGTCAGTCAATCGTACAGTCAATCAAATAGTGACTAAGTCAGTCAGTGGTGCATATTCTATTTCTCAGTCAATCAAGCAGTGAGAAAGTCAGTCCGTCATGCATATTCAGTTTATAAGTCAGTCAGTCAGACAGTGAGGCAGTCAATCAAACAGTGAGTCAGTCGTGCATATTCAATCAGTCACTCAGTCAGTTTATCAACATTTAAGACTGCAAATTGCATCTGAATTGCTTTCATTATGGCTGACTTGTGCCGCGGCGCATCAAACTATGCATTAATTAAAAAATCATCTCGGATTTTTGCTCGTTTTCATCGCAAGTTCGTCATGCATGGCAAGTCGGTGGCGGAATATAGAAACTAAGTATGTGGAATTTGAAAATTCTATGGACGCAAAAGGCGCGCTTGCAGTGAGGTAAGTGTTAAAATAAATAAATTTGCATTTTGCTTTCATTTCAGGCAATAAACTATCATTTTCCGTTCGTGTCGAAATGCGAAAACAGGCGCCCTGCAATGTAAACAACAAAGACTAAGGGACAGGCGGCTCTGGGAAATGTGTGTCATGCCGAAAGTTGAAGTGCCAGTAACTGCCCCAGAATAGTAGAGTTCTGCCATCGGGCAGGGTGTGTGTCGTGTCGTCTTTCGGGGGCAGGAAGGCGGTGAACATTGCCTGACAATTGTTTGGACTGGACGCGCCTCTACATAAAACTAAACACAAATAAACTTTTAGTTAATGTAAATGGCATGTCAGGGGCTATGACTGATGCCCATCTACGGAGGAGTGTGGGAGTTGTAGGGGACCAAGAAATGCACATATCTGGTAGGAAGTGAAACTTGAAACCGCCCACGTGAACTCAATTCGTTGTGGAAGTAAATGCATTGTTCATCTTCATTTGATGGCTTCTCATTGTTTAGCAACTTAATTCAATTAATCAGAGCAGTTTGTGGTGCAACTTAACTGAACGACCAGCTGTTTAATTTAAATTTAATTTAAAGAACAACAATCGCGAGAACAGTTTACAATTTATCTAACTAGTATACATAATTAGAGTAACTTCTAGATGGAGGGTAGAATGAATCAGTGAATTACAACAAACGGGCAATAAATTATGAAAGTTTAAAAGCATGCGGAGCGCGACTTTTTATCATCAACAAATGCAATTTAATGAACAAATAATCGCTTAAGAGTCTTAAAAATAAATGACAGTACTTTAAACAATTCAACTCTTTAGCGCCACACACTTATTCTGTCATTTGGATTCGACATCGAAGAATTTAAAGCATTCCAAGAAGAGAAAGGAAAATGTTTATTTTGACTGCCATTTTTGGTATTAGGAGAGCTCTTCCACCTTCAACTCAAAGCATTAAAAGCTGTTCCCATATGGTGTCTTTCAATGCCAATGAAATATATTAAAAGATATTTGGGTATTCTTGTAGTCTTGCAAAAGTGTTAATGATTTATGTATTTATTTGTCATTTATACAATGAGTTACCGCACTTACTCCAACATTGAAATAAATCTCAGATTTCTTATCTAGACCTTAGCACAATTTAAAAGCGAATTTGCAGTTTGCAAAGAGTTTCGAAAGACAATTTTTTTGTAACTGGGGCAATATTTCGTCTATAAATCACATTAGGTTTCAAGTTAATATGTTTTCTATATACTTTTCGATTATTTTCTTATATACACTTCAATATTTTCATGTTTCATAAGACTTTGTTAAAGTTCTCAACATAAAACGATGGCTCTTATTTCAAATATGAGAATTTCAAATATCGACAACTATATAAAATGTATACTATATATATACTTGTATGTATGTGAAGAACTTGATTGTTTGAGAGCATGCGGTAATGATCTATTCAGGTATATTTTATTTCTGAAGAACTTGTTTGAATCACAGCATGTCTTATAGTGTTCAATATTATATTCTATTCGTTCTACTTTTAGATTATGAATCGCTTCAATGGCATGGAATTTCAAATATCTACGATATAAAATATATGATCTATATGTAAGGAACTTGTTTCTCTTTCAAAGCATACACGCAATGTATGTCTTAAGAACTAATTAGATTCAGAGCGTGTCTTATATTCTATTCGATTCCTTTAAGACTATGAATCGCCTCATTTCGCATGGCATTTGAGATATCTACAGAAATATATATAATACAAAATATGTACATATATGTGAAGAACTTGTTTGTTTCAGAGCAAACGATTTAATGATCTCTTTATGTGTTTTTATTTTGCCGATTTTTAAGGTCGGACTGCATGTTAATATACATTTTGTAGTGTCAATAAACGAAATGTGCATAAATATAAATAAATCATGAAGTAATCTGTTGCTCTTAATGCAATATTAAGTATACGAGCTGTTGAAGCTACGAGTCATAATGAAGGCTGTCTATGGCAATCGCAATAACAATGATAGTGCATATTAAATGCAATAATTAAATAAATATACTGTCAGTTCGAGAAAGCCTGCGTCTGCCTTTATCAGCTGAGGTCAAGTAGGTGTTTGATTTATTACCTTCCAACGATTTAATTGCCATATTATGGGCAATGAACAGTTGCGTGCTTTAATTAATGAATTCCCCACCACACACACATAACATTCCTAAGAACATTTTAAACAAATTACAAGCTAAGTTCAACTAATCGTCTAAGAGTTTTAAAGCAGTTGGGTCAGTGACCCTTTTGTGGTTTCTGTTTCCACCCGTAAATGCACGTACATCCCCTCTCTTAATTAGTTGCCACTTCATGCAGCAGGACGCACATTTAAACACATTTACCCACCTGCATTGAAGCACAGCGCGAACGCCAGCAGCGTGAGGAGCAGGTTGCAGCCTGTGGAGCTGAAGGGCGTCATGTTGTAAGGCGAAGGCGTGTTTTCAGCCCAATACTTGTATAGTATATATAAAAATGATCTTAAATCTTTCCACGCGCACTGACTATAATGGCCAGAGAAATCACCCAAAATGCACTTTTTGCTATTTTTGTATTGCGCGCCAAAAATATATGCCGTTATGTATGGGGGGAGCTATTTTGAACAAATTTCCCGTTGACACACAAATTGGAGAGCGACGGCAATGACAACAACACAGCACTGCGAATACAGCCGCTGACACGCACATGCGACGCGCTGACAAACTAAATGCGAACTAAACCAAAACTGAAATCGAAAATGTTGCAGAGGCCCAAGCCACAGCCAAAATGCGACAGACGGCGGAAGGCAACGAACCGAACCAATAATAAAACGAAAACGTCCGCAGACTTACTGCGCGTATCGTACATGGTGCATGAGAGTGTGTGAGGGAGAGAGAGAGAGCGAGAGGGATCATTCAACGAGCCAGCAAATTGAAAGCAACAATTGAAAGCTTTGCGTTCAATGGCAGCAGCGAAAGCACAAATGAGCGGCGAGAGAACTAGAACTGTGCGCGTCGCTCTGCGGCTCCGTCCAGCACTCTACGAGTCGAGTGGAGTTATCTGGGTTGGGTTTAAGTCTAAGTCGTTGCCAGCTGTAATGGTGGCCACAACACTTGCAGTTTCGACAAAGTGCCGACCACGCACAGTGGGCTGAAATTAAGCGAACTCTCAAGCGACTGAAGTCGATTTTTAAAGCATGTAGGAGTGTTAGTAGTTTTAGGAGCGAAATAAAATCATAGCAGCATACCATAGCCTTTGTTTAGCAAGATGATAGTGAAATGATCTGGGAAATTTGAGAAGTAGCTCCTCTCCTCACGAAGTGCTTTGCTGCTCTTAACTCTACTTCATCTATTGAGTCCAATCTCCGAGCAGAAGGAAATCGCAATACGAGGGGACATTTCGAAGACGGTCAGGCTACAAATAAGCACAATCGGAATGGAAATTCATGAAATGATGATATCGAACATTAAATCGAAAAGAACTACTAAACCAGCAGTGGAGCAAATAAACTTTCCCAACTGGTTAGTAGAAGAGCCTTCTGCTTTATGACGAAAGCAATTTCTGTATATTTGGCATTAAGGGACGTTGACTTGTGTTTGGAAAGGAAGCAATGAACCTCGATTTACCAAACCTTACTCCAACCGTTAAACACGGTGGTGGCGGCGTAAACGTGTGGAGAAATCTTTCAAACAAACATTTTCTCTAATAAAGTCGTTTATATTAAAAGAATCTCTTGTACCTTTCCTGCATGTGTGTTTATAGAATCAACTTGCAACATTTACTTGTCCTGCAATTTTTGTGCCACAGTGCCGCGTCTAATGTCATTTGTGTTTTCTTGCCCCAATGAGTTTGCAACGTCGTTTGAAACTCGGTTGCTGGTTGTAGTCGTCCGCACCGTCCACAGCTCGTCCCGTTGTCGTTCCTCAGTCATCGCCTAGCGCTGGACTTTGACAATTGAATGTCGTCGTCTAATCAAGTGAGACTTTTTGATAAGGAAATGCAACGTTGACACTCTGCCACATGGGCGCTTCGATGCAAGTGCGACTCACTTCCCAGCCCCCTCTTCCTACTCGCAGCTGAGCTGTGTGTGTGCTACAGTTTTCCATGGCATGGAGGTGTGCCCAGCTTACATATTTACATACTTGTATGTATCTGAATAATCACATAAATATCTATACATACTCGTAAGTATGTCTGTTTATGGGTGTGAGTGTATGATTTCTTTTTACAACCATTGCCAGCTATGTATTCATATGTATTTGGCGAGTGCTTTGATTTGCTGTTCTTGTGTTTGCTGCTTTTGTTGTGTTGCTGATTTTAATGAGTTTGTTTACTCTTCGCAATCAAGTACAAGCTCGTACACACTTTTATTTTCATTGCTCCGCTTTAAGACAGTCGAACGCCCCATTCGCCCGAGTCTTTGTCAGTCCAGTTTCAGGTTCTTTAAGTTGCCACAAAGTTGCTTATGAATAGATTTCTTATGAATCTATGATTGGTTCGCAGTACATTGACTTTGTATGCTGTTTGCCATTACATTACTGTTGGCTGACATTAATGATGCATTTTAGGGTTTACTCGAGGTCCCCATTAATGGCCAGCGATTAAGTAAATAGGAAATGAAATACGTGGTTGTTAAGGACACACTAAGTAGCTCATTAATATCCATGCCTTCTCTATATGTCTCAAGGCTAATTTGTGGGCTATCTTTAGGGAATATGCGTACACAAAACAAATCAAATTTAAATGATAAATAACACAAGAAGGAAGGATAACAATTTGTCATTTTGTTGGGGTGATATATAGCTTTCAATTGGATCTAATGATGATACGAAAGTGACGCTATGCCAAATATATTTGATACAACTTTTAATAGTTTGGTGCTCGACCGCAGAGTTAAGCTTGTAAAATGGAGATTGGATTCCTTTATTTTACCTTTTTTTCTATTGGGGGTAATTGAAGGAATACTTGGCATTATGTTTAACTTCAGTTTGGCAGCCTTTATTATAAATATGTACAAAGTACGTATATTCTGTATATATAAGCAAAATATGTAGAAAAATCAATACAGCTTTTCTAAGACATCGGCTTATCACATAAATTTGTTGAAATTTGTACTAGAAACAACCTTATTTGAAGAGCAACCATTATATAGAAATTTCTACTAAAGTTCCTTAGAATTTTGTTTATTTTTGGAATATATTCTCTACTTCCTATCCAAATAATTTTCTCTTAAGATGCAAGCAAGCTATTAAACATGAACCATTTTCTTTCATGTTCAGAGACTATACTAGGGAAAATCTGTGACTGATAGGAATTGTTTAAAAAGTGTTTTGAATAAATAAAAGTATTTGTTCCATACATTCATTTTACAAATTCCTTATGAGTCACCACTCAAGAGTATTTAGTTTTTTGTAAGCAGCCATGGGTATTACAATAATGTATCGATTATAAAGTAAAGGATTCATAAATAAAAGGAATTATAATTAACTGAAATGACTTCAAAAAGTTGCTATATAGATTGATAAAGAAGTGAGTAATCGATATAGAGTTGATTACAAATAGTCGTATTATTGCTCACTTTTTGCAACTTTCTCAGCCTGTTGTAATGAGTTTTAACTCGTTCGTTAAAAAACCAAATTAAATGCGCACTTGCCCGTCTCTTCAAGTTAAACAAAATTAGAAACATTTGTAAGGACTGCCAACATGCGATGAATGTTGTGTGTTTATAAAAATAAATGCCACTGCACGGTATTATTTTTGTAAGGAATGGGCCCAAATACCTCAATTTACCAGACAACTAGAA
Organism: Scaptodrosophila lebanonensis; assembly: GCF_003285725.1. Taxonomy (NCBI): domain Eukaryota; kingdom Metazoa; phylum Arthropoda; class Insecta; order Diptera; family Drosophilidae; genus Scaptodrosophila; species Scaptodrosophila lebanonensis. The sequence goes on from NW_022060738.1 coordinate 2,680,996, forward strand.
TTTACTTGCCACTCCACTTGTGGCTAATCAAGCAAATCGAACCGAGTTCAATGCTCAGGAAACATGTCAACTGGAGGGAGAGGACAGCAAAAACCAATAATCTACGCCTCTGAGGTGGACAATGGGTGTCTGACCGCCCCAAGAAAGCGTGTGGCCAAGATTTCCAGGAGACGATACGCATGTCACAGAATTAGTTGACAGGTTGGTCGACCTAATATGCAGTATATAGTAGTGGCGCATGGCTATGACGTCAGCTATAACTTGTGTTGTCTGCTCCAATTTCTGCCGACCCTACACATCAGAATGGTGATTAAGCAGACTATTTTAGTTGTTGTAAACAAATTAGAAAATAATTGGCGTCCCGCTTCGATTGTCTTCGATTTTGTGGCACCTTTTATGCTGCGCCTTCGAGTCTAACTAATGCGAGTCACTCGGAGCTTTAAGCAGAGCATTTAATGTTGTAGCAACTCATTTACTCGAAGCAATTAAAAAAGAGTTGGGAGGTAATTAGTGTGGGTGTGCTTTATGTGTCAGTTTCCTATTGTAAGAAGAATAGGCGCTATTCTAGACACAAATTACTTATTACGCAAATATTTTGCATCACATATGTAGATTTTGTTTAGCTTCTCGATTATTTTAATTATATCTCGGCTAGAGATTGTCGTCACGCCAAGCATCTCAGAAAATGACAATAATTATAAACAATCGGAAACGAAAATTGTTACGCTTGCTTAGTATAACAACAATGTGTAATTCAGAGAGGCTTGTAAGTCTGTACTTAAACATACGAGGGTATTACAATTCCAGTTTATTCAGTTGCTCTAACGAGTGTATTTTTTTTATTACCTGAGATCAAAGCTCTTAGACGCCCAGGTAGAACGGAAATGTGGCTTGGCAATTGACGTAAGATGCGAAACCAAACAGTTGTTTTGAATACAGTGAAATACCCTGTACCCAGGTAAACCTCCGACAATGAGGTATATGCGCCTTTAGCAGAAGCAAATGGAAGAAGAAGATGCTCTAGCTTGAGGGCGTAGTACCGGAGTGAAATGGTTTCGCTAATAACTTCTCTTAGAATTCGATCGATTTCTCTCGCCATGATGATTCAGACTATATATGCTTTATGGGGTCGGAGATGCTTCCTTCTGCCTGTTACATACTTTGCACAAACCTTATATGTATACCCTTTTTACCCTACGGGTAGATGTATAAAAATATACAGAAAATTGAAAAAGACTTCTGAAGATTTCGAAAATTGTGTTGTAAATAATAATTTAATCGAAAAGTATCTTTTAAATTAAGTTTTCAACTCAAGTACTATTTTCAATGCATTAGAAATGTGTGAATTATTTGGATTTGCTCAAAATGCTAAATAAAATTAGTTGGTGTAACATTTTAGATATTTTTATCTCACATGCCTCTGGAAAGTATGTCAAATAGTTTGAAATTGAATCGCACTCATTGATTGAACTAAGGTTTGGAATCTGCATTTAGAATCATCGTATGGCGATATGCAGGAGCTGACCGCTTTAGTTTTGGTAACAATTGTAAGCGTCAATGCCTTAAGGAAACCTGTGGCGGTAAAGGATCTGGGTTTCCTGGCCCAGCAGCGCATCTCCGATGGCTTCGTGGCACCGAGGGGAAAATTTCGCTACCTTGTGGGGTTGAGTTTTAAAAACAGAGACGGAAGCCACTACTGGTGTGGAGGCGCCATCATAGACAGGCACTGGATCCTGACTGCCGCTCATTGCACAAATGAGGGCGAATTCGTGACCATTTATTATGGAGCTCACAATCGGAAAAAGGCTGCATTCACGCACAGGGTAATGTGGAAGGATTGGAAGCAGCATGAGAACTTCGACAGCTATATTCTATCGTGCGATATCTCCTTAATTCGCACACCCTACATTCGATATGAGAACGGCGTCGAAAGCGCCCGTCTTCCCGGTGCGGAGAGTAATGTTTTAACCAACAAGTTGGGAGTGGTATCTGGCTGGGGCAAGACCTTCCAGAGCAAAGACATTGTGGATATATTGACCTGCATAAATGTGACGATTGTCGATAGTGCCCCCTGCGACAGATATTACGGTTCGCTCTTGTTTACGGATGATCACATTTGCATTATGTCAGCCAGTAGCTCTAAGGGAAGTCCCTGCAGCGGCGACTCCGGCGGACCCCTGATACTATACAACGGTGAAATCCTTGTGGGCATTGTATCCTATGGCTCCACAGAAGGTTGCAAGGCGCACTTACCCTTGGCCTTGACGCGTGTGACCAGCTACATGGATTGGATTGCGAAGCAAATGGAAACTGGAAACGCTGCTTGCAGCATTCTGGGCTTTAGAATCCGCCACTCAATTCTTTTTTTACTCTACACACTAATAAAGTATTAAGTTAAAATAGGAGGAGTAATTTTTCAAATAACGCCCATTAGAGCTTGTTTCGCTCCGATATTGCTTTCCGGCGGAATTTTTACGATATTCGAAAGAATACACGTATTACCTGGGATTTGTTGTTGAAAAGCATTTTCATTGAAGCTTTTCAGAAATTGTGGAAAGCATTCCCAATTACCAAACCACTTAGTCAATGCACAAACCAAACAAAGCTTTTCCACAGATGAAGCAACAGGTTGGCGCTGCTTAGCAACCATTGGCATGTTTTGAAGGCAATTGCCATAGAAACTGTTCCAAAACAGAAGAATTTATTGCTAACAAGCAACTACAAGTATTGAGCCATTCGAGCCAAATTTGTGAAAAATGAAGTTAAAAACGCGAATCTGTAAAAAGAATTCCCTAAACGCACAGGAACTGCGAGGCAACTCAGCACTTCAAAAAACCGGCGCGGAGGACCCACAAAGCCAACAGCCGACAAATTATCCACTCAGCTGTGTCGATTGGAGCAGCAATGAGGACATTTACTTTGTTAGGTATTTAATAAAAATAGCGAAAGCATTCACGCGAAGTGGAATACTAATCAGTTGGCCAACTTAAAGCGACGATCATCAGATTTATAAATGGAGCGACGTGAGCCGAGACTCTGTGGAGGTGGCCAAGCTGCCCGATGACTTTATACCCACAGATCTGGATTGGCTGCTCCTGGGCGGTCGCAGCAGCGGCGGCGGTAAGGGCAGCGACTCTCTGCTCATCTGCAGCAACGATGGCCGCTTCGTCATCCTCAACAAGAGTGCGCGGGTGGAGCGCAGCATTGCGGCCCACACGGCGGCCATCAGCTCGGGTCGTTGGAGTCCCGACGGTGCTGGTCTCCTCACCGCCGGCGAGGATGGTGTGGTCAAGATATGGTCCCGATCGGGCATGCTACGCTCCACTGTCATACAGAGCGACGAGCCCATTCGCTGTGCGCGCTGGGCGCCAAACTCCACGTCTATTCTGTTCAGCCAGGGCAGCTACATAAACGTAAAGCCGCTGGCTGCCAACAGCAAGCTCCTGAGGGTGAGTGTTGGCCGAGGGTTGAAATGTCTAGCGACATGTTCGTCTGTATGACCCTCGATAACTTTTAAACTATAACAGCTAGGGACACCAAACTTCGTTATGTGAACCAAAGCTTTCAACAAAAACTTTATATTTTTGTGTTGCTTAACTAACTTAACTAAAATGTTTAAACAAAACCATAATTTACCTGCTTTAGGAGCGGTAGGAGATAGGCTCACTTTTATAAAGAATAACTCTTTTGTTTCTAATAATACTTGTAGTCTTCTTAATTGGTACTTTTTATCCTATACGAGTGCTTTGGAAATTATAGGTACAATCCAGTATTTTTTAAAGTTAACGAACTTAGAATACAAGAGTCAGGTCGGACCATCATTTACGCTATACCAATTAATTAGAATTTTTATACCCTGTACCCAAAGGGTACAAGGGTATATTAGTTTTGTGCGAGTGCACATGGAACACACAGAAGGAGGCTTGGCAGACCCCACAAAGTATATATATTCTTGATCAGCATGACAAGACGAGTCGATATAGCCATGTCCGTCTGTCTGTCCGTCTGTCCGTCTGTCTGTCTGTATGAACGCAAGGATCTCCGAAAGTATAAGAGCTAGAATAACCAAACTTGGTATACAGATTCTCCTGAGACCGAGAAAGGACGAGTTTGTTCATTTTTTCTGATCCACCCCCCCCCACTCCCCCCCTATTAACGATTATCTATAACTCCCGTAATTCTTGGAATTTTGAACTAATTTGGTAGTCACATTAGGTTAGTTATTATATAACCATATACCAAGTTTCATTATGATAGAATGATCGGAAAGAAAGTTATAGCCATATAACCAGGCCCAATGCACACATACATACATATGTACAAGTACACAAACACGCATAAGGCACGATTCTGATGTAAATGTAAATGTATGTATGCATGCATGGAATATTTTATATTTAATTTAGTTAATTAATTAAATTAATTTAGTTAATTAAGTTAATTTAATTAATTAATTAATTTAATTACTTTATTGTGGGGTGGTACAGGGTATTTAAGAGTTGAGCCTGCTCGACTGTAGCATTCCTTTCTTGTTTTTTATTTATCGCAGTGGCGTGCCCATGATGGTCTGGTACTTTCTCTCAGCTGGTCGATGCAGTCGAACATCATAGCCTCGGGCGGTGAGGACTTCCGCTTCAAGATCTGGGATACCCAAGGCGCCAATTTGTATAGCAGTGCGGCCGAGGAATATGCCATCAATAGTGTCGCTTTTAATCCGGATAAGGATTTCCTCCTCGTCGGCACTTTCAACATGCTCAGGCTGTGCTCTAGTTCTGGAGTAAGTTGCTCTAGATGTTATACGATTCTGTTCTATGCGGGTATGTCAAAAGAAAGCAGAAATGATCACATGTCATGGTGGTTCCGATGCGAGGGAAATACGTCTCCTCTGCTCCGAATGTTTTTAAACAACTTCCAAATCTATATTCCAAGAAGTGGAAAGTAAAACTATAATACTTTTGGTGGCAGCAGGATTTCGTTGACTTTCGAAAAAAGAACTGAGAAAGAAAATAGGTACCTGAGGGCATAACTAATGAGCTAAGAACACGTTGAATACAAATTATTTCTTGATCAGCAGTTGGCTGAGAGGGGATTTATTTTTAATTTTTCAAAAACCAGGATAAGATCAATCAGAAGTTTATCAACGGTAGTGTTTTAAAAGGTAACTGAAGTTGGTAAAAGATCACCAGATGTTAACCCATGATCTTAAAAAATACGAATAATAAAGGGATTATGAAAGTATTTTGGTGGCTTGAATCCCGAACATAAATGTGTGCGATTCGGACTGTAGGTTGGCATCCACTAGAGTTATTATTATTTTGTATATAGGTAGAAAGAAAGTGAAAGTGGAATAAGCAGAGAGAATAAGACAGAGTCTCAGCTCCCATTAGATCTGCTTCAATAAAGATGTGCCTTTTTCCCCCTAGTGGTCCTATAGCAGCACTCGCTTTGCGGCACCGAGCGTTGGCTCCTTTTATACACTGTCCTGGTCTGCGGACGGCACTCAAGTGGCCTGCGGCACGTCCACTGGTCAGCTTATTGTTGGCTATGTGGTCGAACAGCAGCTAATCTCTCGAAATCTGAAAGCGACCACGACAAGTCGGAAGTCCATTGCCCTGCAGGACTTGACGAACGGCACACACGACGTCCTGGACTTTCCACAGCGTGTGATCAACTTTGGACTGGGCTATGGGCATCTGGTGGTGGCCACCACCCACCAACTGCACATCTACAACGAGAAGTACATTAATACGCCCATCATTATTGATGGGAGGAGTGATGTGCGAGTCATTCAAGTCTGCAAGAAGTGAGCTCAAATGTGGGGATAAAAGTTAGACTTCGGCTCATTCTTTTTGTTACACTCCGCAGATATTTTCTGGTTTTGGACAACACCTCCATTTGGGTCTACACCTACACGGGTCGCCTGCATTTGAACCCCCGCTATCCCGGCTCCCAGGCACAAATACCACTCCTCAATTGGCGTTGTCTATCGCTGGGTCTGGACGTTCTAGCCATACGCGATAACTCGGACACGACTATTTTGCATTTGTTCGATCTAATACCAGGGGCCTCGCGACAATACGAGCCACACTCGCTGCGCGCCAAGCAACAATTATCGGAGATAGCCACCTGCAGGGCTGGCACTGTCGACGATCAGTTCGTGGTCTTCATCGACACCAATCGGGAGCTGTACATCACAGAGGCGCGAAACTTGAATGGCACTACCGAGCGGGCGGGCAATGGAGCGACGAGTTCCCCCGGCGAGATATACAAGATTGGCACGCAGGTAATCGCGGTGAAGTGGGCCAGTGAGACGAACATATTGGTGGGTGTGCACGATTCCTGCTACAGCATTTGGTACTGCCCAGGGGAGGGTGCCGCCGACCCCACCATCATAGCCCTAACCACAGTCACAATCGATACGGCGTAAGTCTTTAGTTATTGTAGATGTAGATATTAACTTTTCACAAACAATTATCCTCTCCCCCAGCGAGTTTGGCAAACACATAGCCATCGAAAGCTTCGAAGACGCCATTGTCAGCTTCCGCTGCGCCGGCGCCTTGCTGCCCGTCAATGTGAATATCTACTGTGAGGTGCTGCACCGCACACTGATGGACGGGCAGTGGCAACAGGCGCTGAAAATCTGTCGGATGGCGCAGGCGGCTTGCCTCTGGGCCACTCTGGCGGCCGTAACCACCCGCAAGAATCAGCTGCAGTTGAGCGAAGAGGCGTACTCGGCCGCCCTGCAAATAGACAAGGTCAGCTACTTGCAGTATATGAAGACTTTGACGCCGGCCAGTGCCGAGCAGATGGCTGAGAATTCGCTGATGCTGGGTAGATTGGTGGAGGCGGAGACCATACTCCTACATAATCGCAAATTTAGCCAAGCTGTGGCATTATCTCTGCGCATGCACAACTGGCGCCGAGCTTTGGAGATCGCGCAGAAGCATCAGGCAGAGGAGCAGGAATTGCTGGAAACGGTGCTGAAGGAGCGCAGCAAATATTTGAAGGCTCTGCAGCGCAAAGAATGGGATGAGTTGTACCTTACTTTTGCTCCCAAGGAGAAGGATGACAGCTCAAGTGACTAAGTTGGAAAATTTGTGCAATAAAACAACAACAATAAAATGAAAAATGTATTCAATTATCAGTAAGCCGGCTTTATCATGGGTTTGCCTTCCAAGGCATTCAGTATGTTGTTGGCAGCCAACAGGCCCATTTCTATGGTGGTCTTCCAGGTTTGGGTGCCCATATGTGGCAATACAACTGTAAGAGAATATCATTGCCAGGGTGGTGCCCTTTATCCTGAGTACTTTTCTTACCACAATTTGGTAGCTTTAAGATGGGATCGTCAGCGGGAAGCGGCTCGGGCGTGGTGACATCCAAGCCGGCAGAAAATATGCGTCCTGACTTAAGAGCATCGTGCAAATCGCTCTGCTTTACGAGACCTACAAGAAGATATTTATTAAAACGGGGAAATACTTTTAAAATTATCAAAACACTCACATTATTGACCGATATTAAAAATACTTGTATGTTCTATGATTTAACAAAATAGCTACGAAACCTGCTACGAATTGCTTTAAAAATATGATTCTGATTCTTAAGAAGCGAAATAAATACTAATTATAAAAGGCTTTAAGGATTTGAACTTTCAACTTTCATATGATTTTACAAAATTATCATTTTAAAAACACCATATTTATTTTGAAAACGGTTATTATTGTGCTTCTCAAATGTTTGAATAACAATCCTAAGATTAAAATCTAAAAGTTAACCATATATGCACATCATTTGTAAAAATTGATCTTCACTATTTCAAATTCGAATAGAGAGACTATTTAAAAAGATAGTTGTGAATTATGGGTATCATTATAAATCATGTACAAATCAGTTAACATGAAAAGATGACAGTCTTTTCTCCACACAATATAAAAACTACATTTAACAGCAGCCCAGAATTTCATTTTCATTGCATTTCCAACTCACCTCCTCTGGCCACATTGACGAACACCGCACTCCTTTTCATTTGTGCAAATGCCAGCGCGTCGAATTTCTCGCGTGTTTCCTCAGTGAGTGGACTGGCCACCACTAGGAAGTCGCTCTCCCTCAGGAGTTGTTCGAATGGTACATGCTCCGCTTTATAGTCACCATCGTTGAGCTTCCGAGTGCGCGTTGTGTAGAGTATTTTGGCCACATCCCAGCTCTGCAGGCGCTTGGCAATCGCCTGACCAATGCCACCAAAGCCGAAGAAACCCACCACGGAGTCGCGAATTTCCTGACCCATCATCCAGTCGATTTGTTCAGTGCGCCACTGCGAGCTTTCAGTGCATGGGAACACTCAAATCAATTAAGCTCAAGCTGATAGCAACAAGTAACGGCTAAAGCTCTTGCTCGAAGTAGGGATGTAAGTTCGACCTAAACATCGATATGGATGTGCCAAATCTGTTGCGTAATGTCTTGAGAAATTAAGTACATTTCAGAACAAATACATTACATTAGTTGACTTTGCAAATTTATTTTCCGCTTTAACAGATTATACAAGTATAGAGAAACCATTGCAACACACATATTTTGAATGCTGAATTGAATTGCTAAAGATACCGAAGCAATAATAATAATGCTACCTACGGCTATTTAGGAAGCGAACTGTTTACAGAAATTGAGAACTTATGTGCGAGCTCATAGCTGACGATGGTCACCCAAAAATATATTCCATTAGTGCAGGCTTCATAATCGAACAAACTAACCAAAAAATGACCGTTGTTATAAGAAAACTCCATATATCGACAACTAATCGCGAACAAACCAACTTCCAGAAATCACTATGCATCGTGTGGAAAACAACGACGGCCTCTGTATCGATGTTTTGTCACATCCCTAGCTCGAAGCTTTCGCTCAGCTGTTCTGCACTCGCTCACCTGTCGATCTCACAGCGTCCGGCATGAAAATTGCGACCGGCTGCTATCATCAATCCAATTGCCAGATCAGCTACAGAGTTACGCACCACGCCAGGCGTATGTCCCAGTGGTATACTGCGCCGCTTGAACTCCGGCACATCCACATAATCTATGCCCGAGGACATGGTGCTAACAGCACGCAATTTGGCGCCAGCTGCATTCAAAATTGCAGCATTTAGCGGTTGATAGTGCGCCCATAGTATGGCATCCACACCCCCCACCTTGCTGATAATCTCGGAGCGCAACGGCGGCACGCTCTGACAAACAATCAACTCGCCGCCCCGTGAGCGCAGCAAATCCAGAGCCGGCGTGGGCACATTCGGATGCGTGATTAAAACTTTAAACGCTTGACGGGCAGCGGAACAACTGGACATGACGAACGGGCGAGCCAAACTAGAGCATCCAAAAACCAATTTGAGCTTTTTCCCTATTGGCAACGACATTTGCTCTCTCTTATCTGACATCCACTCGCCCCGCACTCACTCTCTCCTCTCACTCTCTCTTTAACATGCTCTTGAAAAAGTTCTGTCGCGCTCTTATGCTTTAATTTGGCATTTTCGTAACGAATAAAGTTTTCAAACATTGTTATACCCTGTACCCAAAGGGTACAAGGGTATATTAGTTTTGTGCGAGTGCACATGGAACACACAGAAGGAGGCTTGGTAGACCCCACAAAGTATATATATTCTTGATCAGCATGACAAGCCGAGTCGATATAGCCATGTCCGTCTGTCCGTCTGACCGTCTGTCCGTCTGTCTGTCCGTCTGTCTGTCTGTCTGTATGAACGCAAGGATCTCCGAAAGTATAAAAGCTAGAATAACCAAACTTGGTATACAGATTCTCCTGAGACCGAGAAAGGACGAGTTTGTTCATTTTTTCTGATCCACCCACCCCCCCCCCCACTCCCCCCCTATTACCGATTTTTTATAACTCCCGTAATTCTTAGAATTTTGAACTAAAATTTGGAAGTCACATTAGGTTAGTAATTATTTATCCGTATACCAAGTTTAATTATAATAGAATGATCGGAAAGAAAGTTATAGCCATATAACCAGGCCCAATGCACATATACATACATATGTACAAGTACACAAACACGCATAAGGCACGATTCTGATGTAAATGTAAATGTATGTATGCATGCATGGAATATTTTATATTTAATTTAGTTAATTAATTAAATTAATTTAGTTAATTAATTAAATTAATTTAGTTAATTAATTAAATTAATTTAGTTAATTCATTTAATTATTTTTTGTGGGGTGGTACAGGGTATTTAAGAGTTGAGCCTGCTCGACTTTAGCATTCCTTTCTTGTTTTTCAATGAGATATGGGATTGTTTAATTAATTTAATCATTTTTGCCCAGCTGTTAAGTGCCCGGATAGTTGTTACTTTTCGTTGCTTTTTGTTGCTATATTCCGTTCACATTCTGTGTGCATGACCTGCTATTGTTGTTGTTGCTAGAAGATGGGTGCCTACATACATACATACATATATACATACATACATACATACATAGTACATACATTCATATACATATATGTACATACACATGTGGGTTCGTCCACCATGCCGCGCCGCATATTGTGGGCCACCATGGTGGCCATCTCAGAGCGTGTACGGGTTATTGCCTAGCCAAGATGTTAAATGGTATTTGTAAAAAGTGCACAAATGTTTAATAAATGTAATTGATGTAGCAGATAAAGATTTAATGCCGCTACTGAGATAAGCATTCGGAGTGCGGCAATTATGAGAGCTTTGGTTGCCGACATTGATGGATGCTATGTCAAGGTCGTATATTAACTGTAGGAAAATATGGCCAGATTTCGTTGCTGACGCCTTCCTTCCCTTTGATCTTCTCACATTTATCTGGATATACAACCTAGTGTAGAATACCACATATTGTGTCGCTTCAGTGCACATCCAAAAAGTGAACAGAAAAGAAAGAAAAAAACAGGAAAGAAATGTTAGAGTCCTAGAGGCCCTTCTCCTATGCTGTTTTGCCCAATCTATATGTCTATTGTGTTTCTATTCTCCAAGTCTTGTTATTATAGCTCGTAAACCCGTACTTTCTGAGATCTATGAGTCCATGCAGGCGGAAAGACGGACATTTTGATACCGACATGTCTTGTCATACTGATCGAGAATATACTATATGTACATATAGTATATACATATGTGGGGATTGTCACTCCTCTCTGTATGTTACCAAGTATGTACATTCGCACTAAACTAGTATATCCTTTGGATACAGGGCATGCAAATTGTTTAAGTGAAACGCCTTTGTACATACATAGATATGCGTTAGGAGCTTAAAAACTTAATTGGAACCCCTTTAGCTTTATATACAAGTATGTTATGCATAGCCGTGTGTAACTATATAACAGACTCCATGGACTATCGCGTGAATGCGGCACCTATGCTCGTTGACTCAGTTTTCTAGCGCTCGTCCACTTTATGGCCTGCGACAGTAACAGCAACAACACGCAGTTTTGTTGCTGCTGAAGCTGTTGCCATTGCCCACTGCTTTTATTATGCAAACTAAAAAAAAACCGTTTGAAAAAGAGCGGCGTTCAAAAGTTAAAGTGTTTCCATTTTTCATTTCATTTTCCATTTTTGTTGCTGTCGTGTTTGTGTTGCGCCGTTCCACACAAAAGCTCGGATGTTTCTGTGTGTGTGTGTGTGTGTGTGTGGGACTGTGTGTTGATGTTAGTGTTAAAAACACCAACTTCTTATATGCATACATCCACACATACATACATACTCGTAGTCGCAGATATGAAACATATGAAAACCGTGTGCAGAGCGCGTGAAAAAAAGAGCGATTCGAGTGCTTGTTAGACAAGCTCGGCAGCACGTTGGATGCAACAAAAAATAATAAAAAAAAATAAATAAAAAAAAAATAACAAAATACATAGCTTCTGAGCCCGCTTTGGCGCTAATTGGATGCTAAAGGTGTTATGGGTGCTATGTTACGGTATCCATCCTTCCAGCAGAAGTTGCAAAACATCATTACCAGGACGACGTGGAGAAGCTCGGCTCAATAATTACTTTTTCCATCGCATATATACATATGTATATATATATATCCATACACACACACACACATAGGTGCATCACTTTTTGTTGCTAAATTATGTGAAGAATAGTTTGGGCTGTTGCCGCCTCTCAGCACCGGCCTGCCGCTTAATGTGATTAAAGTTGGCATAATGATGTCTCATTAAATTAAATGGCATCATTTTCCAGCACTGGTGCGAGTGCTATGTACATATGTATGTGCTAATGTGTTAGAATAATTTTCTTGAAGTATGATGCCTACTGTTTGATTTATATGCGCAGCCGAAGCTATTGGTTGAAGAGCTAGGAGCTTCCATTGAAATGCACCTAAATGCGTAAACGTTTACTATGAACATATATTATATTGTTACAGATCAGCAGCTAGTCTGGGCATACTATATGCCATGACATTTATTGCTCAATACTAGCAAGGTCGTACGCAGGGGGGGGGGAGGGGCGCCTACCGCTGCCCCCCTACTCATCCCATCAAAAATATTGCCATATCAAGTCGACGACATATTTATTATTATGGCTCACTAATTCGCCTTAAAGTGGAAGTGAGTTGGATTTGATAAATTATTATTTAAACGCATCGTGCATTATTTAATTATAATTAAACATTTAATTTTTTTGCCCCCCTTTGATAAAAGCCATGTCCTTGAATACTGGCAATCTGCTGACAAATTACATAAATGAACACTTGGCAATCAATTAGCGCAATTCTGCGCACTTATCCGCCAACTATGGGGCACATAATTGAATGATTAAAGGGAATTAATTCTCCTTGATTGATTTTGCGCTTCTGTAAATGTGTTCAGGTTCTCTACGACAATTATTTATCGACTGTTATCTACATCTATCTATGATACTTGTATTATCTCCCATTTGGCGCTTCGCTTTGTGTATCATTTATTATCATTGTTATATACGTATATTAAGTATATACATATATAATCTTAATTAGCATGAGGAAAGATAGCGTTCTAGACATGTCTGTCTGTCGTCTGTCTGATTGAACGCCCGTTTTTCGGAAGCGGTTGGGTCCAGGTTACCGAACTTGTTATGTAGTCTACATAACTAATGTCCAGGCAAGACAAGTTTATTTTATTTTTGATTTTCGCCCCCCTCCCGCCTCTATAGAAATTTTTTAATACTGTCCACGCTTCGGGAGCTATATAAAGTACACCTAATTCTGTTTTTACATGGCAGATTGGTTCCAGAAAAAGTCGTGTAAAAAAACAGTGTAAAATAAGACATTAATCATATGTTATTTTGAATCGTGCTAAATGGAATAAAGTCGTGCAACCATAAATACAATATTTAATTTTCAAACCGGTTTAAATCAAAACCGTGTAAAAATAGAATTAGGTGTATACATATATCATATGTACATATATATGTACATCTGTACGACCACTACACTATACAAGGCACATAGAATAGTTGCGTGTATTTCTCAGAATTTCTCTCTCTCTCCCCTCTTTCCCGCAATTAGTGATTTTCCTCAACTCCCGCAATTATTTTGTCTAAAATTTGGCAAATACTTCCAGTCAGGGATTGTGTTTTCGTAGGCCAAGTTTTATTAAAATAGGTCAATTTGAAAGGAAGTTATAACCATATATGTAATATCTGCCCAAGCTCTGCCCGCCGCTATTATTGTTGCTGCTTTGCACAGGAACTCCCAGCGACACACAGCCACACATAGAGCCACATGGACAGAATTCTTTTGTAAATACCCAAGGCGGTATATTCGACCAAAAAAATGATTGTAATATTACAATTTCGTGACTTTTTCAATTTTTTTCATTTTGTCAAATTTGTATAATTATTCTACACACATGTCCAACGTACTTCAAAGTCGGGACACCCGGCCTTAACTTATTTACTTGTTTTTAATGCGTCTTATGCCAAAGGTCCATTACCATAGCAACGATCGACACAATTAGGAAATCGCAATCAAGTGCCTAGCCATGATCTAAATGTTCAGAGAGATAAGAGAAGCGGATACTGTAGCGTTCAACCCGTATGAGAGTGTAGTTGGTGCATTAAAATCTGATATTTTGTTCGGTACTTTTCTGATCATCCTACAGTCCTTTTTATTGACAGTCAGTCGAGTAAGAAGTTCAGAGTTTAGCGTTGAGCCTGCCATTGCATCAATAGGTCCGACTATACAATACAAATGCACACACACACACGCACATCGATTAACAACAATACAATCCGTAATGTTGGCGACCAAATCGTATAGGTCGTGAAGTTGGCCGAAACAATACACAAATATCCATAAATAGGAGCACATAGCCAAATACATGAACCTAAGCGACCACAAAAGCAATCGCAAACAAAAACCAGCTAATTATGTCGTATGTGTGTGTGTGAGTGTGTATCGGTATGCGTGTGTATTAGTCAGCAAGCCCTAAAACAATTTGTTGCCAAATTATCTGCTAAATTAAGCAATTTCAATTCAACAAACGCAACGCAAAACCAGCAACATTTTCTGACCATTTTCACTGAATCGCTCCTTTCCTTTAACGTGCTCAGCACAATATCCAAAATGGCAATGGGCCGCACACATCTACATACAAGTATAGTAAACGATGTATGTGTGTGTGTGTGTGTGAGCATATGGCTAAGGTGAGCTTAAGGAATTGGTTGCTAAGTAGCACATAATGGTCACTGGGGTAATGGATGTCTCGTTACGTCCTCGCTCGTCCCTCCTGTGCTCTGGAATTTTTCCTAGTTATTTGCTTTATGCTATTTGAGAAGTGGAGGCCAACAAAAAAATAAGTAGAGGTTAGAGCACAGCTAGCCGGGAATGACATGCACACACACACCCACACATACTACAAGTAGTACAAAACTGCAAGATGCAACATACCTACACACAGTTGTGTTGTTGTGGGTGTGTGGGTGTGTGGGGGTACGTGCTGATTGAATGCCCGATGTGCACGTGCAATTTGATAAATGTGGCTTTTATTGTGATTATTTTCTGCTCGATTTTATAATGCGACTGCCTTTGTGTCTCGACTTGTCTCGGCATTGGAATTGCCTGCAGTTATGGCCATGGAGCACATTTCTGTGTTTTTATTTGGGTCAGTAGTCGGTTGTTGCCAGTTGCTATGTATTTTCTGGCAAGGAATGTCAAAAATGTGGAATGTGATGAACTAACTGAGGCATTTTAGTTTTTAAAATATCAAACTAAGGCCATAAATATTTCTACATAAAAATAATTTGTATATTTTACGATTTACTTCGAGAGAAGTTCTTAAAATGTAAAACATTTGGATAGTAAAATGTTAAAAAGCAACTACTTATGTGAGAAATTATAAATTCCCTTATGACAAATCTAGCAGAAAAAGTATTCCTTCAACTTAAAACAAGAGAGAACGCTTCAGTCGAGCAAGCCCGACAGTGAAATGCACTTCCGCCACTGAGGTATATGCGCCTCTAGCAGAAGCAAAAGGAAGAAGAAGGGGGGGCCGTTGCCCCACATAGAAAAAATTTTTCCATATAAAGTCGACCACACGTTCATTATTATGACGCACTATTTTGCCTTAATGATTAATGGATCTGCGTTGGATTTGTTGAAGTTTTTTCATCGATCATATGCATAAATTATTTTTTAAATGCATCGGGCATTATTTAATAAAATTTTAATTTTTTGGCCATTTCAGTCCTCACAAAATTTCAAAAAACCAAGTATAGGGTTTTGTAATTTTTCTGAGAGTATACAAACTAAGTTTGAAGTTAATCAGATGAAAATTTCAGATTTTTCATACAAAGGTTGAAGCCTGTTTTCCCCCTTTGGAGCGCGAATTTTCCAAAATCCCTTCTTAGTGGGCACCTACACTATGAAAGGATTCTTGAGTCCAAATTTTACCGGTTGGGCTGTACGTTGATCACCAATCAGTCAGTCAGGACAAACTGTTTTGTATATATAGAGATATAGATTAACTGTAAACACGCTCTCGATATGTTTGCGAAAGAGCATAGAATAAGTAAGCCAACAAAATGATGCTCGAAGTCAGTTTCGATTGAGAGCCGAAGTGAAGTGCACGCAACAAAGTCCTTACTACAATACATACAAATCAACATTTTTGAGCCGAGTATATGAATATACTGTGCAGTACAGACTTCCACCAAATCAGCAACAACAACATGTCATAACTGAACTGGGACATTTAAATCTGATCTACCGCGATATTGCTTTATATAAGAACAAATAGGTATTCACGTAAAATCATTTGGGCCAATTTTTATTGGTCTACTACTTATTTTTGCAGAATTTAGGAAGCTGTAAAAACTCCCTACTAATGGTTGGATTGGGCTGCATCGTAAACAATTATCTAATCATAGCGAAGCTTTTCATTATTTGTATAAAACTTGATAAAATATACCAATGTAAAAAAATATTTTTGAGCTCGTGGCCTCTTGGGTCGGGGGCCCGTGGCATTATGCCAGCCCTGCCACCCTTTTTTTTCGACACTACTAGTGGCAGTTTAAATCACACAAAATCCTTTAAAAAAAAACTGGGCATCGGACAGCCTCTGTATGGTGAAAACGGTTTGTACATATATATAAATTTTTTGGGTGAGTTTGAAAACTGTCTTAACAAATATTACGAATGTATCTGTTTGTAGGTATACTTGTATATATTACTCTGCATACGTTTTATTTTTAGGCTTTTTCGTTCCTCTCCTGTTAAAATTTAACGAAATATGATTTATCATTGACATACAAACATACAAGTACTTGTGTATATAAATCAAGTGTATATGTTTTTAAAATGATAATCGAGCTGCACAGTTTTATTTTGCTGCTGTTTCTGTTTCTGGGATTTTTCTTGTTTTTTCTGTCATTGCCATTTTGTTTTCGCAACTGTTGCCTCCTTCCCCCTGCCACTGTTGTTATTATTCCTAGCTTGCAACAAATGGAGTGTGCACAATTTTTCAATTCAATTTCTTTGCAACTCTTTTAAATTATTCCAATTTTTGACGAGTTGTATATTTTCAATTAAATCGTGTATTTATCTCGAATGCCACTCCTGATGCAGAGCCACTAAGAGATGGCAAGGAATGTAAAGCTGAGAAGAGTTGGCCATTAGAGTGTCTGAAGGGCAGTTTATGGCCTTCCTAAAGTTGCTCGCAATCTTTCAGGCTGAAATGGATAATGGGTTAAGCAGGCGTGGCATACCCCACAAAGCATATATACTTGTATTCCTGATAAGTATGACTAGATGAGTGTTTATAGTTATGTTCTTAATGCCCCTTTCTTGATATTACATCGTTTTACTTTTCCACCAGTGTCAAGTTAAATAAATTACCCTTTAAATAGTTTTATAAAGTACGTTTTATGAGCTAGACTGCTCGACTGCATTCATGGAGCATTTCACGAATGGTAGCAGCTGGCTAGTGGACATCATTCATGGTAAGACTTTATGAGAAGTCGTCAATAAACTCAGCCGTATGTCGTCGTTAAAAAAAAAATATATTAACTGCTACTCTTATTAAGTTAATAATCAAACTACATATATTATAATATTGCATTTAAAGAGTTGTAAGTAACTGTTGTCTTAGTAAGTTGGTTAGGTGTTCGCTTTGATTAGATGTTGGTCTGGGTTGTCCTTTTAAAGGTACAATTATTTTATTTTTATTTTATTTAATAAATCAACAAACAAACATCGACCGCACGATACATAAACAAAAACTATGATTTATATTATAATATAGTAATATAAAATAAAAGAAAAATATTTAATAATACAACGTTATAATTTCAACTTAAAAGGAGTAGAAGGAAAATCTCCAGGTATATATGTATGTCCATGGTATTGACTTCAGTCTCGCCATTGGGTTAAAGGAAATACGATTGTATTGTAACAGTGAGCATCAATATATTGAAAGCACTTACCGTCAAGTGGGTGCATAAATCAATGAAAAGAACTTGGCGCTGAGTGCCCCTTGGGAGTGGCAGCGACCTCAGACTGATGCACCACGAAAATACACATATCAAGTTATTTGGTTTGAGTTCTGTGGGTGGCCAGGGCAGTCGTTTGCAGGTCTGTACTCGTATGAACACGTATGTACACGTATGTACTTGTACCTGTAATATTCTGGCCTGGCCCAGACAGACCTTTGCGAATATCTGAAATCTTCTTCTTATCGACACTCCGGCCAGTCATGGCTGTGATATGCACAAAAAATATGTAGTATATGCTTCAAATAGCTGGCTAAGATTATTGAAAGTCAGCTTCCGTTGTAGCAGACACTCCATGCTGAGTTGTGTGTGTGTATGTGTGTGTGTGTGTGTGTGTCCGCCCACATAATTGGTCCCCGTGGAGAGTTTTTCACGTGCATTTTCCGCATTTCTAAAGCTTAAATGATAGCTATTTTGGTGTTAAGAAGTTCTCTTCAACAAATTAAAGTTGGCTGTGAGTTGACAACTTTTTAAGTGGCGCCCCCTTGGCATTTGTGTAAATAGTTGCTGCTACTATAGCATGGTCGTAATTAAAATAGAGACATGGACTACAAACTACGAGAGCACATACTTAGACATATACAACTAGTTTCTTAGAAATTAAACTTCTAGCTTATGATGAAGAATCGAATGTACTTTTCTTGGAAAATGTCCAAGCCCTTTACTAATCGCTCCACCTTCATTGAATATGTGAAGTTTATTTTATCTTTCAGCGTTCGGCCTTCTGTTAGCCTGTAGGATAATCTGCGATGTATGCAATATTTGGTATGGTTTGGACAAGACTTCTCATTGCCACAGACCCAGACTTCGGGGTACTTTTTGATTGCCAATTGAGCTGCAGTTTTCGAAAAGTAAAATACAATTTATTTAACGATAAGTAAACACTCTAAATGTATATAAATTAGGCAAACACTAAGTAGCTAAGTGGGTGGATAGACAAATAGATAGACATAGTAAGTATAGTACATAGATATATATTTACCAAAGTAGCTTTGTTTCTTTGTTCGTCTGCGGCTATTTGTCTAAATCAATAATTCAGTGACCTTCTGTGGTTGACAATGCAGGCATTCATTTTATTTGTTGCTTACGTTTTGACTCGGAGTCGTACACACATATGTACATACATATAGTATAACGGCTTTGGCAACAAGAAGTGAAAGTTTATGGCACTGTGCCAGCGGCAGACACAATGAGAATGGAGAAACAGGAAGAAGAGGAAAGTCTGCGCAGTCAGTTAAAAGTTAATACGGGAATGGCCTTTAAGGGACGTGTGCCAGGACCTGCAGTAAAACATTAAAGCAGACACGAGGAAATCCGCTTAAGCTTATGTGGCAATTTGAGAGGAAAGTAGTGTTCCAATAATTAGGGACAATCAGCTTATAATATGTTACTGGGCAAGACATTTTGCTACCTTTATAAGAAAAAAGAACCAATCTATCTATCAACACTATCCATGTGCTAAACGAATTAATATCATGTCAAATAGTGCCATCAGAGTAAACGAAAGTCTTTTAATTAGTTCGGAGTGTACCTGGAAACTGTACCCGATAGTTTTCTTCTTTGTTTAGACGAACCGCTCACACAATGCTCCAATGCGCCTTTTATTCAATTGAGGTGTTTGCAGACAGACTACAAGTAGCACACACGTATAGTAAGTATAAGGCAATTACACTCGAAAATATGATACTCCTTGCCTTTGCGAAGAGGCCGCTCGTGTAATCAGCGGACACAAGTCAAAGGGGCCAAGGAGGCCAAAGTTTGTGCGACAGGACAAATCAGAGGGAGCCAGAAACTAACGAGAAGGAAAACGCAAATTGCCAATTATGGCGAGAAACTGCACGCATTTGCTTATTTATGGCATAAATGACTGTTTGGTATTTATTTCATGAGCAATGCTTGTATATGCATCTGTGTATTGGCGTGTTTGTCTCTTGCACGGGTGTGTGTTCACATGTACATACATACAAGTATGTATGTATGTGTGTATGTGTGTATGTACTCGCAGCAGGTCAAAGGGCTCCCGGCTGGCTACGTGGTCCTTCTGAATTAAATGTGGCATGACACCAAGAATTTATACCCAAATCCGCACAACATGTGTGTACACAGTATATCGTATAAGTACACACATATGGTATGTTTGAAGCGTGGTATGCATCACAAATACATAATTCTAATCATGCCACAATTCCACTTCTGCTCGACAGCAATACAAGTAGGCGAAAAAATAGCCCGAAGGGCATCCTCTTAATATACATAGTCGTGCATACAGTAATACTAAGTGTATTCCTCTCCGCCTCTGTCGGGCAACTCAAGCCCAAAGGCAGTTTATAAGCATTTAAGCGGCTTAACTCGCCGGCTGACTTATCGTATTGTCATCAATTTGGTTAAGTCGATTTGCTCGGCAGCTCCCCTCAGCATCCTTGCAGCATCCAGTGCCGCCAAAAATATTGCCATTTTTATTACAACTTCACAAACATTGAGAAGGGGCGTGTGTAAGTAAACGTTGAACAGTGGTTCAAGAAATTCTCCCATCGATATTGAATTCAAATTGAAAGAAGTCACTGAACTTACTATAACACAACATTTCAGATTCCGCAGTTGCCCTGAAAAATAAATAAGAAATGGGAGAGAAATTCACTCGATCCATAATTGACGGATATTAGAGAAATATAGGAAGCTATATATACACATTCATACTCCTACAATTTACACTGTTGTGCCTGTTCATTACAAATCATTGCTTCCTTATACAATTGTGCTTTGTTAGCTGTCTACTGTTTTATTACTATTTAAGCAGAAATTAGTGAAAAGCGTTCACCGAATCGGCCGATTGCACAAATGACAGCCATCCGCATGCAATGCCTCCTTTTGGATGGTAAGTGTAATTACATACTTAATATTTATTTATAATTGAAAAAGTAATTGCTCAGAGATGCACTTTTCAATTCACAAACGCAAGGCCGAACGTATTAAATTCTCAAAACGTTTCCAAAAAGCTACCGATTCGTGAAATAGAAATAGGCCCGTAGCCTGAACGTTTTTCAGCATGAAATAAAAAATTAAAATATTTGATTGTTATATATCCTTCGCTAACAATTTTAACGGTTCATTGATTGAGGTGTGTAAGCATGTAACAGCCATAAGGAAGAATGCTTCATCATACAAGTATGTTTAAGGAATATATCGCCTAAGTCGCGATGCCAGCACCGAGACTTGTTGACGGACACAAATATCTTAGGACCAACCATGTCAGCTCACTATATCATGCTGCGAAATTTGTTGTAGACCAGATGTGATTTAAATGTAGTTTCTGTATTAAGAGCTTGTTTATTTCCAAAGACATAAGTTATAATTGAAGGATTTGCATGACTCGTGGATAAAGAGTTGTAGCTAGACGGATTGAAGGGTGCAAGCTTCTTAGCCCATTTTTAAAGTTTAATTTAATCTCCTTAATTGAAGTCCGGCAACATGAAAAACTTGAATAAGGCGCACTGTGCGGGGTTGATTGAAAATTTGCACGCTTCATTGAGCCCATGGAACGACATATAATTATTGCATTGATTGAAAATTTCCAGCAGACAGTCAGCTAGGCGGGCGGCAGGCAAACAGACAGACAGATAGAGAAAGGGAGAGAGGGAGAGAGAGAGCGACAGAGAGACAGACGGTCGAGCAGCGACTTCCTGGCGCAGGACGGAAACAAAAATTGTAAATGTTAGCACAAAATGTTGGCTATTGACGTAGGAAGCTAGCTAGCTAGCTATCCAGTTCTACGCTTTATACATAATCAATCACGTTTTATCACGATAATTGTTTGGGACGCGACTTCGGCTCCACCCGCACCTCCGCCTCCACCGC
This sequence comes from Scaptodrosophila lebanonensis, assembly GCF_003285725.1. Lineage (NCBI taxonomy): Eukaryota > Metazoa > Arthropoda > Insecta > Diptera > Drosophilidae > Scaptodrosophila > Scaptodrosophila lebanonensis. The sequence goes on from NW_022060738.1 coordinate 2,702,840, forward strand.
CGAGTGCTGTCCGGTGGCCAATACATAAATTGAGTTGCCTGTGGGAGTCCTTCGAGCACCCTCGAGCGAATTAATCGTCGCCTGCTGTTAAATGCGTGTCAATATCGTTTTCAATGCTTATTATTTGCGCTCAATTTCATTTATTTGTTGAGCTATTTGGGCGCGAATGTGTGCTGCTTTGTTCTCTCTCTCTCTGTGTGTGTGTGTGCGTATTTATATGGACTTAATGCTTTTGAGCACTTCAAGTGATTATAATTATTCATGCGGCATGTTTACTGTGCCGCAATTAGAATAATACTATCCCGAAGCCCATGAAGCTAAAATAGATTAGGAAATGCACATGCCTGGAGGTACATACAACAATTTATTAGCGAAGACTGGAGGTGGCGCGGTTTTAAGCGATTTCCAATTATAATGCATAGGGATGAAACATTTTCATTTAAAAGCAAGTCCGATCGGTACATACTGGCGAGTTTATTTTCATCTGGAATTAATTATTAATTTACCAATAAGAGTTTCTTGAGGAAAAGCTAAATAAATGCATGCAAATGCAAAATGCAAAATTTGGTGGCTCTAGCTCTTATAGTCTCTGGGATCCAGGTGTTCATACGGACGGACAGACAGACGGACAGACAGACAGGGCTAGAGCGACTCATCTTGTCACGCTGATCAAGAATATACTTGTATATACTTTGTGGGGTCTGCCACGCCTCCTTCTGCCTGTTACATTTTTCAGCTCTCGCAAACCCAATATACTCTTGTACATTGCATGTACAGAGTATAAAAACTACTTATAGGCGTATTACATAAGTATATACGTATGGTGCATGATGGAACCATAATGAAAGAGGCTGTTTCTCTCCTTCTTGGAAAGAGGCGAGCATTCTAAAAATCTACAGCTTTGAGTAGCAGAACCTAACCCTAACCCTGATTCTAAACTTTTTCTCTGGAAAGACTGAGAACCATCTTTTGCTGAAGAATTAATCCGAGATAACATGCAAGGGCAAACAGGAACTTAAATAATTAATCAAATACACAAAATCCTGTAATTGATAAAACGGTGTCTACATTATTATTCAACTGAAATAAAACCCAAATACACATGTAAATATTTGCTGTGAAGAAAAGAAGTGCTATCCCTTTGCCCGCTTACCACTTTGCTGCTTAACTTTTCTGGAGCTTTTTAAGTGTGTAAATACATACAAGTATGTACAAGTATATGGTGTGCATCTGCACAGAAGGTGTGGTTCATGTGTCAGCAGCACAAGCCGCAAATAGCGCAATCCTTTGCTGCAGCTCAGCTTGTGGCAACAAGAAGAGTGCCAGTTTACTTGACCGTCACTGGAGCTCATCTCTCAAAATGTTGCGCGGTCATGCCAGCCATTAGTCTGTGGCTTCACTTGCAACACCAGCACCAACACCTGTGCGAGTGAGCCTGCCCCACACGCCACGCTGTTTCGCAACTGCCACTGTTGCCACATGCTGTTCTCCACCAAGAAGCACACACACGCATAATCGTAATAAAAAAGACAAACAAGTCAACGCCACGCCGGAAACTTGAAGCTGTGTGCTTGAAAGTGAGAGAAATTATATGAGAAATGTGCAAATAACAAAACAACAGCAACACCATCAGCACGAACAACAACAATAACACGAGCGTCCTTAACACGTGAGTCTGGCCAGTGATGGGAAAATGGCGCGCTTTCCTTTCCTTTTCCTTCGGCCGACTTGTGCCTCGTTGGTTGGCTGGATGGTTGGCTGGATGGTTGGCTGGATGGTTGGCTTGTTTGAGCAACTAAACTAAACTCATAACGGATATGATGATGATGCTGATGATTTCCGCAAACAAATATTTCGTTTGTTGTGCTAACAAGCTGCACATTACAAACCAGGATTTGGGGTTGAGGCGGGCCGACGCTTCTGGGTAGCCCTGCAACCGACCTCCGTGCACATGACTCGGCGCGATGGCAGGTGTAAAATGCCAGACTGAACTGGCGCAGCTTGCCATTGTTTACATGCATGTGTGAGTGTGAGTGTGTGTGTGTGTGTAGCTAACAAAAAAACCCCCTTAAAGTGTGGGCATGTGTTTGGGCCTTCCCTTCATCACTGCCGGGGGCCTTTGTTTCGCTTCCGGTTTGGTGTGGTTTCGTTGTCGCTGCCTCTGACTCTGCCTCTGCCACTGCCTCTGCAAACGAGCTCAGTGGGTTAAATGAAACATCTCGCGCCGTTTTAGTTATGCAAATAGGTTAGTCGTGTCCACAACAAATGTCGACGCAATGTAAACAAAAATTAAGCACAAAATATGAGAGGAAACAGCGCCAGGAAAGTGTACTTGCATTGCCCTGCCGCGGTCCTCACACAGCGGTTGACACTTGCAGATTCTTTTTTGTTTCTGCAGACGGATAAGAGCTTCATTTGCAGCTAAAACGGCTACAGCAGTAGCAGTAGCAGCAGCAGCAGCATCAGCAGATGCAGCATGAATAAATAAATATTTGTATACACACTACTACTTGCATACTTTCGTTTGTTGTCAAGCACTGCGCAGTTATTCGGCCCAAATGTCAGCCCTAAAATTAAATACTACTATGTTAAGTTGTTAAGAGCGAAGCCTACCTGAATCGCACAGTTGAAATATTTCAAGTATTTCTGAACTGAAATCAAACTTGCCAATGCTTACAACTTGTAGTCCATAAAACGCCGACCATTTTGCTAAAAGAGTTTTCTTTCAATTACGTTTGTGGTACCGTGATGGCCAGATATATATATATAGATATTATCACAAATATTTTGAAAATCTTAAAACAAGTTTTTTAAATGAGCAAAGCTTTGGCCGCGCAATAAGAAGAGTCTGGCAGTAGCAACTGAATTGTCTATAATCAGTACTTTCTTAGGAAAGGCTTGCCAACAGCACATTCTGCCATTGAGCCAAACTTGCTGAAATGCTCACTTTTACGACCCTTTAGTTTTTTGTCACAAGGTACTCGAAAAGTAAAAGAGCATCCACTCCTAGCCTAGTGCGAATGAATATGATGCACAGAAGGAAGCATAGCAGACCCCACAAATAAAAGGCACCAGAAGCAATCTGGGGAGCTCTAAACCTGTGGAGTCGTAGTAGTTGTAGAAGATTAACTTTGATATTGCTTTTGATTTCAAATGTTGAATATGTAGTTTAGAAGTAGGGATAAATGAAGAGAAAGGCTATCCCTTTTCTCTGCCCCTAAAATAAGTTATTGTTTCCTTTTAAAAAAGTAAATGTATTTATTTAAATTTGGTACCGAAATCAAGTTGATATCGAAACCGAAACATACTTGCAAATAGCGAAGCCAAAAGCTGTAGATAGAGTAAAAGCTTAGGATTGGCCCATAATCTCACATAGAGACAATTAATAATAACAGTTTTCAGTTTTCTGTTTGCTTTCTGTTCCAAGTAAATATTTTACCTTCGAAATTACTGAAAATTTATGTCAGTGCTAGTGGAATTCAGGAAGTCGTACAAGCAATTACTAATAAAATAATCGGACTCATATCATATTTTGAAAACTAAAGAAATAGGTCTCGGTTACTGAAGTGTTGACATACTCCTACATATAAGTGTATAACCGATTTGGCTGCTAAGCCTAGTTACGCATTATTACGCATGATTCATGATAAAAAGATCATGAAAAGCAAGCAAAACTGCGAAGTCTGAGCAATAACATTCCCATGGAGACAACGTTGCATAATATAAGGTTATTTCTATATGGATTAGTCTGATCACTTGAAGGTAATGTTTGTCACTCCTCCATTTTGGGGTTAACAGATATCAGATCAATATAGCCTGCCTTTTCCGTTAAAAGTTGACTTGGTATTGTAGTAGTATAAGTATGAGTATATACGTAAGCATATGTTATATCGAATGATCGAATGATATGTAACATCGAATGATTGTGAATACCAAAGGACAGTATTAAGCAGATTGGCAAAGATAGCGGTTGTGTGTTTACTTTTACACCACAGTATCTTTCAAGTTCATTCATCATCTTCCCTTTGTTCTGAATGCAATAAAACAGAAATCAATAATCCAAGGTTAGTAAGTGTGACTGGCGTGATTTCACATCATCTCGCACACCTTTTAATATGTGTGGGGACAATGCTGCCTTGGCTCGCATGATACGAGTATGTACAACAATCATCAACTGTATAGTAGGGAGCATTAGCTGCATGAGCTGCTGAAGCTCATCAATTATTGTAGAAAAAGGCGCTTACAGCTAATACTGCCGACTAGCTGCCCAAGGCATATCAATTGACTTGCATACTACGTATTACTACAAGGAATCCGCTTCGACTGCTTCATCAATAGTCTGCTCCAGTCGCAGCTGGCCTTTTGTCAATCTGTTGCTAAAATTGAGCTCGCACTGCGGCCAGTACGGAAATGCCGAGATGCCGATGGCCCCTTGGGAGTCCTCGGTCTGAGCAGATTCTGCCATGAATTGGCTAAATAAACTAAATTTAATGCTTGGCGTCCTGCTTCGGGCTTTTTCCCGCTAAATGTTGCACGCGCAAACTCAAATTGATTTATAGCGTTCAAATATTTTATAAAGTCGCCGAGCACTTCAGCATTTTTTTACAGCACATCCATTTGGCGGTGATGTCGTGTCGTCTTGTTTTTGTGGGGCGCTCAAGAGATTTCTCATGACATTTGGCTTCCAACGATTGTGCAAAATGCTCTTCTTTGCTCCACAATGGGGGGTGGGGGGCAAGCATTCGACGTCAACGCCGACGCCAACGCTAGAGCTGACGATGGCAACGAATCGAGCTCAAGCCCAAGCCAAGCTGCAGTTTGTTGTACGTGCAACGACACCCAACCGTCAAAGTTGTCATTTATATGCCACTGTCCTGTGTAAGAAGTGTCTGTGTGTGTGTGTAAGTGTGTGTGTGTGTGTGTGCGTTAGCTTCCTGAACTAGAAGCGTGCGGTGGTTCATTTGCTATCAGGTTCGAGTAGCTTAAATAGCTCGAGCTGTGAATCAATCTAAGTTAGGCCCTCGTTGTGTCGAAGAGGACGCAAGAAGGAGTCCGGAGAAATAAGTTTCGTGGAAGGCGAGCCTTAAACGACAGCGGACGGTTCTGGAATTGCAGAATTCTACCACTTCTACTACTGGTGTCTTCCCATTTGGTTACAACAGAAGATACACAGATATTACATGTGTAAGGAATAGCCGAAGCTGGAAAATGGAGAGCCGAACTGAAAAGACAGATGGGGATAGTAAAACAAGTAGAGAAGCCTATATATCTGGGAGACTATAATACCTAGGGACACCAAATGTTATTCCTTTTGCGAATACGCGGAAAATGTGTATTTTGGATTTCCCTCCGGCCTCTCTCTCCACCGCCATCACTGATTTTCCAAAGTCAAATTTTTGGCATTTACTATATAATGAAGATAATACTACTATAATATATTCCAAACACTATACATTTTAACGATAACAACGACTAGTTTACAAAGCAGTTCCGCTCGATGTTGGTTTTCTTCTATTAGTTATTAAAATTTGGATTTAAAATTAATTAATAATATTAAATGATCAACATTATAATAATTATTTATAATAAAAATTTGATCTTAAAAGTAGAACAAAAAACATTTCTCTTCATTTTAATATCACACCATTCTTTTTCGAATTTCATCACATTTCTTGCCATTCAGGGGCAGAGAGCTGAGCCACATTTAACATACATTTAGTTATTTGACATTTAGGTTACCGGTTACACATTCACAAGGCAGCACTCACACATATATCATCACAATTACAATTTTAGACTTACATTCTATGTTACATTTATTTGTTTTATTAAGCGTATTTTCGACTGCATTCAATTTTGTTAAGCCAAGAGAGTCCATCGTCATTTGTTTCCGATCTGTTTAGTTTAGATTTTCAGGCAGAGAGAATTTTTGCGTTATATGGATATGGATGAGATGAGATGTTGTCCATCCGCCAAGCCAAGATGATGCCAAGATGCGAAGATGATGATGATGTCTGCTGTTGTTGTTGTCCACCGAATCATGCATCCCCACACCAAATCCTTCCCCACACCAACACCGAAACTTCAGGGGGGATCAAACCCACCAACTGAGAATTTCGACCATGACCGTCGGCAGTAGACGTCAACACACGCCACTGCACCGGGCCGAGAAACGTCATCGCTAACTTTCCCTTTGAAGTGCATTCAGAATGTGTAGCATAAAAAAAGGAGGCCAGCTTTTTTCGGTCGAGTCCTTGTAATTCTCAACCAGAAAAGACAAGCAATGTGGGAGACAGAATAACTCTTTTATAGTAGACTTACGAAAATGCTGTTAATGGGTTTTTTTATTTTTATTTCATACTCTGCAAAATGTAACAGGCAGAAGGAGGCGTGGCAGACCCCACAAAGTATATATATTCTTGATCAGCATGACAAAACGAGTCGATCTAGGCCGATTTAACGGGAAGTTATAGCCATATATGTACGACCAAACAGTGCTCGCAGCTTTTGTTGTTGTTACTGCTTTGCACAGGCACACGAGACATACACAGACACACACAAACACACACATACACGCATAATTATTCTACACATATGTACAGAGTATTTCAAAGTCGCGACTTTAGCTTCTCTACATACTTGTCATTATTATTTTTAGTCGAAATCATTGAAATATATACGCAATTGTGGTACAAATACAAACTTCATAAATAAACTACAAGTACATTGAAAAAGTATGCTGGACTGGTAGCCATAATTCCTTTTTCACATTTCTTTACATATAATAAGCCTTTGAGGTAGCTGTCCTTGCCTGTCTGCCGCCCTCTTTCCAACAGACCTTTTATTACAAAAGATATTTTTATAGCCTGTACCCAAAGGGTGAAAGGCTATATTAGTTTTGTGCGAATGTATGTAACAGGGAGAAGGAGGTGTGGCAGACCCCACAAAGTATGTATATTCTTGATCAGGGTGACAAGCCGAGTCGATATAGCCATGTCCGTCCGTTCGCCCGTCCGTCCGTCTGTATGAGCGCAAGGATCTCAGAAGGTACAAGAGCTAGAATAACCAAACTCGGTATCCAGATTCCCATAAGCTCTAGGCAGTTCAAGTTTATTTTTTTATTCTGATGCAGCCCCCACTCCCGCAATTCGTGTTTTTTTCCATAACTCCAGTGAGAAGCTGTTGTTGTTGCTGCTGCTTGGGTTCAACTTTTTCATATTTTCCTTTTTTGTGGGAGGTACAGGATATTTAAGAGTTGAGCTTGCTCGACGTTAGCATTCTTTTCTTGTTAATACTAAAGCACTGTCATCACTTTTGCATTTAGATATTTCATGCTAATACAAGTATGTAGAAAGCGTGAATTGTCTGCTTCACACAAAATGTTGCAATACATTTTCAGCTAAAGGGTACCGTCAGCTTACACTCAAGTATGTATGTAAAAGGCAGGGTAGCACACTTTATTTGCTTTGGAATCTAAGAGAATGGGTGGATGGATGGTGTTGACTCCAAAGACGACTCGGGAACTCGACTGAAGGGTCCTGCACTCCTATATTAGGAGGTGGCGCCGACTGAACTATCATTTACGATTGAGTCAGTGGGTGTAAGTGTGTTTTCCATTGGTGTGAGTGTGGGTGGGTGTGGGCTGCTGGACAAAACTGATTTATGACACTCAAATGAACTTCGACGTTGACTGAATAAATTTTCGAGGGAACTTTTGTGTTGAGTTTTTGATTCGTTTTGTAGTTTGTTTCGCCCGTTGCTTGTTGTTATCCTTGTCGGGGCTGTCTTTGCACTTTTTGGCGCATAAATTCAAATTGAGTGCCAAAAATTGCACTTTTTGTGTTATCGAGCGTCCTGAGTTATTTTATCTATTGGTTGGCTTTCACTTGCCAGCCATCAGATTTATGTGCATGCCACGCATTCACCAGACGTCAGCGGAAGTCTACAGTTTTTATTTTGTTTTCCCCTTTCCCCAGCCCTGCCCGGCCCTGCTCCTCGTCATTGCCAATTTTGACATTGACAGCGCCCCAAAGCGTATCCAACTCGTTAAGGTTGCAGCTGGCAGGACTTGGCGCTGCAGTTTTTGGTTGGCTGGTTCGCTGAACGCCGATTCGCGTGTTTTCTGTTGCTGTCATTGGTGTCGAGATGTCGTTGCGATACTCATAAAAAAGTGTGTGCTCGAACCATAATTGATGAGCAAATGTTGCGAATTCAATTGAGTTCACCTTCAGCCTAGTTGGACTTGAGTCTGAGGTTGCTTTCAAGCCACATACACACATTCACACGCCCTTGACGCGATGTAGGTGTGGCTGTATGGGGTGTGTGAATGGCAAATGTCAACTGGGTGATGTAGACAAGCGATGAGGAGGCAGACATGCCTCTGTTGTACTCTAATTGGTAGCAAAAATTGCTTAGAAGACATTGAATATTCAAATAAGGACCTGCTCTAAAATAAAGAACCAACAGACGAACTATCGGTTTCTGTTTCAAATCGATAGCAATAGCGTAAATGACATTTAAACTTGTTATTTATGTTGGACACATTTTTGGCCATTAATATATGTACATATTTGCTTAAAGAAATCTCTTCCACCCCTTCAATGCGGACAAACAACATAATATTCTTCAGATAGCAACTGAGCGGCAGAAGCAGCATTTATAAGTCATATTGGAATGCTACAGTATTTGAACGCAAACTTAAATTACATTTTCAAAACTAGGTCGTCAGCTAAACTCGTTTGTAATATATTCAACACACCTTCATGATACTATTGTTTTTGTTTGTTAAAAAAGAAATAATAAAAACATAAATTCTTGCGTTCGTCAATGCGTTCGCTCTCTCATTTGGAATGTAAAAAATATAAAGGAGATTGTTCTCAAAGGAACAAAATGGAAATAACGACAATAAAAAAAAACATTCATTGAAGTAGAAATCATCGCTGAAGGCGATTTAAAAGACAAGCAACAGCAAGATATACATGTATACTATATTTGGTTATATTTTAAGTCTAGTTTATTTCAAGCTACAAAAACAACAAATAATCTGTGATTTGCTTGTATCAGGTAATTAAAAGGTAAATAAAATGTGATATATAGTATATGTATATGGCATTAATTATAGACTGTAAGACAGTAAGATGTTAAAAATAGGAACACGCTTAAAGAGTTGCTAAATATTTCTTCCCCTTTAAGCAGGTTTATTTTAAGTTGAAATTCCCTTAAGTGTGCTTAACAGCAGCTCTAATAAGGCCTGTGTTAGCTAACATGGGTAATTTGCTTGAAAATGCAGCCGCAGCATAGGAACTTAACAGTGGTCTTTTTAGTCAACCGCTACAGTACTGCCAGCTAGCATTTTTAGCATTACAGACCTCTCAGCAGGGACATTAGGAATTTCACTTTACAAGTGGTGGACATTAAAATTGCGTGAGTGGGAAATGTTATGCTTAACACGACATTAGGAATTTCAGCTTAACAGTTGATGGACAAGGAATGTGCGCTAGTGGGAAATGTTATGCTTAACAGGACATTAGAAGTTTTAGTTTAACAGTTGATGGGCATTGAATGCGCGCGAGAGGGAAATGTTGTGCTTAACAGGACATTAGGAGTTTCAATTTAACAGTTGATGGACATTGAAGGTGCGCGAGTGGGAAATGTTGTGCTTAACATTCGTGCAACTACCCCTGTCAAAGCTCAGGCACTTATTTTCGGAGTACGGCGAATACGAAAGTTTCTGCTGTTACCTTTCGGCCGATTGTTGCTGCTGTTGCTGTTGCTGCTGTTCTTACTCGTCTCGTCCGCTTTCGTCGTCGTCGTAATCGCGGCAGTCGTAGTCGCAGACGTCGTCGCACTTGCAATTGGCGGTGGGAAGCAGTTTTTTGGCCAAAAGTAGACCAGTACAATAACGGCATTCGGGCACTGCGGAAGTGTGCGACACGTGCCAAACAAAAGCGGCAAACCCAAACAGTTCGTGGCAGACGCTGCAGAAACGCGAGTTTAATGCAAATGAAGTTGTCGCAGGTACACAAAACCTTTAACGCAAAACGCAAAACGTCAAGCGAAAAACGCAAAACAAATGCCAATTTGCAAATGCGGCCGATGTGGCTGTTGATGGCGATGTCGATGTCGATGTAGCTGCACATACATACATACATGCTTGTGGATGTACATATGCATGCAGTGTGCGTGTGTGTGTGTGTGTGTGCGTATGAAGGAGCAGAATTGTGATAACGAGCAACAGTGCAAAGATGACGAGTCGACGAACAACAAACAAAATGTAAACGAAATGTAAAATGCGACCGCAAAAAACAATAGAATTTTAAATATTCATGAAATTGTCGATTGTGTTTTCTGAAGCGACAAGACCATGGGGCGCGAGAAGAGATCCTGCTGAGGGGGAGGGGGGCTGGGCGGTGGCGGAGAAATACGCACACACACACACACACAGAACGCGACGCATTGCCAGCAACAAGAACGAACTGTGTCAAATGTCAGCACCAATTCTTGTCAATTGTCAAATTTTCGCAAGGATTTTGCATATTTTAAATGCACGTGTTTGCTTGTGTTGGTGTGTGTGTGTGTGTCTGTGTGTGTGTGTGTAAGGACATGGCTGCATGTTGGGTATCACTCTTAAAAACACGCGAGTGCAATTAGCGCCAGTGCCGACACCAATTGTTTGTGTTTGTTGCCCGACAGGGGAGGGGGAATTGAAACAAGCTCCGAATAATGCGCTTATTTTGCGGTCGTCCCCTGACGCATTGATTTACATTTACACGCACACGTTATGTAGACGCTGGAGTGCGTTTGTGTGCGTGTGGATAACAGGACAATTGACACATGACATTTGTAACAGATTAACCATGAAATTAGACGCCGTTAAGCTCTAATGCATTATTGTTATCTATAACTTGTCATGTGTGGCTGTGCTTGTGCGTTTGTGTGTTTGTGTGTGTGTTTGGCGGCACTCGTGCATGCCGCTAAATAAATAAAATGAAAGCCGCACACGCTGCCCATGCCAAGATGCATACATATGTACATACATACAAACATACATACATACACATGTGTATAGACTCGTACTGCGGATGTTCAACAGTTCGTCGGGAATTTATGGGACTGCTGTCTCCAAATGCCAATAAAGTGTCTGCTGAATAAACTTAGAGGCATGGCAAACGGAAATCAGAAATCACAACAAAATAGGCTCCCACTACTCGTTTGAAATCAGTTGCAAATGTTTCGAAAATTACACGAACATGGCGTTGGCAATTTATTTGAATTCTGCGTGAAAATTGTGTAAGGGAGGAATACTCTATTCTGGCCACAAATGTGACCCAAGCAGTTGATGCCTTTGTCGGTGCTGTCCAGCATTTTGCGAATGTTTTTTACACTGAGCGGCGGAGAGTATTGTCATATATTGTTGTGGTGTGTGCTTAGCTTTCATCAAATTGTGAAAAGTAGAAGATAGAGAGTTCGTTTACACGCCACTTAAAATCATGATATGGGAGCTCTATGCAATCAAAGTTAAATAATAACAAGAAAGGAATGCTAAAGTCGAGCAGGCTCAACTCTTAAATACCCTGTACCACCCCACAAAAAAGTAATTAAATTAATTAATAAATTTAATTAAATTAATTAACTAAATTAATTTAATTAATTACCTAAATTAATTTAATTAATTAACTAAATATTAACTAATTAAATATAAAATATTCCATGCATGCATACATACATTTGCATTTACATCAGAATCGTGCCTTATGCGTGTTTGTGTATTTGTACATATGTATGTATGTGTGCATTGGGCCTGGTTATATGGCTATAACTTTCTTTCCGATCATTCTATCATAATGAAACTTGGCATACGGATATATAATTACTAACCTAATGTGACTACCAAATTTTAAGAATTACGGGAGTTATAGAAAATTGGTAATAGGGGGGGAGTGGGGGGGTGGATCAGAAAAAATGAACAAACTCGTCCTTTCTCGGTCTCAGGAGAATCTGTATACCAAGTTTGGTTATTCTAGCTCTTATACTTTCGGAGATCCTTGCGTTCATACAGACAGACGGACAGACAGACGGACAGACAGACGGACAGACGGACATGGCTATATCAACTCGGCTTGTCATGCTGATCAAGAATATATATACTTTGTGGGGTCTGCCAAGCCTCCTTCTGTGTGTTCCATGTGCACTCGCACAAAACTAATATACCTTTGTACCCTTTAGGTACAGGGTATAAAAAAAATCAAAAGGTGAAACAATCCATTATAAATATTTACTTGATTTTCATGTCGACCAGCTCTTATAAAATAGTCCTCTTTCAGAAATTCGTTGTCGTTGTCTCGTTTGGATAGTTTAGGAGAGATCTTTTCAAAGAATGCACAGGATTTCCATTGACATTCTAAAACAAATTAACACAGAATGGGCAGACACGAATAAAGTACCTACTTAAAACCAAAATCTTAATCACACAGTTATTATTTAATACATATATCATATTTATTTTACACCTTACATTTATTTTCTGCAAATTGGGTGAAAAGCTGACACAAAAAAAAAAAGAATCTCCCACAACTGGGAAAGTAGTTATGTGTACCTGACGAATGGTTTTCTGGTCAGTAGTCAGGCCTTTGACATTTTATCAAAATCTGTGAGCAACAGCACAGATGTTGAAGTAAAAGTCGTAAAAGTGATAAAAAAATTGTGAATTCGTTCGTGACGGGTCCCTCCAAATTGCATGAAAGACAATGACAGATTTTATTTTCTGCCATTCGTTGACCTTTTCAAATACAATTTAGGGACAATGGCGGATGGCCTGGATGGGTCGGCTTAAGCATCTAATGGCATTACAGTAATTCGCATTTCATTATGCCGCACTGGCGCTCAAATATGATGGAGAAACCAACATACACGCTAATTCGAAAAGGTACAGGACTCACACTCTTTTTTAAGGGCTTGCACATTTTATTCTAATTAATCTCCGACTGAAGGTTGAACGAACTGTTGCGTTCAAATTTTGTCAGCGAAATCAATTTGTTGCTGCCTTTAAGGCAAACCCTGAGTGTCATTTTGCCGAAAACGGGCGCAGAGGGCACAGAAGCTGATTTTGAAGACAAAAGCCGGCGAGTGCCCGCCAATGTGCACCTAGAGATGCCCTTTGACTATGTGTGTCTCGTCTGTTAGCCCATTTACAAGTTTTAGCCATCAAAATGAATGAGCATGCAACGAAGGTCAGAGGTCAGTAACGACGAGAGCAGCACCAGAGCAACACCAAAGAGTGTAACCAGAAAGATGTGACACGGGCGACCGATTCGGCCAGACGGCCTCACGTTGTAAAATTAAAATACGTACTTCAAACGGCCAGGCAGCATTATAGTACTTACCTACATACATACATACATACTCCCGTACATATACAAGTATAATTGGTACGAAAAAGAGCTGGCAAGGGTCTGTCCGCTAATAAATAATGAAGCGAAATGGGCCTTAAGAGCGTCGAAAGAAAAAGGTGCTGGACAGCAAAACACAAAGTTCTTAAAAACGTTAGTTTAAAATTTAAAAGCGCTGATTGCATTCGGAGATAATGTTTTTCCGGGTCGAATTAAAATTGTGCGCTCCATTTATTTAAGGATATTTATTATCTGCCTTCAATCCAAAGGCCACAAAATTGTTGTTTAAAGGCAATGAAAAATTTCGCTTCAAAGGCAAGTGCGGAAAAGTAATCAGTTGGGCTTCAATCCCTTTTTCACGCATTAAGTTGATGGCTTTCCAGTTATTGGATTAAGAGTGCGGCTCATGTGTATGTCCCCTTTAAATCATCAGTTGGGTAGAAAAATATTTTAAAAATCCATATTCTGTTCATCAGCATCGAAAGTGGACTGCTCCCAGAACATTTCCCATATGTTAAATGTTTTTCAGAGTTCTGTTTATATACTACATATACTCGTATGTAAGAATATTGTTCGAATCTTACTGCGAAAGAAAAGTATGACCGTTCTCAATTAAAATGTACAGCAAACTTTTATACTTTATTTTAAATGCAACCGTAATTTTAGTCGCAAACATCGAAAACGTGAGACAAGCCCTTTACATTTTGGGATGAGGGAATACATATTTGGCCAAACAAAAGTGTTGCTGCACTACAACGATGGTCCAACTGGGATGTGGGAGCTCGAAAATGAAAACATTATTTGCACTGGGGAGTTTAAAATAATCCTAAAGTATTTAAGGCTTGGCAGTGCGAGAATTTGCTTTTATCGAAAACACCATGCAGAAGAAGCAACGTCGGCAAATATTATAATCGAAAGCGAAGAAAATACAGACTTTACTTATTGGTTCCCCATTGGCCCAAAGTCAGGCTTTAACTTTATATTAAGAAACTGCTTCTCGATTAAGTGCTTGTTAAGAAATATTAGCAAGAGGAGATGATTTATTTATTTATTATTTGGCATAAACAACCCTATTGGGTCTCTGTCTGATGCACAATTCGCCTCCACGCGCCTCTGCCTTGCGCGCGTCTCCTCTAATTGGTAACCCCAAGTGATGCTAGGGCTTCCGTCACTTGGTTCTTCTAACGTATTCGGGATCTTCCACTCCTCCGTTGTCCGCCAATTACCGCATCAAACACTTTCCGAGCTGGAGCTTCTTCTTCCATACGTACGACACGACCTAACCAGCGAAATCTCATCACCACGTCAGTGGTGCAGCTCATCGTTCCATCTTATACGGTATGTATCGCCAACGCAAGTTCTCTTGAACACCCCAAGAGCAACTGCATCTGATGGTGGTTGCTCAGGCCTCAGCCCCATATACTTGTAAGAGCACCGGAAGGATGAGCGTCTTGTAGGGTGTTATTTTCGTCTGCCAACTATTAAGAAAAAAAAATGATTAATGCTATAGTGGTATTGAGATTTGTTGTTAAAGAAAGATTAGAAAATCCCGTACTCACAACTGAATCTGAGATTCCTTTGCACTTAACGCAATATTGTTTATGGACGAAATCGGAATAAAACTTGGCCAAAGCTTTTACTTGATTAAATTATATTCGAGTATGTAAGCGACTGCAGCTGAGAGTTGCTTAATAATTTAATAGATTCTATTAAAGGCTGCGTATTATAACTAATCTCTGCATAACTGATTTTCGAAAGACCCTCGCACACACACTTACATACGCGAGCGTATACAGCATAGTGCGTGGCTGGGTGATTCGCTTATGCTAATAATTCATAAACATGCGCCAGCATGTAGCAACAAAGTAAACACCCAAGGACTCGCACACACATACACGCCCACGCACACACATACTGAGTATACACGTGTAGATGAAATCTTGTAAAATAAGGCACTTTGACAAGCCTCCGCAGAAGACCCCATTTGACAGCCCAAGCCGCTTACTAAGATGGAAGAGCGAGCGAGCGACCTCACAACAATGGCTGCCTCTTGCGGTCACATTTATATCTACACCCACATACACCCACACACACGCACGCACAGAAACACATACACACGCACAGACCGCACATATGCATCACGTGCTCGGCAATAAAATGTTTTCTATGCGTTGAAAAATTGCTATTGCGCGAAGGTGGTTTTCAATTCCAGTTTCATTTTCATTTCCATTCATTTATTTACTTTTTTATATGTTTTAATGTTTTTGAGGCGTGAGAATATTTCATGTTTCGTTTTATTGCATGTGAACAAACACATTGTAATTACATTCAAAGTTCACTCCGTTCGATTGCATTTCAATTTTAAAGCTTTTTACCTAGCCAGGTGCGTTTCAACCAAAAAGGGAACTGATGTGCTAACCTTAATGCAGAAAAAGAAGAAGAGTGGCAATATTTTGTGCACTCCTCGCAATTCATTCACATCAAGTTTGTGGCGATGGTTGTCCATTCTATACGCTGGCCAATCAAGTCCTTTGACTACCGCAGATTCCATCCAAACACAAGACACCCCTGTAGACGATCTACTTCAAACTGTCAGCCAAATTCCAAAGACCACTTTGAATAAAAAAAGAAGTTCACAGATTATCGCTACAGTATGTTTTCAAGCTTTATGACTAATGTTTAGTATTCGATTTAATTCTATATTAAAGTTCGCTTTGATAATCACGTAAGTTATAAGTACCTTGGGGTCTGACACGCCTTCACATGCGTTTATTTCTTATACCCTTTAACGTATCCAACACATCTGCTGTTAAGCTAGGGTCATTTATATTATGAAATCGAATATCAATCTACTTGAAAAGCTTAACGATTTGTGTGCAAATATAATTTGTCCGCCTGACCGTATCATGAGTCATTCGTAGTCATCTAGCCACAATCTCATTTTAGAAAATAAACGCAAATATATACGAGTACATAATTCAAGCTATTAAGTTGGTTATGGAGGCACAAATTCTACTTAGTACATTGCTTGGGAAGAGACAGACCGATCTGCCCTAGTTACTGGATACTGCATACTATTCATAAAAGTTTATCCGGCATCGGGTTAGAAAAGTAAAGTTTTACAGGCAGTTCATATATTTTCTGACTTGGGATGAAGAATGATTCGTGAATGTGCGCTTTGTGGCCAAGACTATAATTTGTTTACACTCCAATTCTCTTTGAAATCGGTGTTCTCTTTTCTGCCCAGTTCGGTTTAGTGTGAAGTTGCCAAAGATGCGTAAATGTTGCGCAATTGTACTGTTTATTTCAATTAAACGTAGCTGCTTAAAATGGCTACCCGAGCCGCATTCATAGTATATTGTTTGCCAAGGGCCTGTGCAAAAGAAAGGAAGAAAACTAATATCAATAGCGACACAAAGAAACATACATACCAGTATTTGGACACTTACAGGTGCTTTCCAGCGAGGCAATAAATTGCCAAGTTTGCGTTGAATTTCATTTTCCGAATCATTAATTGCAACATTTATATAAAGCGAAAAGTAGCGCACTCCGCAAACTGCACAGACCACAACTCGATAATAAATCATTTACCTTCGTCAGGCAGCGCCAGGGAACGCGTTGCAACAACAACCACAAAAAAATAAAACAAAAATAAAAGAATATGTTGTTGGTTTTGCGGGACGCACGAAAGTGAAACCCACAAAGTCCGTGTTGGTGTATTACGTTTAAGTTTTTGTTTCTCGCCCTCCTGAAAGTTTACAATAGAAGCTGATAAGGATTACAGGATAACGAGCAGGTAGTTGTACACACACACACACACACACACACACACACACACACACGCACGCATACTAACAATGGAACAACAACAAAAACAGGTCAATGAGCAAGTGAAGGAAAGCCAAGTGCAAGATAAGTGAGAGAAGAACTAACAAATCGGGATAAAGGCACGTTATACGATGCGTATACGTGATGGGTGTGATGGTGGGCGAGGCACCTATTTAGTTGCCAATGCAATTAAATTAAGAAAGAAAACGAGTGAAAGTTGCAACAAAACAACAACAACAACAACTACAGTAGTTACAAAAGAATGAAAAAAAAAACAGATAGCAAAAGTGAAGTTGGCAGAAACGAAAACAAAAGATAAAAAGGCGTCAGAGAATAAAAAGCCAGAAAGTTTGTTACAGTGGCAGCAAGAGGTGTGCTTAACTTTGCTTAAGCATGAACAAATATTTAACCGGTGGTGAAGGGGCGACAGGTGAAAAAAACAACAATAGCAACAACAGGAAGGGACTGCTTACACATAGCTGTGAACAATGCCTCGGAAGTATTATTAAAGGAGAGAACTGTCGGCCTTAATTCGCCTGCTTTATTTGTTCCATAACTACGATTCCTTAATGCTGTTTCAGTGCAAGGGTCATACCATATAGTTCTATTTCTGCACCGCTTTTCCATGTTGATTGAAATGGCAGATCATTTTTTATTGATCCCAGCAATCATGTTTAAGTTCTAACTTGACTCTACTTCCTCATCCCATGCATGAAGGTCTCAAAAGCTTCCTAAACGGTTATTGTTTCCCAAATAATTATCCCAATGCTTTTGACAGAATTCCATTGCCACTGGCCACTCTTCCCATTATCTGCCGCCAAAAAAGGCATACAAGTTGAGAAGGAGTTTTCAGTTTACATTTTGATCGCATTCCCCCAATCATCGTCTATTAATCTTAATTAGTTCTCCATTGGCAACATAAACAAAATTCGAAAATCAATTTTCTAAAAACTACAAGAAATTGACGACTAAATATTTGCTAACAAAAGGGAGGCTTCAAAGTAAGAGCAACAAAGCAGTACAAATTACTTGTAGAATTAAGCGGAGGAGGTCTTTCCAGCTTCGTACATTTTAGAATTATTATCCCAAAGCGGAGTATAAGTTTTGTGCTAATAATAAATCTCTTCGAATTCAATTTGATTCTCATCAAAACGCTAAAAATCCACATTGAAATGCTGCACTGTGCATTGAATTTTTTTATAAACTTTTTTTTTTTGTGATAGACGGTTCACGGGATCTAGAGAAGCAAAATAACCCAAACACTTCTAAAGCGTCGCGTGAAATGAAAAATATAGACAAGGGAATAAAACCTGAATGAAAGAAGTGAAAAACTATTGAAAAAGAGAGAACAGGTGAAAAGATTTGGCGCGGTGCTGGTGTTTAATGTAGACGCGTACCTCATTCTGTGTGCCAGTGGCACAGTCGGCCGGCCACAAACGATTCTATCGACAGCAGCAACAGAAGCAACACCGTCAAGAAATGGCAAGTGGGCGACCAACTGGTGGGGCAGCCATGTTGTTGGTGGCAGCGATAGTGAAAACAATGCAGCCAACTGCAGATATAACAACAATAACAATAACAGCCACGTGCTGCACTTAAAGCAAAACAAAAAGGGAAGAATCCAACTCAAAACTTCGTAGAAAACTAAAAACGCCTGGCGAAACCGATTAACTACTACTGGATGCCTGCAATAATAGTTAGTGTTGAGCAACAACAACAGCGACAACAACAAAAACAACAAAAGCAGTACCAACAGAAAATACACAATCGCCAACAACAACAAAAACAACGTCATCTACACAATCAAAACTATTTCAATATAAATTTATGCGGGCGCTCATGTCGCTGCGGCGCCGGCGCAGCAGCGACGCGTAACATTGCCGCCGACGCCGACGTCGACGTGGACGGGGACGTTGACGTTCACGCTCACGTTGCTCCCGTTGCTACCGTCGTCGCCGGCATCGTGGCAGTCCCAGAAGCAACAACACCACCACTAGCAACAACAACAACAACAACAACAACAAAGCGACAATGTCAGCGTCCCATAAAGTCGACGGCGCTGCGCACAGTTATTATTATAATGGCGTTAGTTTTTAGCATAATACAACAACAACAGCAACAACTTCACGAAACGGAACAACAACAACTACAGCTATTCTGGCCATTTTATAACGGTAAGTGCCCGCTACTTTTTGCCTGTGTTGTTTGTTTAGCATAATAATAAAAGTGTAGCATACTTTTCAGCTGCTGCAATATTTCATGCCATGAAAATTATGTTTATGTATGTGTATGTGTAAGTATTTAAGTACTTACACCAATGTGCTATGTGTGCGTGCCATAGTTGCGGCAAATGGGAATGAATTACGCGAAAAGTGCGCTCTCAACATATTAAAGTGCATTTAATGTAAAATGGCCAACAACAGTTATTAACAGTTCCCTCATCGAAATATAATTTATTTAAACGCTACGCGCCCCGCTTACGGTTCTTCTTGATATCTTCAAAATACACGTGGGCACTAATCATATGATGCCTCACTTACCATCTTACTTTGGGCACATCTTTCAAACTTAGGGAAAAATACGAAATCTGGAAAAAGCAAGCAAAGAAACCCTTAAATGGTGGCTTTCTTACAACCAGGGACAACTATACAGAAAATTATAGCTGTACATTTTTTAAACTTATTATTATTTTTTATTATTATTATTTTTTATTTTGTTACAATTGGTCCTGAAGATTCGGTCATGTCAGTGTTACATTTTTTTATAAGATACCACTCTTACGAAATTGTTAGACTGTAAGTAATTTGTTAAATCATGCTTTATGCGATGATGGTAGCGCCGTGATTCGAACAGAGATACAGTGAAATCTACCTTAACGGACAACTCTTTTAACCGGACAACCCTCCCAGATGGACACTTTTTCTACAACATTCGTTTCGTCGTAGAGACAGTTCGACTCTCTTCTATCACTCCATATTTTTCGATAAATAAAGCCTCCTTTGGCTTGTGAAAATTTTGCTAATGGACGTTTCAAATGCCTACAAAATAATTGTGGCGATACTCTTCATTGATTTTTATCATCCATATTTTTCCATTTCCTTGTATTCCTAATTATTTAATTCTAAATTTTATAATAATTTGCAATAGAAGTAAATATCTGTTATTTTTCTGCTATGGCTGAAGCCAAGCACTGCACGTCTCTATGGCGCGTTTTTAAGGGAAAAACGTACAAGGTTCAAAATATTATTGCACGTTTATCTAGTATGTATTATGTAAAGCTATTTAATAGTTTTGGATCTTCATTTTATTTTTGATTGTTATATGTAAGTAATTACATAAATCAAAACTGACTTTTTATATTGAATAACGCGAGTTTATTTTAATCGTCTAAATAGAAAAATAGGCTAAAAATTTTAAAAACGTCTATGTATCCTCTCGGCCGGACAAAAGTTGGTCGACAATGAGTATCCGATTAAGAGAGCTTAGACTGTATACTCAGGAGCGAATACTCATTATGGGATTCCTGTTAAGTCGTTGAGCTATGACAGGCCCTAGATATCATGTGCGATTTATATATAGTATATACATAGGCGTCTTCTATTTCATTAATTTGAGTTTAACACTATATATTAATAATACAAGCATTCACTCTGAATTTGTTTATTATTATTTGTTATTGATGCTCCTGTTGTGTCATATAGCTTACAATTTAATGTTCATTCTCAAAGGCTTGCAGCTGATTTAATAAGACGCATCTATCGCATTTATCGAGTAATTCTATCGTTTGTTACTTAGCAATGGCTTTCAAAGTCAGAGTGAGTTGGCCCTTTGCATCACAAAGGGAGTGTCCTTCCTTTTTGGTCTGCCTGAGTGTGTCGGTTTGCGTATCTTGATTATGAATTTGAATGGAATGCATTCATTTCCAAAATAATTCGAGAACAATTTCGGCTTTTCACTGACTGTGAACTGCAACTTTCAGACCAAAGTACCATGCCTACAACGATTTGATTGCAGATCCGACGTTTCGTACACTTTTTGGTAATATATGAAAGCACAAAAACACATTTAATGAGCCGCATCGATTGAGTTGCTCTAATGTAGTCCTGTAATTTACATTAATAATTATCATTCCAGTGGACACTCAATACATACATTGCCAAACAGCCATAACCATGGCTGAAGCAAGCAATAAGTACGTACGTGTATATATGTGTCTGCAAATGCATCTGGTGTCGACATATTTGAATATTACAAAGTTATCTAATGCTCTGTATACAGCCATACTATACTGCAGTGCTGGCATAATTGCGGACTAAACACAAATAGCTGTGCGCATTGCACTATTTATTGAATTTAATTTCTGAGAAACTGACTTACTGTTTTCACATAAATATTAAAATAAATCATGTGAGGGAATATAAAATCTGATTTCGTTTTACAAGAAGCTGTAAATGGCATTCATATTGGGCGACCTGTTTAACGAAATCTCTATGACAAAGCATCGTATAATTAATATTAAAAATTACTTTCTACCCAGAAAAGCGAAATAAAACGAATCTAAGCCGCAATGCCCGTCTGACAATTCCTAAACTGCCATTCGTTTGCCATTGTACTCTAGCAGTGTTTTGTTTATCAGTCCGTAGCACTGTAATTCAAGCAACCCAACACTTCATAAGATGAAATGGTAATATCGACTTTTCTGCACTTCGTCTTAGTTGTTTAGTTCTCTGCTGGACGACTAGGAACTATTTCACTTTGATCTTGCGCAGAGCTTGAACAGAACTCCTCCATCTCCCTTTCTTTCTCTATAGGCACCTTTTAACTATTCCCAGGATGTTCGAACATTCGTGTTTTCGTTCGTCCATCCACCTGGATGACCAGACTTTGTATGTATACTGACAACACGAATTTATATTTATTTATCTAATCACTTTCTAAGCTACACACATAAATATAACTCTATATACTTGACTCTTGGAGTCTGAGTCGCAAAAACATAAACTTGAAATGTTGCAGAATTAGGAGAACATTAATACCAAGTTGCGGTATCCCAGCCCTTGTACCTTCTGCAATCCTTGCCTTCATACAGACGGACATGGCTATATCGACATAAATGTATACTTCATACATTTATATAAATTTGGTCATAGGTTCGGTAACTGCATTTCTTTTTTAAACTGGTGCCTCAACTGATGAGACACTTCTTATATGCTAACAAACATATGTAACTGTGTGTGTGCATTGCAGTTGAGAGCTTCTTACACATACAAACAGACCCAGACGCACACACGATTTCCGAATGTGCAAGTGCAGCGCAGCTCTTCAGTTTTATTCACGTGCCATTTTGTGTTCGGCTTCTGATTTATGGCATGTCCAATGAGGGTGAGTGTGGGTGTGTGTGTGTGTGTGAGTGTGTGTGAGTGTGTGTTCGCCATTGCCTCGTCTGCCTCTCGTGCACTTTATACTACAATAATCTTGTTTTATTAGTCTCTAGCGTAATTTTTCCACAGCTATTCCTGTTTGCGCGTCTTCTGTGCTCGCTCGATTTGTTTTTGTGGTTATTTCCGTAGGGACGCCTTGTGGCTGTGTTCGTACCACTACGTTCGCCAATTCACTTGTCAGTGTTGGCCACATTTGTCCCCCATTTGCCACTCACCACTCGCTGACTAGTCGCCAATCGCCAGACGTCTCGGTTTCTCATTGAGTCGAGCGCTGCCTTTTTGTTTTGTTTATCTCATAAATAATTCATTAATATTTTGCAATTGATTTATTCCCATTTTCTCAGTAGGTTGCCAATTTTTCTGTTGTTGTTGAAATGTCTTTGGAGAATTTGTCAATGATGAAAGGAGCTTCCTGTGCTGCGTCGAGCGAAGGCATCAACGCGTGTGGATTCGGTGATTTCTCTTCTCGTATGTGTCCATGTTCAGTATTTACTTGTATGTACATATATCCTTGAAAGAAGAAGAAGAAAAATAAACGCGAAAAAGTTTCAGACATGTTTGCTTATCGAGCTGATGTATTTGGCTTCAAGCGACTCTTAAATATCGACCAGAGAAAGTTTCTTGCGAAGGCTAAAGGCAAAGTTTCAGATTTTCGAAATAATTTGAGAATGAATAAGAACACAGAATTATGATTGGAAGTTCTGTACAGTTCAAGGTTTTATTAATTAATTTATTTGTTGGAATTAAGATGGCAAATAAAGTAAATGGCTATCATTTAACATTCAAGCGAATAGACCTTCAAACTTTACAAATAAAACAGCAATGGAATGAGTTCAGCATTAATATCCAATAATGAGTTGGACATAGACAGGCATCGACTCATTCATTCATTTTATTAAAAATATTAATATTTATATAATATTGCATTATGCATATGAACTTTATTTTGTAAGTTCTTGAAAGTGCCCGATACTCTTGATCACAACGATGGCTCCAATATGCTGAAATGTCAATTTACAGACACTTTTAAAGAACGTACATCTACTTATTGCTACCGAAACTATAAATGCCAGCTATTACGTAATCCGCATGCCAAAAAAATAACGAAAATCGCAACGGGAAGGAAACACGTGGCTGAAATAAAAAGGAACTTTTGCACACACTCGTATATGTTGAAAATTAGGTCAATTGCGCGTATGGCGAGCTGCATCCTGCACCAGGATATTGCCATGTTTTCCCTAAGCGCCGAATAACACACGCATTCACACACAGATGAGGGGCGCATACTTGTATACATATACTATAGTATATACAGACTCGCACACTCATCCAATGACAACGTAATGCGGTAAAGCAAAATACCCGTGCACACATAAAAATTGCAACAACCAAAGGAAGGCAAAGGAATTGCGGCTGCGGCTACTGCTGCTGCTGCTGCTGCTGCTGCTGTACTGCACTATAAATAAAGGAGCCGCGCTGGAAAAAGGACCAACAGCAGCAAAATTAAGCGGCGCAAAAACTTTTGCATATCATTTACAAAGAGAGGGGAGTCGGGAGCAAAGGACTGCAAGGAACTTGCTTAAGTAAAAACTTTAGAGACTGGCGGCGCTTGCTTTAAAACTACGAGTACACTCAAAATTAAATTAGGCAAAAAAGCAGCGAACATTTTCAACAGCTACTGTTTAGTCATAGAGACAAAATGGCCGACTGACCCTCCGAACGAGCCCGCCAACCCCCCGAACGAGCTGACGACCCAACTCTGAGACAAATGCAATGCAATTAAGCTTGCGCCAATTACAAGCAGAAGAAGAAAAAAGGGGAATAAAAAATGTTAAGAAAGAACGACGCTGGCGCCTCAAACTTTCCCAAGTTTCTATGCTAGTAATGCGAAACTTTATTAATTTGCTTTCGACTACAACTCAGCACGGGATAGGAGCGGCCTTGCAAATTTACAGTTTGCTAATTTAGTTAATTTGGTTTCTAGTATTTTTATTGCGGGCCATTTTGTGCGGCGGCATTTTGCACATTTACACACTTTTACATTTTTACATTTTCGCTGCGCAGCGCTGGAGATTGTGAATTGTGTGGCTATTTTTATTCGGGATTCAGAAACAGCTGACGTTCCCGGACACAATCTAGCACACACTGGCACGCTTTTTGCTGGTTGGCTTTCCCTTTTTCCGAATGCTTTCACTGCAACCAGAGCAACGCCACATTTCATTAATTAAATTGCAATTTTTAGCTTCAGCTGCGTGCGAGGTTTTATTTTTCTCTCTATTCAATTTTTTGCTGCATACTTTGCGGCGCTGGCATGTTAATTTTATACTTTGTGGCACATTTTTTCACACTTCATTTTATGCAGCGCGCTGTTATTTTTTAAGCATATTATTTTACAATTAGTTTGGTTTTCATTATCATACTCACTGCTTCTACTACGCAGCTGCTTGGAATGCAATAAAAAGGGTTTAATTGAATTCAAGAGTGCGTGTGTGTGTGTGTGTGTGGTATTCTGCATAACATGACTCTTGCCCGAGGCATCCGGTAGTCAGTAAACTATATAAAGTCATCGCTTCAAAGCAGATGAATTCAACCAAAGTCTAGCAACATAAATTGAACAGAAATATCCAGTAGTAGACTGGATATCCAAGTCTTGACCTGAAGCCCCACTGTACCTAAAGGCAAACAAATTTTATATAAGGTATGTGAAGGTAGTGAGTTGAAGGAAGCATTCTCCGACCTCTTAATATAGATAATCATCATGGCGAGACAATTTGACTCAGACTGTCGACATTGAATGAATATTACAGTATAAAGTAATTATTATTATTATCTTAGCTGCCTTCAATACTGAATTTTGAGATGGCTATCATAAAAAGGCAGCTAAAGTAACGTTATTTTTTAAGTACAATTTTTATCTCTTCCGATTTGTATACAATATATGAAGTTGTGCTATGTTATTGATCATTATGTGTACATAATTCATTTTTGATGCGGTTTCAGAATTAAATGGATACAACATTTTTTCACATGTATCAAATGGGTTAAGAATAGTGTGTAAGTTGTTACACCGACCAGTTGTGATTTCACCAATATGCGTCGATACTCTAATTTAAATTATTGAACAATGCCTTAGTCTGCATTACAGAATTTGGGGTACTTGGTGAAAAATTGAAATATATTTTTCTACAACCTTCTTCAGTAGAGTGGCCTGTTGTATTTTCAATAAGTACAATATTTCGAGTTTGCTTCTTCATTTCACTATCAATATAGGGGATTATTTCTTGCCAAATTTCTCTCGTTTGATTGTGTGCACCCTGTACTCAGCCAAACATCCGGCACTGAATTATATACGCAGAAAAAAAATAAGAAAAATAGTGATCTTGATGCTGCAGCTTGTGGACGGAGTAGCGGAGTGAAATTGTTTCGCTTCAAACTTTTCTATGAATCGACCGATTTGGATGAAATTTGAAACTAAAGTAGATAAATGCATATAGATTATGTGCGCATTTTGGCTTCTGTATGCAGCTATATTGCCGATGCTGCTAAGTACCGAGGCAGCAAAAAAAGGTCCTGTCCGGTAAGCTAGCCCTCTGATCACAGGCGTAAGTGGGTAAAGATTTCCCTGCAAATGATTTTTGTTGTAATTTTAAGAAGATCGACAATTGTTCCTCTTTTCGGTTAATACTCATAGTATAATAGAAATTGCAGAATACACATAAATTACATACTATATACATACTATACTATAGTACATTCGTTGTTAATGGAACTCTAAATATAAAATTGCAGTTGCATTTCTGTGGAAATTCTGAACAGAAATTGGGGGGCTTATATTCCTTGAAATAATATCATCGGGTTAGGTGCAGTTATCATTTAACAAACTGATGCGTACCTTAGTCATAAATCCAATTTGCAGTCAGAGCCTCAACTCCCTAATGTACTTACAGCAATTGGCCCTTTTTCTGCTGCTCATGCTATCGCAGAATATCCGCATCCCTAAATTGTCTTGCACGACAGCCAATTAGCATGCACTTTACTTGACTTATGCGCACATTTTGCTCCTGAGCAACCTTTTGGTTTTTTTCTTCCTTTTTTGTGTTGCGGGCTCAGCTTTGCAGCCTTGTAACCTTTCAAGTTAACGGCGCACTTCCGGCATCGATTTGTGAAAATCCATTCACATGTACGTGTGCGGGTATGTATGTGAGTGCTAATATGCTCTGTTTGGTGTGTGTGTGTGTGTGTGTGTGTGAGTGCTTGTAAGTAGGCCTGCGAAACCTTGTAGCCGTAACATAAATATTGTGAAAAGAAACAAAAAAGCGCCGCATATACTGTGGCGCGCGGCATGCGGCATGCGGTTGTGCGGTGCAAAGTTGCTGAAAAATAATTTATATATTTTATGCTAACGTATGCTGGCCTCTACATATGAGTGTAATTGTGTGTGTGTGTGTGTGTGTGTGGGCGTTAAGGCTTGGTGTCACACTCTTGCACCCACACAGGTGCACGGGCATTGAATGCGCCTGGTTGGCACTTGCGCCAAAATGTAGACTGCAAAAAATAGCACATGCACATTATTTCAGATACAAAGCAGGATATTAAAGGCATGCTAAAAAATATAAAAAAACCACCATACACACACATTAAAATTTAGCACATACTAATCTTCTACTTTCTAAATGCAACGCAGCAGTAAAATAAATTGCAGGCAGCAAAAAAAAAATTACAACTGAGCACACACATACAAATACACACATTTAGAAATGCTCTCGTATGTGTGAGCCAAATGCCAACGAGCATTTTGAGCATTTTCAGGTGCCTCTCCTGTAGCTCATATGCCTCACGTGTGGCGTTGAATGGTCACAATATGCACGGACACACAGACACACAGACAGACGCACACAGTCCCAGCCAAACAGAGAATTGCTGTGGTTGCTTTGTTGTTATTGTTCGTTGTTCTTGTTGCTGTTGTCTTTCCCTCCGCTTTCTTTGAGGCAATTGTTGTTGCTCTTACTATGTCCGTTGTTGCTACAGCGGCAGCAACTATTTATTCGTACTTGATGCTGCTGCTGTCATTGCCGTAGCCGTTGCCGTCTTCTTTTAATATAAATAAACGTAATACTTGTGCCTTTAGAAAAAATGCAGTTACATACTTGTAGATGTGCCTGTGTATGAGATAACGAGGGTTGTATTATGGATTAAACCAAGGAAGCCTCACCTCACCGAATTGTATTAAATAAGGGATTAAGGATTATACCAGAACCTTTTCTTTACCATTGCAAATATCAATTTCAGTTTAACGATTTTGAGATTAAAAGTTAACTATTATTAAAGGCTCGCATGTCCGAATCAGGCACTGCCTTCAACTCTTCTTTCGATTTCATGGAGGACTTTTAGTTTAATTGGCTTGTCTCGATTTGCCTTTAAGGTCAAACATTCTATCTTGATTTAATATTAATTAAAAAGGCCAGTGGAGAATTAAAACCATTCTATGGAGGAACATTCTTTTTATTTGTGTTAATTTCAATAATAGAAGTCGGCTTCGCTTTAAATAATAATTAGATATTTTTTTCGCAAAATAAAAATTTTAAAGCAGGCTGGAACATACGATTATGTTAATATTTCATTAAACAACCCATGCGGACTCCCTTATGTCTGTCTTTCCTATGCCGCGTTTTTCGCCGCCTGTGGCGCCTGCCGTCAAATGTGTGAGTGTGTGTGCGCGCTTCCTTGAGGGGGCACGTAGTTGCGTTTACTTGCCTCGGTTACATTTTGGGCAAATGGAATTGCTTTTGGATAGAAGATGTTGCGGCAAGCCAAGGCATTTTGCGTGCGTTTGCTTAACTGAAAAGTGCAATGTTTTTAAGAGCCTGCGAGCAACCCACAACACCAGCTTAAAAGATCCTTCCATATGTGTGTCAGTCAAGCACCCGCGCATTGTTTACTTGTGTGTGTGTGTGTGTGTGTGTATGTGCATTGGTGTTTGTGGCGCAAGGACATTGGTAGCTTGTGGGTTGACACCCAAGAACAGGGCTTCGCTCGAGACAGAGTAAACAAAGTTAACATCCCTGCCGAAATTCACAAGAATTATGAAAGATGTATGCAAATGGGCGCAGACAAAGATAAACATAGCATAGCATAGATTTGAGGACCCACTCCTTTTGCTAGTCGTCTAGCCAGTTGTCGTTATTGTGCTTATTGCTTTGTTAGTCTCTGCGAGTACTATGCCTGGCCTAGGCCTTGTAATCCATTTGCAAAGACCAGAAAAAGCGATTCGTTTCAATTTCCTGGCAACGGCTTTCAGTTTCATTTTGTTTACTTTCGCCGTCTTTTCTCCTTTTCACTATTTGCTTGTCATTTATTTTTTTATTAACACATTTTACATTGGAGAGGCAAGCGAGAATAAAATGCTCACATGTTTTATGTTCGTTCTTTCTTTTTTGTTTCGTATTTGGGTGTTGTTGTATCAAATAGTTTGCGGAAACTTTTCGTTTTTGATCAAAGTTTATTTGTTGGTATAGTTTAATGATTCATGTTTGAAAAGATTTATTTGCGTAGCGAATTGCTTAGGTCAGAGTTTCCTCATATTGTGCGGGCTCAAAGTTTTCCGCACGGTGTGAGAATAATACAAATAAATAGTGGCCATTAATTAACGCCAATGAAGGAGCAGTGGGCTTAACAATTCAGCTTGTTTTTGAAAGGCAGAGCGCAATGGAAATTATAAATTATCCTTCACGTTAGGCCGATAATTAAATATAATCCTTGTTCATTTATTCTAGATCTTTTGCTATTTACAAGTCCTCTTTGAATTATCATACTTTTTACGCAATTTTTTTCAGTCTTAGGTGGTGGTTTTGTATGTTGATGATACTTAATAGACGTCAGCAACTTGCTGAAAAAGCCACTGTTTTCTTTTTTTTTTGGAAATTTAATTTTTGTCCTAATTATTAGAGCACTAATAAGATTGGTCAATAAACATCCCATCAGATGGTTTTCGTGGTTTCTTGTGAGAATTAGCACTTCTCAATTGCTGGCAGCATACACAAATACTAAATTTTATAAAATTATCAGACTGAACTTATTGTTATCTTATGTTCAATTTTATTAAATACAAAGAAAATAATAAAAAGATAAGGTGAGTATATGAACCACTAAATGCAAAAAAAAAAAACCAGTTAAGATAGAAGGTCAACAGAGTGAAGATAATTTTACACGAAATGAAGTTGTGAGCCGTGAATGGTAAATAATACTTTTTTATGAATGTAGGGCAAATATGTATATATATAGTACATAGATGAATACAAAGATAATTTTTAGATTCATTTTCTTTATATGTGTCGGTAATCCGGAGAGATTAACTGAGCACTTATTGTCCGGATTATCGATGCTATTCGGTGATTTTGTCTAGGAAGATAAAGACAAGTCTTTGTTTACAAACATGAAAATATGTGGAGTTTTTAACATACTCTTTTGGTTGTACAAAAATATACTTTTACCCTTCAAGGACATGGTATAAAAACGCTTCAATGCATACTCACAATGTCATTAAAATGTCATGTTTTGTTATGGGTGTCAGCGATTTTAAGTGCAAAGTTTTTCCACAAATGCTGTTAAGCACTTGAATATTGCAGATACTTTCAAGGCTTGATGTTGTCAGTTGCCAGAAGATAATCAAATACTAAAGTACACAAGAAACTTTGTCGCCACGTGCTAGGCAGCAGTGTGACTGGGAAGCTCCCACGACCACAGAGCTCTAATTTTTTCACCTGGCAAAAGGCATTCCTCAATGATGGCGGCAAAGTTTCATCCATCTTTTTAACCAATTAATTTGTGGTTTACATTCTTTAACGACCACATCATTAAATACATATGTGTATGGGAATTTTGGTACGCCGAGAGAAGAAAAGTATAGGTTTGGTAAAGCCAACCGAAAAAACTAACAACAAAACAATAAAAGAATGCTAAAGTCGAGCAAGCTCAACTTTAAATACCCTGTACCTCCAACCAAAAAGGAAAAAACTAAAAAAAATTTTTTTCCATAAATAATTAAAAAAAATATATTAATGAAAATATTTAATTAAATTAAAGACATGTTCATGTACAGTTTCAACAGCATACATTTACATCAGAATCGAGCAGCGCTACAAGCAGAGCATGGGCAGCGATTTTATTTATGGCTATAACTTTCTTCAGAATTGACCTTTCCTGATGAAACTTGGCAGGCAGACACATAATCACTAACGGGATGTAGTTACCAGTGGGGGGGGGTGTATCAGAATAAAAAATAAACTCGACCTGCCTAGGGCTTATGGGAACCTGGATACCGAGTTTGGTTATTTTAGCTCTTGTACCTTCTGAGATCCTTGCGCTCATACAGACGGACGGATGGACGGACAGACGGACATGGCTATATTGACTCGGCTTGTCACCCTGATCAAGAATATATATACTTTGTGGGGTCTGCCACGCCTACTTCTGTGTGTTACATACATTCGCACAAAACTAATATAGCCTTTTACCCTTTGGGTACAGGCTATAATTAATGAAAATATCGAGAGGCAAAAGTTTTGGTTAAGAAATGTTCCAAGTTTAATTAACTGCTTTATATTATGCGTAATGGAATTGCTCTCACATAGATATTCTTTAGTTTGTTCAAAGGCTAAACGTAAGTTCAATCAAATAAAATATATAAACGAATGTACGTGGCTTGATTTTAAAGAGCACGAATGGCCTAAACGCAAACTGAAGGAGATTCGAAATGAAAACACCATCTCTCATTCATTGCGTTCAAATGTTCAGCTAATTTAAGTTTTCAAAGAAGTAGCCCTATAAAAACACATTCTATTCTCATTATATTAGCTCCTGTTTTGTTTTTTTTTTTCGCTGGTACGGTTAGTTGGTTTCGCTGGTTTTCTTAAATTTCTTCATGTCGGTCAGACATGCAAATATTTTGAATATAAAATTTTGTTATTTAACAAGTAGGCTTTGTAACGTTTTCATGCTTCAGAAAGTCGAGTTGTGGGCAATCTAATTGTCACTCTTTGTTTAGTATCTAGTGTTGTACAGAAAATTAAATGCATTGATTTGTCCATTTATCTGAGCCATATCATAACTCAGTAGCTACCGAAAAAAACTATAAAGAGCGAAGAAGTCTACATGTTTGGACTATATTTATTAACTTTATTTTCATTTAATTTGTCCTGAAATGTAAATTGCAGAACTTGTCACAAATAATCACAATATTTGTTTTTACAATTCAATTATAATTTACATTATAATCTATAACTTCGGATTTAGATCAATTCCGTTTTCCCAACCCTCATGTGCGATATTTGGTGAGCATTTAATCAAATAAGGAGCCACAAATTGATGGCCCCATTTAAATAAGTGAGCAAATTATATGTACCATAAATTAACCACATTCGCTCGGCTGAACTTTAGCTTTTTACTTAGGTAGTTGGTGTTTGCCAGCCTGCGAGCTCATTAGCTGCACGCGCCTGTTGGGTATGCAACACATTTTTCATAACTTAATCGCCCACTGCAGTTCCCACTTGACGCGGCCATCTCAGCAGTTCGCTCTCTCTTCGTTTCTTCGTCGTCGTCGTCGTCGTCTCATCGTCGTTTAGCGTCGTCAAGAGCACCACAAGCACTCAAAAAATGGCACAAGAAGCAGCGACTGCAGCCACAGGCCGGCTAAAGAGCCAGCCAGCAAAGTTGCAGTTGACACCATCTTATGAAATTAGTTTCTTTTTGACTTGACATCGTTTGGGCCGCGGCTGCCAACGCGTCTGCTACTTGAGCGCATCTGCAATTTTCTCTCCTTTTCTCACTCTCCGTAGCTCCGTAGCTCCGAACCTTTTCAATTTTTTGTGCTGTCTAATGTGAATATTT
The DNA here is from genome assembly GCF_003285725.1 of Scaptodrosophila lebanonensis. NCBI lineage: Eukaryota > Metazoa > Arthropoda > Insecta > Diptera > Drosophilidae > Scaptodrosophila > Scaptodrosophila lebanonensis. The sequence goes on from NW_022060738.1 coordinate 2,735,382, forward strand.
GTGCATACTTCGCTTGGACTCTGCTGGCATTGCTTCTCGGCTGGCGCACGTGACACGCCAAAGTGAATTTCAAACTTGGCAACGTCAAGCGGGGCAGGACAAGAAAAGTTAAACGTTTTTGCTTAAATTCACACTTGACCCCCGAAAAAAGAGTCGCACTATCCAGCAAGCCAAATAACCCTTATACTGAAAAAAGCTTTTTTAAATTATTTTCATTATTATTGTACCGTTTGTTTGTTGAATGTAATAAACTATCCTCCAATTGGAGAAATATGTTATTTAAACGGCCCTATGAGCTCGATTAATAATTGCTTGCACATGCATTTCCCCATAGCTGTGATGTACAGAGTGACTTTATATGACATTATATTCCCATTTTAGAGATAAGCGGGAGCCGATAAGCCAATAATTTATAATTGCTTTAAGTACAAGTATTTCTTTTTGTCGACGATGTGATGGCACAATGTGAGTCGCCTGTCGAGATGTATATTAAGGTATAAAATGTCCTAAGACTATAAGATATTCACTTTGTTTATATATAGCGTATTTTGCTTAATCGTGCTTTGATGCACTAATTGGCCAGCCACTCCTCCAGAAGTACTAAGTGGTCAGTCAAATTTTTAGTTACATTGATTCTACATCGAGGAATATCTATACATGTACATATAATATGTACAAAAACAGGAAAAGAACGCACCCATGTGGCATACTTGCTCCCATTGAAAAAATTAACATATACAACACTCTGTTTTCTACAAACACTTGCCCATTTAATTTAACAAGGCTCCATGTTTAAAATTGTCTTACGAGGCAATTCTTTTGATATGTTTATGGTTTAAACTTCACATTGTGCGCAGGTTGCAGATGCGGGAATATGCTGTTCACCTAACTGGCTAGACAACAGATTTTGTGAGCCTTGCGCTGTAGAAACACTCGAAGTTTGCGTTATATACGAATAAGTCGAGTAGCAAAAAGGCATGAAAATAAACACGGGCAGGTGAATTTAGCTGAGAGCCTCCATCAAATGACTAAGCAAAAGGTACATCACTTTATCAAAAAGTTGAAAGAATTTCCACTTCACAAAAATACCCAAAGGGTAAACGTCAAATTGTGGCAGCCAAAATTTAGGCTAAAGTGTTTTTAGAATTGCAGTGTAGGCAATTCCGTTATTTGACCTTTCGGGTTTTGGCTGCCCGTCCGTCATAATTATCTTGGCCTTGTCCAATATGCGTCTTACTGGGCACAAACTTTAAGCAAAGCGCACAAAAGCCGACAGGAGCGGAAACAATGAACACAGAACTTGGTTTAATTAAGGGCAGCAAGCAAGCTTTCCTCCTCCTCTCTCTCTCTCCCTCTGCCCCTCTTCCCGTCTCTCTCACTCTCTTAGATGCCATCAACTGCGGCCCACTGAGTGATGAGGTGTTGTTTGGCCTTTGAGTTCGGCGTCATTTGAAAATTGCCAACCGCTTCGATAGCCAGCCATTTGGCCTGGCCTGGCTAGTCGAGTCTTTTTGAGAGCAAAAACAAAAAGCCACTTATACTTCATTTGGGCCGCTTTGTTTGCCTAGTGTTTGTTTGCTAGCCTTGTTCTTCCCTTTCCATTTCTGGTGGTCAACACTGCGTTCGAGTTGGCTGCGAATGTGTGCGGTTCATTTGAGTAGCGAAGCTACCGAGCTAGTCGCCATTTGTAATTTGTTGCTGGTAACTTTTCCAAAAGTCGCAACCTCTCGTAAGTCACTCGAGGCAGTCGTTTTCGGAGATTCTCACCGTGGCTAGCATTTATAAGATTGCTCTGTTTCCAACGCTTTGTTAGCTTTTAAAGTGTATACTGCCAAGTGTTTCCGAATTTTCATTTCATGGCAACTGTCCTTTCTATTTGGCATAACACTTTTTTCTGCAGCGTTCAACAAATAATGTGGCATGAGTTTTCTTGTCTTCGATAGATGTAGTCAAATGGTGCTTACACTGCCACAAACCAATGCCGCATGGAAGAACTTAGCAAGGGAAAGCGTTCAAGTATCTTTTCATAAAAGTTTAATATTTGTTCCTTTTTGTAAGTTTCTTTTACTCTTTACTATTTAAATAAATATATCTTTGAATACAAGCGAAGAAGTATTTATTTAGTTTTATTTCTGAGTCAGAGTCAGTTATTTTATAGTCAGGGAAACAAGTTTATTTTAATAATTTGTTTAGTTCAGTTAACATTTACAGTTAACAATTGCAATATTTCAAAAATAGAAAAGTATACAAAAGAATTCAATTTAAACGCCTCTTTGGTTTGCACTCGAGATTAGTTAGAGTTCATTGGACTTATTATTTGAATCAGCCGCAATGAATAAATATTTTTAGTTACGGTTTTAATTTACTTTCCATATAGAAGAAGAACAGTCGTAGTAAGCAGGAATGCCACTATCGAAGAAGTACCTATGATTTGAATAATATTGTAATGATACAGGGCTGTATACAAAACTTGGAAATTATTTAAATTTAAAGCAATTTACATTCTTCGTGCAGTGTATAAGTATTTGATGGGCATGCTGAACTCCCAATGGATTGCTCTGATGCATGGCTATTCGGTGATTTGTAGTGGGCTCAATAAACTTGCATCATTTACAGCTTGTTTGATGTCCACTCAGAGGTTAGATGTGGTACCAGGTCCATATATCTTCTCGCCGCCTTACAATCGGTTCATTGTGATGACATTAGGATCATTGATTTGTACTTCATCGCCTGCTAGATAGCATTTAGTGCTTGAGTAGCCTGGGTACGTAGGCTCAAAGAAATAAATCAAATGGATACTTCCCGAGTTAAATTAACTCAAATCTGGAAACTCAGCATTTAAAGTGTGCCCAGCTTCACCAAATTTATTGCTAATCTTTTTAAACCATCAGCGCCGCTATGCATGAACATGCGAGCTCAGGCGACAATTGGCGCAACAACCAATGGACAAACAGACAGATGGACAAGCATTCAAACAGTCAGTCCGTCTGGTTGTCTGGCAGTCAGGCAAACTGCCAAGCAGCCGAGCAGCCCAATGAACCATCCCAAAGAGACAGGCAGACAGACAGACAAGCGTTTGTTGCTTCTTCTTCTTCTTCTGCTGTTTGCCATTGTGGCCTGTTTGGCGAAAAGCTGGCAGTGCTGTTGCAACAAGCAACAAATCCTCGGCCAGAGCGCGCCGCAACTATTTCCACAAGCCCAAAAGCGGCGTTCGCTCCACCGTTGGCAGAATGATATAAAATTCCGCAGTGAACCACAGCAAAGAAGCGATTTGAAATAGCATGCAGCGTAGACAACTGGAAATGTCATAAAATGGTACATAGCCCGCAAACACATTTCCACACACAGGCACATACACAGACACATACACAGACACATACACACGTATGCATACATATACACAAGTACAAGAAACATCCACTTTGGTGTGTGATATATATGTACATACATACGTATTTATTTATTTTCAAGCTCGCAAATATTTCAAAAAATGGTGCCGCTGCTTTTATTTTATTTCCTTCTGGCAGCGTTGCAAGTCAACAGTCAGTTTGGCACTGGAGCTTCCGTTGCTGCGTCATCAACACGTAGCTGGTGGCCTCTCTGGCTATGACATGAGTCAACGCACTTGTGTTCCAACAAGTATGTGTGTTTGAGTACCAACTGGCGCAGGACAACAGAACAGAACCTCAGTTTGCAGTTAACAACTAAACGTGACAGGACGAATACGAAAGTGCCAAATGCTAATAAAATGTCAGTTTACTTAACATTTGTAATTTTGCGAGGATGAAGAAAACAGCAGATAACGGAATGTATTTTTGGTTGATGACCGTGCACTCTCGAATGTCTGCTATCTTTGCACTATTTTTACGAAATTGTTACCACATCATCCTAATCGCCAAGTCCCTCTAGCCCCGCCTGCTCTCCTGTCTGTTCATTATCGATTTTATTATTATTTATTATTGCTTACTTCTAAAGACATTGCAACCAAAGTGCATGTTGGGAATGTTGTGATCCTATCTAGGTGGCCATAGAAGACGAAAGGCAAAATAGATAAGAGTGCTCCATTAATAGACATAGGTTAGTAGTACAAGGGATCCCATGACCATGCGAACAGAAAAAAAGAAATATTTTGTATTTTAAAAAAAACTACTAAAAACCACTTTTTAAAAGCTTCTACCCCCCAAAAAAATTGTGAGCACACATAAACACTAAATGGATGTCATTGTCAAATTACTGAAGCTGTGGAAATTCACAACTGCAAGGGATTCAAAAGGGGCTGCATAAAAAACGCTAAGTTCTAAATTCTCAGAAAACTTGGATACCAAGTTTGGTTTAGAAAAAGATTGAAATAGTATAACAGACTTGCTTGACAATGTATAGAAATGGTCCTCTCAAAAGAAAAGGGCAATTCATTCATTCATTCAGTACGGCCATCAGTTCGTTCTTCGATTTTGATTTTCTCTCATTAATTGTGGCAAACGCTTTCCTTTCATTGGGAATTGGAAAAAGTCGCAGGAAGCCATGTAGGGAGCCTTGTATCTATATATATAAACGGAAATTTTACATAACGTCCTTGTAGTATTCCTTATTTACCGTACGACCTGTTTGCTACAACTCAAGATGCACTACGCATTGTAATCGAAGAAAACACTGCGCAAAGCCTTCACCTTTTCCTCTCAACAGACCTCTTATGTCCTAACCATTTCAAACATCCGGAGGGTTTTATTTATAATTAAAATAATGTAATATAATAAAACGCAATTAGTAAAACGCATAGAAATAATTACAATTCCGATTTTGATCACTCGTCATCCACAGCCTCCGAACCGTCCTTATTTGGGCGCGTGACTTTCTATAAATCAAAGGAAAACATCACTTAATTAAGTGAAAATGCAGATTTTTATGTCGCCTACCAATAGATACTGGTAATCTTGCTTTTGTGGGCGCGGCCGCTCTTTGCGAAATTTCATGTGTTTCTTGCACTGATTATATAAGAAAACGCCCTGGTGCTCGCGCAAAATAAAGCGGTCCTTCTCCAGGCTATGCGCAAGGCGATCCTCCTTGTATTTCTGATCCGAAATGTAGGAAAAAATTGCATTGTTGGGTACAGGCTTCTTGTCCTCCTCCTCAAACAGTTGGCAAATCGTTTGCAGCTTTGGCTGAAAGTGGATCATATGGTTGCCGCAATCCTTCAGTAAGCCGCGAGTGGTGCTGTTTGGCGGCAAGTCGAACTGTGTGTAGACAAACTCATACTTGGACAGCTCAGTGTCGGGGAAAAGCGGCAGCACTTCGACAGGATAGGCCTTGCTCATGGGCTTGATAGGATGCTGGGCCGCCGAGTCGTTGACATCCACAAATGTCTGATTGATGAGCTGCACTTGTTGCTCATTGGTTAGCGGTTCGGTTTGCATGGAAATGTGTAGATCTGGTTGCTTAGGCTGACTGGCAGCCAGACTTTCCATTAAGTTCCGTTTCTGCCGCTCACGCTGCTGCTGCTGCTGCTGTATTTCGGCCTGATGCTTAGACTGTAGACTGTGGCAGTCGAGCTCTTTTATGTCAGCCAAAAGGGCCTCATCACGAGGATCCATGCGCTGCGGAAAGCCATCGCTATCGTACTTCTCCTGATTAACCAGATCAATATCGAAGAGCAAATGCAAGCCCTTGTAATGGAAGTCATAGTGACTTTCCTGCTCGGAAAAAATCGGCGGCTCCTTGATAAAGTCCAGCAAACTATTACCGTACGGCAAGAACTTGGCATCGATCACAGGATCCGGCATCGGGTTGTTGTAGGTGACAGGACAAATATATTGGCTACTGTTGGTAAAAGCAAATCAGACGCAATATTGGGGTCAGTGCTTCATTCCAAAAATATGCACACACATATACACTATATACATACATACATATATTTCATTTTGAAAAGACAAAGCCACAGTCGCAATCTATTTTACTTACACCAAGTCATTTTGTTTTTTCTTCGGTTCTGTTTTCCTGCTTGCTGCTGGTTTGTTCATGCTGCACGAATTACAACTAAATTCTTTTCGTATTACCAAGTTTTGACTACACCTATCCCTAAAATGCAACTAATGTGACAGCGTAGGCACACTCTTATGTATGGCATATTTGATGGAACTAGTGTTGTTGAATATTTTCTCATATGTTTTATACCAAGAAGTCTTTACAACACTGAATCAGAATAGTTTTCTATGTGATAGATGGCTGCGCGAAGGCCCATAATAATTGTTTGGTATGAGTATTAAATGTTGTTAATCGAATCTTATTTGTCGTCAAAGCATCCCTCATGAGGTAGATCATTTTTAAAGTCTGTGCGTGTAAATAAGGTACTTTTTTCTATGTGTAGTCAGTCCCGGACACACTTCTCACTCACTTCAGCTTCCTCGGATTTCCTGTATCTATCGTCTGTTTCGTTGACCAGCTTTCTTTGGTGGCTATCGAGCAATGATCTACTATTGCAAGTGCTCCTACAGAGATTAGTTCGTGCTTACGCTAGCTCTGCTCCCTCGATTGCCAGAGTGTGTGAGGCTGGAAAACCGATAGATATTCTTGCCTGGAAATTTATAGAGAAAATCATGCGTCCTGTAATTAATTTCCTAACTCTAGTAATTTCATCATCACACTTAATAGCGTTCACATTTTCCACAATAAAGTATCGTTATTATTGTAATTGTATTTTATTAGAAGTCATTTTTTTGTTGTTGGATATTCCTCTAAATAAATCAGAAAATTTGGCGGTTATTGGCAATTGGGGCGTTTGGATTTACTGTGTTCAACGAAATTTGAAAATGAGCTCCAAGAAAAACATATATTAGTTTTTTTGACTATGCCAACGATAAAGGAAGCAAAAATGTCTTTAATTTACTTAACGAAGTTTGGTTTAGGTAGCATTTGAAATGTGGACGCTATTGACGAAATTCTGCAGCGGGGGAAGGGGGGGAAAATTAAAAAAAAAAATAAACTCGTCCTTACTCGGACCTAGGAGAATCTGGTTATTCTAGCTTTTATAGTTTCTGAGATCCTCGCGTTCATCCAGAAGGACGGACAGACGGACGGACATGTCTAGATCGATTTCTCTCGTCATGCTGATCAAGAATATATATACTTTATGGGGTCGGAGATGCTTCCTTCTGTATGTTACATACTTTGCACAAACCTAATATACCCTTTTTACCCTACGGGTACAGGGTATAAAAATACAAACTAATTGTCAAATATTTTATCTAGCTTTCTATTTTAAGCAAAAGGTCTTGAACTTTATTCAAGGTATTTAAGAAAATTCGTTGTTATTGCCATAAAGAAATGCGGGATTGTGGAGTATGTTTGAAGAATATTTGACCGACACATCGTTACACCGATATTCCTTAGCATTAGCATTCCACCCAAAACGCTTGCCCATAAATTAATTCAAAAGCTAATCGCGTGCTAATCAAGTAGTTGCTCAAGCTGCTACTGCAAACCACCAGTCGAGATCATCAAAGGACTAAAGGACAGAGGACTAAGAATAGGCACACGCAAAGGCTCCAACTGAAGGGGTTAGCGTAGGCTTAAAATGCGTGCTCGGCCATCATTATGCTAAAACGTTGCACAGTGGCACTTAATCAAGTGCCCCACAACGCCCACAATATTAATTCGAAGCCATGCCCCCAGCGAAGTCGGTGCGATTTAATTGCCCTGCAGACACTTCAATGTCAGCATAAATTAAATTTTGATTTCGCTTCCAACACTCGCACTAATGAAATTCCCTTCGAAAATTGCACAGATGACGACGATGGCGACGTCGCTGATGCTCTTTCTGATTATGGTCACGATTTGGCGGCCAGACTTGAGTTCCGTCAACGTCACTTAACGTCTCAGTACTCGAGGTTTGAGGTCGCATCAATTAGTTTGGCGGCAGCCGAGGGCAGCTGCTTTTCAGCCGCCCGTCGCCTCATTATGACCATCGATTCGCAATTGTATGCGGCAAGGCGTAATGGCTCGTGATGAGTTTGCTGGTGTGGTCAGGCCATAAGTAATGATTGGGAACCATCGGATGGCTCTGCATGTGCCGTCTGTTGTGGTTTGCTGGGCCAAATGGAAAGTCGGCATTAAATGTGATTAGGTATTACTTCAAATTAATGTATATTAACCTTATGTTCTTAATTAAAAACATCGCACATTTTAAAATTATTATCACCGAACACAGTCCTTCCAATTTCCATGTAGCTTCAAAGTTAAATCTAGCAAGTGTTTCGGTAGGCAATACTCTTTTTGTTTTTAAGCTGAGACCACAATCACCCGTTGTGTCGCATTTTGCAACATTTTCTTCATTGCGTACATATGTGGGTTTGTGTCTTGTGAGCATTTAAACATATTTTTAGATTTTAAGAATGCCCTAAGTATTTAGCAAAATAGTTAGGTTAAATGTTGTGCAAATATTGAAATGTCTGCAGTCAAAAGTTGAGGAATATTGCAAGAGTCTTTTGATAAAAGAATGGCACACAAGCATTGAAGGCAAATCATATACAAGGCGACCAAGAACAAGATGTGCTGACGCAAATCAAAGAATTGTTGCATCAAAATCCAACCAGAGCCATTGGTAATTATATTGGCTCACAATATAAAAAGCATAGTAACTGGAGAGGAGACTTGGACCTATGCCTACGACCCCAAAACAACTGATCAATCGAGCGAAACATGGCTCAAAACTAATGGGGCGGCAGTCTAGAAGGGTTTAGTGAATTTAAATGTCATTAATATTAATCGCGGTGTGACAATGTTTCGAGGATGATTATGAACTGACAGCATGCTACTCAGGAGTTTTTTAAGGTAATCTTTTTTACACATTTGGTTACATTACTGGCGTTTTAGTAATTATTTATTATATATTTGCAAATATAATATAGCCCACGTTCACCGTCTATAGTGTCGCTTCCCAACAGTGAAACAATCCATTAAATCGGTCCATTAGATTCGGAGCCTTTTCAAATCAAACAAACAAACACACAAACAAACAATCAAATCTTTCCTCTTTATAATATTAGTATAGATAAATTTCTTTCGCTGGGCCAAATAGTCCACATGAATATTATTTGAGTGTAATCCGTCGTTTCCGTGTAGCTATTTGTCTCAATAGGTCAGATTTGTAGCAAGACAACTCTAGGTTCTTGCAACACTATAATGCTCCAACTCACACTGCACTCGATTGAAAATATTCTAGTCCAATCAAAAAAGATAGAGAAGGTCATTTCAGAATATGATTTATTTAACTGGTTCAAAGATTGAAAAAAACGTTCACATATGTGCATAGCATATGGAGGAGGGAGTACGTTCAGCGCGATAAAATAGATTTAATACATTTTTTAATCACATTTTTACACAGCACAGACCTGATTGATTTCATTCTTTTGTCCACACAAATTAGGTCCGCGCTTTACTTTCTAAAATATTCAATTAAAGCGAGACTTTAAAAAGCTCAGCACTTGAAACATTTCTCTGGCTCTAAAAAGTACTTCTCTCAATCTCAAGACCATTCCGCAATCATTTTTAACCTGCATCTCTATGCCATTATTAAGCACTCAAAGGAGCATCACCAACAACGACAGCAACAAGAGCAGCAACAACGAACAACGCAATACCATCATCAATGTAATTAAGTCGCCTGCAGATGGACACACCCCCACCGGTCTCCAGGACAGTGGAGCGCGTAGTCAAGTATCTGGCGCACGTTCCACGCATTTCCAGCGCTTTAAGCGCACATTTTACTAATTAAGTGCAAATTAAATGCTGGCTGACTGGCCTCAACGAGCGAGGCACGGATCTGCCTGGACCCAGCCTCCATATGACGACGACGACGATGACGACGACGCCAACAGCGACATTGACAACGATGCGGTTGCTTTTACCGATTTTTCAATTGTCTCTTTGCAGCTTTTGTGTCACGCGCCTCTTAATTAAACTCAATGTGTATTCGAGTATGTATGTATATGTGTGTGTGTATATGTGTGTGTGGCAGTTGCAGAGTTAGGCAGCCTAAGCATTCGTTTTCATTAGCATTAGCGGCTGGATATTTGAGCTGGCCAGCGGTGACGGCAACGGCAACGGCGACGACAGCAACATGCCGCAGCAATCCTTTCAAGCTCTGGCCAAATTATTGTAATAATAGGCGACAGATGACACACACACACGCACACACACACACCAATTCACGGGAATTCACGGGGAGGGGTGGGAGGGAACTAAAAGACATTTCGCATTAGCATGCATTACATCAGGCCAGCACACTTTTCATGCCTCTGTTTAGGACGCTGACCTGGCCTCCTCGCCCTCCCCTTTTCCAACCCATTGTTCGTTTAGCAAAGCACGTTGTAATTACTTTATGTGTCGTATTCGTGTTGGATTTCCCACTATTTTTGGTCTGCTAAACATTAGAGAATACGACCAATCGTGTGGATGTCTAAAGGCATATGACAGTGGCTCAAAACAATTGTTTTCTTGATCAAACGCTGTGGTTGGGCACTCAGTAAAGTAAAGTAGAGCTAACTAATTAAATCGCCAGCTATCGGCAAATAGTTACTTCCCAAGACCAGCGTCTTCAGCACAAAGCATTTTCAATACTTTCTTCAGAAATGTACGTCCACCAATACCTTATTCGATATTAGTTACTTATTCAGGCTGTTTTTTTCGGAACGTGATCTCCATTGATTCCTTGTTGCCAAGCAACGACTTTTTTTGCAACGCTTTATATCTACGAGCATTATTCATTCCATCCAATTACTTAGAATACGGAAAACTCTTAAAAACTAAAGGCCTGAAAATCTGTCGGAAGGGCACTCCCTATAACTTTATTGTCCTATATCTTTATTGGTCATAGGTCGAAATCATTTGTGTGCTACCAAATCGTTCAACACAAATCATTTATTCCACTATATTTTCTATAACAACCATCGCTTTATTGCTATATACTTGTATGTTTTGTTGATCATACAAGTGTATGCGCATAAAATATGTGAACTACCAGTATTCCTTCAGGGTCTTGCAAACTTTTATATCAACAAACAATGTACCCCCTCCTTTATTAGTTTTTAATGTGTAATACATAAGAGGCCAAGCGAGAAGAGAATGGGAAGTGGCAGATCTGGAAAAAGCAAAGCTATTCTTATATTCCTCATAAGTAATCCAACATGTCTGTACAATGTTATACCAATAATGTATCGATATTTACCCAATATTATAATTGCAAGAATTACACATTTTTCGCACGTTCTCATTAATTTACTAAATTACTATTTTAAATTACTAGATTTATGAGTCGAAGTCGAAACTGGAAAGTTTCTCTTAAAGTCTACAAACACAACTGACATCAGTATGGAAATGAATACAACATTTTAAAACATACACGTAAATGTGCTGCAGCACAGTAGGGACGAGGGAGTAGTTGTGGACTGCGTTGTAAACTCATCAATTAGTTTCGTTCCACTGTGGACGTTGGTGGCTTGGCTTGGATTCGGACTGCCAACCTGCATGCCAGCCCGTCTACCAGTCTGCCTGCCTGCCTGCCTGCCTTGGTCAACTTAATTGTAGCGCCCATTCACCCACACAATTAGATGCTGCTAGCACACGCCTTCAACATTCTAGCTGAGGCATAAATCATAATTACTTGGCCAGGCGGCTGGTTCGCCCGTGTTCTTGTTGTTGCTTCTGTTGTCCTTGTCTGCCAATTCGTTTGGTTTTTGTTTTCGTTTTTGGCGCACTCGAGTGAAGACGTTTATTAAGCACCATTACCTCGGCATATAAAGTGCCTTTCGGACACGGTTTATAGTATGTGTGTGTGTGTGTGTGTGGATGTGTGTAAATGAGTGGGCCTGCCTGCGTATGTATGCATCTGTGTATGGGCGTATGCTTGTTTGTATGTGTGAGTGTTTGGCTGTGGCACGTTGAAGTGCGCCTGCAACCACTACAATTGATTGCACTCTGGTTATGGGTCGTCAAGTAATTTGTTGTTTCTCCAGCCGTTGCTCCTTCTGTGGCTTCGTGGACACTGTCGTCACCAACTTTCGAACGCCAGCCCACCAGCAGCATCTCCTTCATTTTGGATCTAATAAAAAGTTCAGTTGGCTTTTGTTTTCGGCCATCTAGATGAAAATTTAAGAGTTGTTTTCATTATTTGTTTTGTTATGTGCACCATTTTAACCTCAGCATCGATTTATTATTTTTATTGTGTCGCATAAATATGGCTGTTGTCTATCATGTGGCACCATCCTACACCCTGCAGCGGTTGCTCTTCACATTTCCCACAACATTTCAATGGCATGCATGATTACAACATTCTATTTTCACACATACGTACATATTTCAAATATCTCATGCATAAATAATGCGGTTATTAGTGGGTCATGTCATAAACATATGTGGTTGCTTTGTTGGCGTGTAAACTTCAAATACAACAATTTGTGGTTTGCTATTGTATAGCAGATTCTTTTGTAGTTGACAATTCGTAACGAAATAAAAATATATAGCATAATACATTTTTTAATCATACAGTTAAATAAATGTATAGACATTTATACACAGATAGGAGAAAAAATTTCCTGAACGTTGTCTATTTATTTAAAGGATTAACAATATTTTCTTGCAACTAAAAAATTAGAGGAAGACGATTTCTAAATTTATTTTTATCTTGTTTTGAAATATCTTACCAAAAAAGTGCTACTCCTCCATCTTTTAATTTTCAGCCTCACCATTTACTATTAAATGGAATTTTTGAATGCTTGTAAATTAAATAAATCAATGCATTACTTTTTGTGTGCTTTATAGATCTTCGCTATTCTTATATGTACTATATATAAAATGTAATTCGTACATGCGCCATTACCATAGGCTTAACCAACACGTGGTATCTACGGGCACATCTTAAATACTAATTTTCCTCCGAAATTCGTCCACAGTTTCATTTATAATTCTGAATTTTATGCGCATTTATACATTACAAGTATTCGTGGTAAAAGCTGATTCATCAATAGGAATTTCCAAAATTGCGGTTGTAGTGTGTTAATTAAAACGCACTTTATTTAAAGCAGTCATTGCCCAATGTGCAAAGGATAGACAAATCACGATAATACAGCTAGATTATAACCATAGATCATTTTGAAAGTATCATAGCCAAGATTGTGAACCTACTTGTATAGTAAGCTTATGTCCTTACAAGTTGAATACATTTTTTCATAAAACTTTTAGGCTTTCCTCTTTCTTGTTGTCTCAGTACCTGTTGGTTTTGAAAAAAGCTTATCACCTGCATGCAGCTGCAGGAATGCCGATGTCTAATTATTCCGAGCCTCAGGAACACACACGCCCACAGCATTGTTAACCACACATTTGCATGCAAAACTCTCACATTCTTGTCTGAAAACTTACACGCACATGCACCTTTGTGCATCCACATACACCTCTGTTATTTGATACCCCGCGTTTAGGTGCTGTGCGTAATTAATTTCTAATTAAAGACCACCAAAGCCCACACACGGGAGTTCAACCGACACGCACTCACACCCAACTAACACGCTTATAAATGAGCAGTTGCTGGCGCCTCCGATTCTCACACTGTCTGCTGTCAAGTGGGCGTGGCCTATGCCTGCAGAAGTTGCTTACAGCGTTTGATAAAGCACACGTTGTTGGTTGTTGTTCTTGTTATTGTTGTTGTTGTGCTATTGTTTTTGTTTCAGCGCCTAAGTTTGTCGAACGCAAACGAAAACCACAGCAGCAGCCGGAAGCAGGCAGATCTTGTAAATGCCGTTGGTGGCTTTCATTGCATATCTGCAGGCGCCTTTGCTGCATGTGCACTGACAGCTGTATTTCCTATTTTTTGCACATTAAATGCGCCGATTTCGTGGCTGTTGAACAAATATTTGCCATATGATTAAATGGCTAAGGATCTGACAAATGGCGTATTAAGTTTATTACACTGAAAATGGTTACATTTATCCATCTTTTTCAGACATACACGAAATTGAAAGCGTTTAAGCTAACTTCTATCGTAAAAGCTCTCTTAAGGACTTATTCTAAATAGAAAAGTAAGTAGAGTGCAGAGAGCAACGAACAAAAACCAATCAAATTCCATAAATTCTGAAATTGAATTTGTTTAGAGATGAACTTAGCCAATACAATACACAAATGATCAATAATGAGTACAAATATTTGTAAAGTTGATCACTCAAAAAGGTGGACATTAGAAATAAACTATAACGAATATGACCTTATATGAAAATTCAGTTTTAATACGAGCTTTCTAGCGCAAATTCCATAATTCCATAACAATTTCACCTGTCTTTCCTCACAGGAAGAACTTTTTGATATTATTCGACCAGCAGATCTTACATATAATTATAGAACGTACACTGTTTGTATAAGAAGAGAAATATTATTGTTGTAAACTAGTTCCTACTGAATACTACCTACTAATGTATGTAAAGATAACTAAATAAATAAATATTTAGAATCAACAATTGGTGCTTACCCAATGTGCAGCCAACATTCGTGAAGTGGCCAGAGAATGTAAATGTTGAGTTGCTTAATTGTAGCAACTCATTTGCTACTCGAATTCCTATTGCTATTGTTGCTTTTTCTGTTGTGACATGGTCGGTAAATAAAACTTAAGGCAGTCTGGCGTCTCCACTCTGGCCACTGACTTACTTAGTTAAGCTATGCATTGCACTTGCAAAACAAGAGTGCTATTCAACTTAATTAAATTTTATTTCAGTTAGTTGCCCAAGCTCTCGATTGGCCAGGCAAACAAACGCAATGCAACAGCAAACATGTACAAAAGCCCATACACACACACCGACAAGCACACTTTCAGAGCGATTGCCTTTGTTCAGGTACAAGGGGGCGTATACGTGATGCAGTTGCTGTTGCAGCCGTCGACCTGTTTTGACAGACGGCTCGGCACGGTGTGGCCAACGAGTTGGACCATTTCTCTGGTATTATTTGCCGGCCTGTTTGCCTTGGTTTGTTGGCCAGCTCGTCTCGCCTGAAATTATACATTGGCCTTCTTTTTTT
Source organism: Scaptodrosophila lebanonensis (assembly GCF_003285725.1). Lineage (NCBI taxonomy): Eukaryota > Metazoa > Arthropoda > Insecta > Diptera > Drosophilidae > Scaptodrosophila > Scaptodrosophila lebanonensis. Next base: position 2,750,430 of record NW_022060738.1, read on the forward strand.
TTTTTTTGTGGGGAAGTTGTTTGTTGGTTCTTGTTTTATGCTTTACTTTTGTATTCTAATTTGCGTAATAAGTATTATTATGGCTTTGTGCAAAACTTTTGCTGTAAAGTGCTTTAAAATTGACTTGATGAGTAGCAACCGCTTGCAGTTCTTAGTTTGCAGTGCCATGCACAAAAAGTTGAGCAGAGTGCAATTGACCCGAGAAGCGATTTAACTTTTGTGCTGCAATGAATACTCGAACAGAGATTGGGATACGGTAGTCTGGCAGACAGAGACAGATAAGGGGTCAGGAGGGGAAGGGTGGGAAAGTTTTGCGAAATGTTTCAGAACGTAAATCAAAGGTGTCAAAGAAGCATTTGCTGTAAACGTTGCTTCAAGCTGCAGAAAAGTACGGGACAAGTGCACAACTTACTAAATACCTATATTTAAGGTGAAACAAAATACAAATCATAGAAACGACTGAAACGTTAAAGTCGTGGCAGCCGGATTCTTGGATACCTACCCATTTCCCTCCTACAGCCACTCAGTTGAAATAAACTTTCTCATTACAGCTATATAATATACTTCACCGATTTTGATAAAACTTTAGATTATGTCTTTGCCTGTTTTTAGTAGCACGGTTGATTTCTGCGATAATCGTTCTATGTCAACTTATGATGGGCTGCACCAATTTTGATGAAACTTTAAAATATCATTAGGTACTATACTCAGGTGTAGAAACACATTTTTATAATTTGTTCTAAGATTTCAAATATCTTGACGATTTTTATTTAAGTCACTTCACTGGCAACAGACAGCAGGTAGCCTTCTTCTCAAAACATAATCAATAACCAAGGCTTTTCCCGCTACATTGTTACTTAATCTAAACTTACATACTTACTTTATTTAACCCAAACTTTCATACCAGGCCTTTGTGTTGGCCAACTTTAAAGATTTTTTAAAAAATAGACATTCATTCTGCAACAATATTACATCGCGGCTTCAAAGTTGCATAAGGGAAGAACTGCTCCGTAGAGATCAATTTATACTTCCATACATACTCGAACAGCAATGATGTGACAGGCCCTGAGCTACAAGCTGCAACAACGAGATATGTTGCCTGGCAGTCATCAGCGTGCAGCCCGGGAGACAATGGGATAATCATGGTGCTGATAACTGAAATACTTTAAAACAATTGAGTATTGGCAACACCAGCTGGTGGTGGCACGCCCATGTCCTTAAACTGCGGTACATGCACATGCCTACCCCGTGGCATGTGGCACTTGTTTAAGCCACAGCAGCCGCCACTCGAAACGCAAATGGAAAGAGTGCAAAAATACACACATCGCAGAGAAAAGCGTGCAACTATCAGAATGTGACACAGTAAATACTACAGTTAGACTCACATCCACACCCACACACACATGCGCAAACGCGCTGCTGCTAACACTACATTTCCGTTTCCGTTTTTTGTGAGCAATTTTTTCGTACTTTGCCACGTCGCTTTATACAGGCTGCAATTTTCCTACGATTTCACACGAGAATGAAACACGAGGCAGAGAGACACACACACATACACACACACATTCACATGCAGGAGGAATACTTCAAGCTGCACTTGACGTTTGCATGTACACTGTCGAACAAAATATGCCACACGAATATACATATACTTGTATGATTTATTATAGTTAAATATTTAAAGCATTTTCATCAACACTAGTACTGTACCGGACGTAAAAAATTAGCTATTAATCAAAACTGGTTGAGTTAGATTAGACAGATCGCTGTCGATTCCAGCAGTTGTTCCACTATCTGATGACTTCTGGAGAAGCTACGGAAATGAGGACAAGATCATGGGGCATGTCATTTGTTACTCTTCAGCTCCTAGCAGACTCAGGCCTTACAGCCTTCAGACAGCACTTCCTAGATGATCTGACATATATGCAAACACTCGACATCGTACTTTTGGTGGACTAGTAACTGGATTCATTAATGGAGGGCAACTAATTTAATTAAATGGCACCACAATAGTGTAAGCCTACTTGGCATGAACGTAGGGGCTTGACCAGGCCTAACCTATCTACCTAAACAAAAAAATAAATAAATAAAATGAATAAAATTAAATGACCAAGAGATTCAAGGAAATCGCTTATAATGTTGTGAAGGATGATTAAAAAGGACATCAAATGGATAAACTATAGTCTTCTTTAAAAAAACCAGTCGGCATGTCATAGAGCGTATCTTTTGAAGCCAGTAATTAAAGAAGTTTTGCATACAAGCTGGTACGATGGGAATGCCCAATGAATCAATGTCTCAATAGACTTGGTCGAATATGGAATTATTTAAAAAAAAAGAATTCGTCCATTTGTAAATGGCTAACAGAGCTAATACTGGGTATATACTTGTATAGTTTACAAATGGAATGCATTTGATAGCTCCGAATAATGTCTTTTAGACACTCCAAGTATAACGATTGCTTGGGCTTCCGGTTATTAGAACATCATTTTGTGCGAGAGTGCAAGGCGATTTCATTTATATAGTAGATGTTTTAGCTTGTTAGTATGTGTGGGTGTAGGTGGGTGTATGTGCGTGTATGGGCGTGTAGGTGCGTGTGTGTGCGTGTGTGAAATTGAAGCATTACATTGTCGAGTGATGATGACATTTTGTGCAGCACATTCTTCACCAGCTGGTTCCCATAGTCCCTCGCTGGCTCGTTGACTGCCATGTAGTTTGTCTTGCTGCATGTGCAACGCACGCACCTTCAGTGCCCACAGCCAGGTATCGCCTAGATATAGATGGATGTGTCTTGGCCGCCTTTCTTCTTGTTTTGGCCTCATTTCCACTTTCGACTTTTCGCCTCGTTACACGTTAGCTTGTTATGCTTTTATGTGGCTCTTGTACTTTTTCCATTATGCGCATGTGTGCCCCACCGAGCGTTCCGCTCTTGCCGTTGTTCTTGCTGTTACTGTTACTGCTACTGCTCCTGATGCTGTTGCTGATGCTGTTGCTGATGCCATTGTTGTTGTTGTTGCTCCTATGCTTTTATTGCATGTTTTATGGAAATTTGCAAACATTATGCGCCCTCACTTCAAACGCACTTCACGCATTTCACTCTGATGGCAATGCCAACAGTTTTCACTCAGAACTAAGTTTATGTGCATGGAGGTGTACGAAGGCGTGTGTGTGTCAGTTTATGTATAAGGGTGTGAGGATGTCTGTATTCCATATGATGGCATGTATGTCTGTGTGCCGTTTGCCAATCGCTTTTGTGTTCCAACGTCTATTTACGCATGAAGTGTGCACTGCGGCTTTTGAACTTCCAGCTGCTAATTTGGTTTGATGTATGGCTCTGGGGACATCTATCAGCGGCAACTTGGCCCTAAATCGACTCCATATCAGTCTGCAACATCGTCTCAGCGCCAGTTCTCTCAAAATTTGTTATCTGAATGCGACATTTTTTGATTTTGGTTTTCCTGGTTAGTTTCTGTTTTTGGGTTTACTGAGGTTGCTCGGTATGTGGTTTCGTTTTCTTGTGAGAAATGTCGTAACATTTGGCTTGTGGTTTTTACAGAATAAATGGCAGAAATATTTAGCAATAAAACTACCTGACAACATTACAAAAATCAACACTTTTAATTGCAATGGGGTCTGAGCCCGTTTGTTTTGGAAATGTGGTTTGAGATAAAATACGAGTGTTGTGTTTGCTCTACATCGCATATTAAGAAGCGTTTGGATACATGTATGTACTATATATACTCATATACTTGTATATATTTATGAAAATGGTAACTAAAATTTATTTCAGTAAGCATTACAATTTCCACATTTGGAACAGATATTCCTATATACAATATATTTGTTACTGTGCTATGCACATGTACAGACAATCTCTCTAACATAAGTCCTTCTAGTAAGTATGCTGCCAAGTTGTATGCAATTTTCACTTTATCATGCGCTTTGAGTGGCTGCAATAAAATAGCAGCACTCTTCTCTGTTGCCGTACATATCGATTTTTAGCGGTCATCCGATACTAAAGCCATTAATTCAATCAATTCGTGTGTGGGTTCAACTATGGAACCAATGCAATTAATTTTGCAAAACAAACATACGCAGATATGTTCTATAAAAGCCCAGACATTGTTCCCATACACATGCCAACAAACATAAATTCATTTATAACTTTCATGCATGCAACATCGGAGCCAGCAGCGTTGGTTCGAATGGTCGAATTCAGTTCCACTTGGCACATAAATTGAGTTAAGAGAAATATCAAATTGAATTCTGTTATACGTCTACTTTTTATGCCATACTTTCGCTTGATTTCACAAATATCAGCAGCCACAGCGACAGCTTAATCTCTGCCCAAATAACTGCAAACTGCCGTTATGAAATGAACAACCCAGACGCAAAACAGCTGAAATACAAAAATGGAACAACTCCTCTCTCTCTTCCTCATGTGTTCCTTCTCGCAAGCGGCTCATACATACTCGTATAGTACAAATATATATAGTACATCCATTCGTGTGTGTATTTGTGTTTTTTGAATTAATTTGTGTTAAAGCATAATGCGAATGCGCTCCAAGAGTATCATATCCCTTTTATTAACAAATTTTTACTGACACAAAAAATTGTGTTTCGTGCGTTTAGCTTATGTTCTTAGCGTTGGTTTCGAAAGTATTACAAATCTGAAGCAGGGGAAGGGGAAGTGAGCCAAAAAATAAAGTTAAGACAAACCTGGTAGAGTCTGCATGGATCAGCCAGTCGAAATGCAGACAAGACAGGGGCATATCTCCTCATGCTGATTAGGAATACATACAATTACTATTTATTTATTATACTCTGTACATGAAATGTACAAGAGTATATTAGGTTTGCGGGAGCTGAAAAATGTAACAGGCAGAAGGAGGCGTGGCAGACCCCACAAAGTATATATATTATTGATCAGCGTGACAAGACGAGTCGATCTAGCCCTGTCTGTCTGTCTGTCCGTCTGCCCGTCCGTATGAACACCTGGATCTCAGAGACTATAAGAGATAGAGACACCAAATTTTGCACGAAGATGCGTTATGTGTATATTCTATACGAGTTTGTTTTATTTTTTTGATTTTCCCCCCCACTTCCCCCCTATGGGGGTTTTCCCGATTTTCCATTCGTATAATCGCCTATATCTCGGAGACTATAAAACCTAGGCACACCAAATTGTAGTCCTAGATGCCTTGTGTGAATACGCAGAAAATGTATATTTTGGAATTTCCCTCCCTCCCCCCTCTCCCCCGCAAATGCGATTTTCTCTAACTCCCGTAATTCTTGGAATTTCGAACTAAAATTGAAATGGAAATACCCCCAGTTAGTTATTATGTGTCCGTATGCCAAGTTTCATTATGATAGACCGATTTACCAAGAAGTTATAGCTATAAATATATTTGCTGCTGCAGCGCTGCTCAAGCGCTGCCCGCGGCTGTTGTTGATGTTGCTGTTTGGTTGACTGCGAAAATGCTTACACAGACACGAATTGATGCGCATAGGCATACATACACTCACACAGACGCAATTGCTATGTAAATGTGCAATTATACACCCTTTACGTGAGTTCGAATACCGAGAGAGGTAAAATCGATCAAATTTTTTTTTTATTTTCTTATTTTTTTTTATTTTCTATAATTATTGTAAACATATGTACAGAGTATTTCAAAGTCGGGACACCCGACTTTAGCTTTTTTACTTGTTTTTCTAATAGTATATCAATGCTGTCAATACAGTTTACTAATATTAGGTTATAATTTAAACTTAAGAAATAAGGAAGCCTTAATTATAGCTAAACAATGTCTATTAATGCCTCCGAGTTTTATTTGCCATTTGGCCAGCTATGCCCCGATTCACAACCATATGTTGCCAGAGATATTATAGACCTATACCACTAAAGAAAATAGATAATAGAGGAGAAAACTTAATTCTACTTAAGAGCTATCTACCTGAAGCAAGGGAGAAAGAGAAAAAGAAACAGAAACAGAAAAAGGAAGAGGAAAAGCTCCAACCCGGTGGGGGAAAATTTGATTGCCAGTCCGGCCAGCTATGCCCCGACTCACAGCGAAAGAGGTCACAGTCAAGAGGTCGATTTCCCCAGAGATAAGAATAGAGGACAGTTGTGATAGAATTAAGGGAGAGATCTGTCGAAAGGAAATGAGAAAGATCATTATAATTAGCGTAGTCAGTTCCTTCTTGGTCTACAAAAAACTGAAGGGGTGGGGCGACCTAAGAGAGCAGAGGAGTCTACCTCACCAGTAACCAATTTGTGGAGAAAAACAACTCCAAGAACAGTCCTACGATTTACTAAAGAAGGTAGGTTTATAACCATAGGTCTGCTAGAGTACGAAGGCAAGCAGAGATTGGGAACCCAGCTTAAACTACGTAGAGCATAAAGAAGGAATTGCTGCTGAACAGACTCAATACGCATCAGGAGCTTTCTATACTGCGGACACCAAACGCATGAGCAGTATTCAAGCACAGGGAGTACTTAAGCAGCGTAAGGAAACTTAGTGGTCTAAGGGTCATCAAATTCCTTGGACCAACGTTTAATGAATCAAATGATGAATATGATAATGAATCCCTTTGCCATATTGACAATAATAGAGATGTGAAGCGTGAAGTCCAATTTGGAATCAAAAAGAACGCCAAGGTCTTCAACAATCGATATACTATATATGTACATATCTGCTTTCTTCCTCTATTCTCTAATACTTATATAGAGTATAAAAATTAAATTCACACATTGCATGCTAAATTAGTTTCAGTCTTAAATAGTCGCCGATGAGGTCAATTAAGCTTAAATATATTTTATTTCTCTTATTAGCAGCAAAAATACATTGAGCATTCTTATGTGTTGATCAGCATAAATGAAACTATAAATAGACCTTGATATCCGATTGAATTATCTCCACTGGGACTCGTTAGACATTAAAGCAGTCGATAGAGCGTGTTTTACGTCAATTGTTCTTGTATGCCCAGAAGCTGTCGCCAGTAATAGTTCCATCCAAGGCAGAGTCGTATGTAAATGTATGCAAATCTGAATGATTTGCTAGGCAGCTAGAATCGTCCTCGTAGCCGCCGGTGGCATCGTCTGACGCATTTAATTATGAATGACAAAGCGCCGGCGAACTTTATGGCAGACATTACCAAGTGTTAACGATGACAATGAACACCATACCGCCTGAATAAGTTGCTGTTGTTATTTTTGATGCCAACACTGAAGACTAGGTGCGACATGTCACTATAGTACATAGAGTATAAGCATTGTGCTCATTATAATGCGTCTGCTGTTTTCTATTTTTATAGACTCATGTTTCATTTTGCACTACCCACTTGAGTTGTGGGATGTGCGCCTGTTTGGTGTTGTGGTAGTTTGGTTGTTGTTGGCGTTGGCATTATGTTAAAAACATTATTCAATAGCTCACAGGGGTCTGGCAACAGAATGAAGAGGGCATTGAACTTGGATACACTTTACAGTTAGTATAGAGAGCTTGTATAGTATTTAGTGCATCCGTTCAGATTCTGCGCCAGCATATATTTTTACTTCGCCCAGATGTTGGCCGAATTTGTATCAAATTTGAAAGTACGAGCGGAGCGAACTTAGTCGTTGTTTTATGAATTTCGTGCATAGCACAAATAATTTAATTTCAATTTCCAGTAAAATATTTTTCCTCGGAATATACAAAAGAATGTGAAACATCTCTTTTCGCCTGACAGACCGAAAAATGGAAAACTGCTGTTCCTTTTGACGCACGGGGGACATCTCACTACACATGGGTGTATGTGGAGGCATAGTTGGGGTAAGAGTCGGGCGCCCCTCTGTATCGCAACAGCGTTTGTTATTTATTTGTTTCCTCTTTGCAAATTTAAATGTCCTCTTGTTTCTTCTGCTTCAATAGTAGACTGAATTTAACTTTGCAATGTCAGCTTGTTGTAGTTATGCTTTGAACTGTGGAACGTGTGTCGATTTTATAAAAGTTGTATAATTCTTGGATTGAATGTGGTCTTTATTTGAAATTCAGAGTCTAGCTGCAAAATGGTTGAGATAATATCTAAAGACAGTAGATTCATGGGTTGAGAATGTATTGTAAAACGTTCCACACTTGCCATCTTTTCTCCTTTTGTTTAACTGTCTTCTTAATATTTTTCCCTGATAATTTATTAGTCGGATTCATTGTAAAATACACATATAGTTTTATTTGCTTTTATAAATATTCTCATCATTCATCTTATATAGTTTTTTCAGTTAACGACTGACCATATATATTCCTGTCTTTTTGTATATATGTATATCAAGCCAACTCATATTTTTTAATTTTCTATAATTTCTTCACTACTAAATGTATCGGCCCAGCATTTACTCGTATAATAACACATACTTTTAAACTATTCGTTACAGACAGAGCAGTATCGACAAAAAAATACAATACATTTGTGGTTGCAGTGGCCACAATTTCATTGCATTTGCTTTTATTTAATAAATTACTGCAACGCACACAATCTATTCTATTTATTTTGCCGCGTTTTCATATTTTTTTTCAAATACTTTTGCCATCTGAGGACCATGCATCACATTTGACCTTATCCATGTCTCACAAGCAAGTAATTTAATTCCTACAATAACAATAAGCTCCACCACAGCAAAGGGAATTTTAAATTTCTAAAGAGATTAGCGTAATATAACAAACAAATGCAAACAAAAACTAAAAGGAAAGGAAATTCTGAACCTTTTTCCCGACTGATGTGCAACATTTGAGCTTATAGTATATGTATATATGTATATATGCATGTACTTGTATAATTCGATATAATTTCCAAATGTGGTAAGGCCTGTCCCACCCATTACCTCTGTCGACCTCATAAGAGCATAGGTCGGATACCAAGTCTGGTTAGCCCACCAGCTGCAAAATGAGGGAGTGTTTGGTATCTTAAACCGCACCTTCATTCCACTTCTGATATAAACATAACTACAAATAAAATATTATTTATTTATTGCCAAACATTAACAGATTTCCTGTAAGCTTAGCAATACTCACAAAACTTGAATTGATAGAAAATTATTCAAATACTTACAACATAGTATGATCTCACATACATATTCCGGCCATTAATGAAAATCTGAAAATGTTGCTACGCATTTTAAGAAAGGAAAAAGTTAGAAAATCAACCGGACTCTTAAATACACTGTTCCCACGCTTTTCGCCGCTACAGCCTTTCCAACTAAAATAAACTTAGTTGTGCCAATTATTGGTATTGAAGCTACATGATATAGAAAAGCGGCCCCAGTTTTAAAAAACGGCATTATTCAAAACGCAATACCAATACCAAACATGCTTAATACACTTTTCTAAGCATATATGAGACAAGTCTGCTTACCAGGTTTGGTGTCCCTAGCAGTATTGGTTCACACATCCTTGCTGTTCACAATAAAGAATGGACAAATGGCGTCTTTCTGCTCACTATGTACAAACCTCCTTCTACTAGTTAGTGTTAAAGATGTATAAGTCGAATAATATCGTGTCAAAAAATAAAACAGATCACACTTCTCCAATCATAGCTAGATTTGTCTAGACTCGCTCATTATACTCTGTACATCAAATTTACAGAAGTATATTAGGTTTGCGGGAGCTGAAAAAGTAACAGGCAGAAGGAGGCGTGGCAGACCCCACAAAGTATATATATTCTTGATTTTTTTTGCACAAAGATGCCTTATGTGTGTATTCTATATGAGTTTGTTTAATTCTTAATTTTAATCTTAATCTTAATTTTTTTTATTTTCTATAATTATTGTAAGCATATGTACAGAGTATTTCAAAGTCGGGACACCCGACCTTAGCTTTTTTACTTGTTTTTATTAATGAGCTCAGTCAAAGTATCTTTACTTTATCCGTGCGGGCCCCTAATATAGTACATCCAATAGTATACGTGTATGTGTGCGTCTGTATGTGTGCGTCTGTATGTGTGCGTCTGTGTGGGCGCTACTAAGTGCAATTTGACGCCCTGTCTGGCAGTTCATTGGTGTGTGACCGCAAGAAAAATCACTCATACGTACCAGTGATCGGCATTGCTTTTAACTTCCGTTTTATTTGCTTTGTGTCTGCAGCAAAGTTGGGGGCAGAAAGGAAAACAATAAAATACAAAATTGCTACTTTATTTTACAGCTGTTTCTGCTTGTGTGCTCAAGCGACAGGCACAGCATTTTCATGACCTCATTGGCTGGCTGTCCGGGTAGTGCGGTGATGGCATGGTGGCTTGGTGGTTCAGTGGCTCGCAGGGTTCCCGCTCAGTTGGGTATTGCTAACTAGGTCACCCATAGGTTCATGGGGAAGTGCTCAAAAATGGTGCGAACAGTTTTTTTGTGACTTTAAGCCAAAACAAGAAAACAGTAAAAGAATAAATGCACTGGTGGGGGCGATGGGAAGCAATGGGAAATAATGGCGAAAAAATTTGTGTTGATTTGAATTTAAAAATAATTTTTGCCATATTCGCAAATATTTGCACTTTGCTTTTGTTTTCATGGCGTACACATTATTTTTGTTTTTATTTTTTCCAGCTAACTGTTGCTGTACTCGGCGGCCCCCATGTGCGATTTTGGTTTTTATTTTATTTTTCCCTGTTTCCACAGTCTTGGTTGACATTTTCCTTGCTGTTAACTCTGTTTGTTTTTTGTCGCGCATTTTTATTATTTCGAAATTGAATTTGACGCGCGCGATGGCATTAAAGTGTGACTGCCTCCTTTCTGATATTGCCTTTTTTATATTACTAAATTGATATGCAAAAAAAGAGAGTATTTTGCATCAACACGGGCGCCAAAGCAAATAAAATGAAATTGTTCATAAATGCAAATTGCTAAAACAAAAAAATTTACAATGCATTTGTATATACCATTTATACAGAAGGCGATGCTGAATGCAGCGTCGACTGGACGTTGAGTGCAGCTGCGGGCAGAAGAAGAACTGCAAGAGCTCCCATGATCCATACTGCATGCAATTTAAATTGTGGCATGAATTAATTGCAATCGAAGGACTGAAGGAGTGAAGAGTAGTGGTCACATTTAATCAGTGTTTTATTAAAGTGCAGCATAGTCTTTTTTGGAGCTGGCGCATAATATAAGTAGAGGAGTTAGTCTGCTAGCATTGGCAGTATAAGAACTTGAGATAAAAGCGCTTGCATGCGCGCACTTAGCATAAGTTCTTTCTTTGATATAATATTAATGATTATTGTGTTTTCTTTTTTTCACATATCATTTGTATATCATGAAATACGAACACATTTGCAATCACTCAGGCTTATCTCCATAAAGGCATTGTGAAGGCATTCATCCTGCTCTGCAACATTCCATAGTGTTATGAAATATTATTTGAACTCGTGCTGATACCGAGAATATTTTCAGATTTTTGATTGTTTGTTTATAATATTATATTTACATAGCAAATATTTAGATTATATCTACAAAGTCACCAATCTGATTATTTCATATTAATACATTTTACCCTTATTTGTATTTATTTATACCCTGTACCCCCCTGTAAGGGTAAAAGGGTATATTAGTTTTGTGCGAGAGTGTACATGTAGCACACATAAGGAGGCGTGGCAGACCCCACAAAGTATATATATTCTTGACCAGGGTGACAAGATGAGTCGATATAGGCATGTCCGTCTGTCTGTCTGTCCGTCTGGAATTCTTGGAATTTCGAAATTTGATAGTCACATCCAGTTAGTGATTGTGTGGCCAAGTTTCATTATGATAGGTCTATCATATGTACAAACACGCATAGACACGATTCTGATCTTTTTTTGTTTTTTGAGGGGTGGTACAGGGTATTTAAGAGCTGAGCATGCTCGACTTTAGCATAATATTTATCATAGCGTTACTTTTAAATTAATATATGTATATACGCTAGTCATTAATTATTTAAATCGATATCAACATATCTTTTAAATACTTGTATTATATAATGTGATCTAATTGGGTTAAGTGTTATCTAATTACATTTATAATTTAATTTTATATTTATTTATTATATTATAATTTTGACTAAACCTAAAGAACATTATATTAATTATACATTAGTATAACCACATTACTTTAAAAGATGATCTATAATCTATAGAATGATCTATAAAATCAAAGTCATGAATAATAAGAATTAAAAACATTTTCCGAAAATATAACAATAAATTACAAATGAAATGGGCAATTGAATATTTTGGCAGGTTGATAATTATTTTTTGTTTAGCCTTAAGTCATAAAAAAGGAGGCAAATTATCTTTCACCTTAATTGGAGAAATACTCCATATCATCTCTAATATCTGCCACACTCAGTAGCGTGTCAGCCACTATGGCCCCGTTGCAAGTCTAGGCTCAGTTGAATATTTTATTTTCGCACAAATCAAAAAGTAAATAAGATGAATCAAAGGAAGGAAAGAAAGCAATGGGTTTTAAATTCAGTTTTAAATTCATTTCAAATTGCGTGAGTCACAACATACCACCAGAGTTGATAGGGAAGAGGAGGCAGGACAGGAGTGTAAACTGAAGAAAAATGCGGCATGCCGCAACAATGATGAAAGATGATGGGACCCACTCCTATTCTACGCATTTCTCCTATTTTCATTGCAGGCATTGGTGCTGCGGTGGCAGCAGCGACGACGACGGCGACGGCGACTACGGTGACGACGTCGACGAAAGCAGCAGACAAACCGTACTACTATAGCAACAACAAAAACAACAACAGACACAAAAACAACAACGAGAACAACTACAGCTACAACTCAGCGACGCGGCCGGAAAACTTCAACGCAGATGACGTGCCGCCTCGAATGCCTTCGCTGCCACAACCGCAGACTCAACCGCAAACGGAAACCACGAATCACACTTTCAAGAGCTTAGCCTTCCTGGCTCCCGACGATGGTGGCTTTGTTGTGGCCCCGCAGGCAACGGAAACAGAGTTCTCCCAGTCCTTGCCAATTTTTGACTTTGGCATGCCGCGCAACATCACAGGACGAACTGGGCACACAGAGGCCATCATTAAATGCCGTGTGGATAGTCTGCATGATAAATCGGTGAGTCTCGGCAGTAGTGGTAGATTTGCTTGGATGTGTGTATTCGTGTATGTACATGTGTGTGGAAGAAGAGTTGTGGAGTGTGGTTGGAAAACGCAATGAGAAATGTTTGAGCAAAATGTACTGAAATTTATAGATCGTTTGCCCAAGCATGTTTATATATTAATTATGCATATAATTTTTATTGTTTCTATTCAAGATATAATTTAATTGAGGAGAAGAAATTGAAGAAGATATTTTCAAAAATAAAAATAAATCCCCAAATTTATTTAAATGTTTCGATTCTTTGTTTTTAGATGCACACTAACTGCGAGGGTATTCCTGAGTGTGTGTCCTTGTTAAGTGTCTCACATTGAAGCCCAATCGTTAATCAGTTTTTTTTGGTCGCACCAACAGGTATCCTGGATACGCAAACGCGATCTACATATACTGACTGTCGGGACCGCCACCTACACGTCTGACAAACGTTTTCAGGTATGTACTATATCCTTGATTACAAGTCTGCCATACAAACTTTATACCTGGACACTATGTGATTTTATTAAGTCAAAAGATATAGCAGCTTTAATTAATATTCCCGACTTACATATGCTTTTGTGTGGAGCTAGGGAAATATTTAAAACCTGAAATATTAAATAACAAGAGAAAACGCTACAATCGAGAAAGCTCGACAGTAAAATACCCTTTACCATTATCGGGTAATACATTAATTTATAAAAGCATTTTAAGTTTCAAAATTTTGGCTTAAATGATGCACAAGATATTCGGAATACAGACACCAAACATGAAAAAGTATTTTTTTGAATAGAAATGGAAGGGTCGAACGGGCTCAAAAATAATTATTTGTTTCAATTAAATTAATAGTAGGCATCTACAAATATACGTATAGAAAACATATTTAGAGACACATAAACTATCTGTATCATTCATTCATAATCATTAATTTACACCGGGATTGTCTATTTTTATGCATTGACACAAATGCGGTTTGTGTGTAGGACAGAGTTAGTTTAAAGCAGAAAGTGTTTCAGCTTTATAACTATCCTTTAATGAAACTTAACATAGGAACACATTAGTACTTACTCTGTGTAATTGTCTGATTTCTCGTCTCGTTTCGTTATCCCCATCAAGAATGTATATATACTTTATAGAGTTATGCTACAAATATTTTATAATTTTTTAGTTTTATGCAGCACAGCTGCAATGAAAATTTCGCTCAGTGGGATACAAAATATTAAACAATTATTGAAACACACATCTCGCCCCAACAGGTAACGGAATCGAAGGATGCTCGCGAATGGACGCTGCATGTGAAGGCGCCGCAGACACGGGACAGCGGCATCTACGAGTGCCAAGTGAATACGGAGCCCAAAATGTCGATGGCATTTCAACTCAATATCATTGGTGAGTAGGAGGTGAACAACAATTGAGTGCTGTATTTAACTTTAAAATAAGAGTAAATTTATGAATTTAAAAAGATTAACTAAGCACAAATAATAACTAAGTATATACAAGTATGTACGCTTTCAATTCCATAAACTCTTATCGGGTTGGTGTATATTCTTATGTATGCGAGACACTATTAAACCAAAGAAGGAAAAAACATATGAATAAAAATATATGAATAGCAGAGTTCGTGATTCTAGCTTTTCTTACTTTTCTAGATCCTTGCGTTCAAGCAGACACACGGACTTGGATATATCGCGTCGACTTGTTACGTCTAACTGATCAAGCTTATACTTATGTATACACTTTGCTTCCCCACGGTTTTCTGACTATCAGTTGTTTGTCTGTTATTTAGTTGTTTATTCAGTTATGTTGTTGCCGCTCATTTCATTCATTTTGCAGCCAGCAGCTAGCAATTATGATTATTTTGCAGGTGTGCCCAGGAGCAGTTGCGCATTTTGGGAAATATCTGTAGGCATTCATTTTTAATTTCACATTTTCGGGTCATAAATAACTGAACAAGCAACGCCCTCAAAAGCAGATTTGGCTATTTCATTTTAATTTGATGCCACAATACTCGTACATGCAACTTTAAATTTTTGCAACTGTTACACTCCTAAGCCTTCTTACCGCTCGACTAATTAGAACGCCAAGTATCAGGGGACATTCCTGGATGATTGGGAAGCTATAATGAATCATGAATAATAACACGTGTAATTAAAATGCACAACATGGTATTGTAGATGGTTTAAGATGACGATGTACATCTAAATGAAGGATATTGTTAGGTACGAGCACATTTAAATCGCTTGACGAGGTAACCCATTGGCGAAAAAAGACTGAAACTCACAATATGGTACTCCTAATATCAATGTTTTGCCGAGACAATTTACTATCAGCAGATTTAAAAGTGGAATTTCAATTTTTACATTGTTTTAAACAACGATTTATGTTCAACTTACCAACACATACAGTGAATAAACATACTATGTACAAGGTCGTACGTAGCTTTTCCCAAAGGCCAAAAAATTACAATTTTGATTAAATATTGCACGCTGCTTTAAAAGAATAATTTATGCATACAAGTATGATCAACAGAAAAACTTAAAAAAATTCAACTCAGTTCCATTTTATGGGGAAATAATAATAATTATATTGATTTAGGCAGACGTTTTAAATTACTTATATAATAAATTCCGAATTTCTTGGATATATATAGTACATGAGTATGCATAGCTCCACTAATTATTTTCTGTTGTGCGCTTGTAATATTATATTTTTCTTCGTCCTCAAATTTAAGAGGGACTCATCGAGGAGAATGTCACAATTTCTGCTTAAATTTGGAGACTTAACTATTATAGTTAGTTAACTATTATAATTAGTTAACAATTATAGTTAGCTAACTTTTTTTTGTAGATAATGATGTGTTTTGTTCGTAGTACATTATTTTGCTATATCATCAATATTTTTCACAACGCACGTGATGTAAGGAATTTTTTTTATATTATTTGTTTACACGTAGGGCTACATTATTCGAATTTTAGTAAGGATTCCAATTTTTTCCCAATTTTATACATCCTATGTCGCCCGGGCTATTTTAGCTCCCCAACATTGAAAGAATTATTTAAATCGGTCCAGTAGTTCCCAATCCAAACCAACAAATAATGAATCAAATCTGTCCTCTTTTTAATATTAGCATGATTTAGTAATTACTTCCGCAGCTCCACAAGGTGTGAATTTTTTTACAGTAACTTCCATTTTCCGTTCCGTCCGTTTTTTAAAACAAGCGTATCAATAATAATATTTAATATTTTATTTTACTTTTATGTATACCCAAAATAGTTTTAATTTAAGTAAATATTATTCTGTCCCATTATTGGCACCACAATTGGCACGTGACGCATTTGGCATGAATCATTTTTAAATTAAAACGCATTTAAGACTCGAAACAAAAAACCGATGGCAATTAATATCTGAGTCTTTCTTAAAACTGTAGATATTTGAACCAACAATTTTAAGAGCTAAAGGCGCCTCAATATCCTTTTATCAAAAAGCAATATGCATCGATTGTTAACTGTTTTTGCAGAGGGCGTGGTAGAGGAAAGCCAAAAGAGGGGAGGCGGAGTGAAAAGTTGCGGCAACTGCTGTCAGCCACTTATGCAAATCAGTTTTCAATCCCCCCTTAACTTTTCGATTATGCACTTGTGCCTCGGACTTCCTCCTGTCGCTTGCTCTTACATTCCGCATCCTGCCAACACATTTCCGAATACATTTTCTTCACGGTTGCCGCTGATGACCGTATTGTATGCATTTTCATTAACGTTAATGAAATAATTTTAAAAGCGCTGCTGCCGGCCAGCTACTGTAGCATTCTTAATGACATTATCGGCATACATGTCGTATGAGTGATTCTGTTGTCTCAAACTGCGCCGTTGACTTGGCGTAGAGAAACGAAAATCGGTTAGCTCTGCCGCCTTGCATGACACTTGTGTTGCCTGTATTGCCTTTAATTAATGTCATTATGCAAATTAATGTTCATGAGCGCCATTTTTTCCATAAGATTTATGCGGCATATAAATTGGGGTTTGGTGTGGCGTGGGCGCCCATAAATACCTAGGAACTGTATATGTGCATATGTACTATATACAAGTAGAATGCGATATGCATACGCACAGATTGTAAAAAACAGCAGAGTAAAATATATGAAAGGAGATCAAATTTAAACCAGGAAATGTCCCTTTTTGAATTTTATGAGTGTAAAAAGCGTTTGGCCCATAAATTACTAAGCTCATATGGAAAGTGTGATCGATGGGATTTTTCCCTTCCATGGTGACATTTGTGTGAATGGAAGACAATTAATCAAATAAAGGCTCATTAGAGAAGGGGATATGCACTATGGTTGTCATTTGTGGCCAGAAGTTGTCGAAATGCTAAATATATCGTAATTAATATGTTAAAAATTTCAATTATTATTTAAATATTTAACTGCCTCAAGATTTTATTGTCTATGTTCCAAAACTGCATGTATTTAAATATTTTTTCTTTTATAAATTATCATTTAAAAAGATAAGGAATTGTTTATTCTAAGCCTACCATTAAGGTAAAATAATAATGGTTTCCAGTATAAGAAGTGTGCATACGATTGCTGCTTATTGCTTGCAGCATTGATAGAAATCAGTGGAGGTTGAAGAATGAGGCGTCTAAACGATATACATACAGAGATCTTAATTTCGGTGCCAAGAACAGTGAACATTTGGGAAAACATCGTACCGTACAAAGAAGGGGGCAGATCCACTGTACGCTTATAAAGTGGTACTAGTGTATGTCAGCATAGATATATAGTCAATCCCCATCTCTGTCCAGAACACAAAATGCAATATGAAAATCGTTTAAATTCAGATGCAGAGTAATTGGTACAACCAACTGCATTCTTTAGTATAGCTTTTTTGCGATCAGCTAACTCTCATAAAACAATTTTAAATGCATTTTCAAAATATTCAGTATTATTTAAGGTTTCAATAGTTGTTTATTCTCACGAAAATAAATGAAATGTATGCCACAAAAAATAGAACGAAAATAACATGCAGCTTTGATAGTTGCATGACGTACATACATAATAACGTATATAATATATAAATATACGTATACATATATATATTTCTATATATGCGCCACTTTCACTTTATGCAACATTTCACTTGATTTTCATTAAATATTTAAATTAAAAAACTTCATATCATGTGCTTCAACTGCAGATTCAGCCAAATGTGCTCAACTTGCGCCAAAGCCTTGCCAGCAAAAAAAAGGTCCAAAAATGTTGAAAAACACTCAGATATAAAAATGTTTGTTGCATTTTTGCAAGTGTGTGAGTTCTCGGTGTGGGGGCCTTGGGTGTTAATTGCCCTTAACGCAGTGTCACTGCATATGATTACACTCATACACTCACACACTCACACACTGACTCACGCACACTCGCACACATAGAAGCACACCAACAAATGCACTTAATGGCGTGGTGGGATTTATGCACACTCCGACACACTTCGGCACACTCCCATTGAACATATGCCGCAGACACTATGTGTATGCAAACAGACAGACAGACAGACAGATAGACAGACAGAGAGACTGGCGGCATGGCAGCCCCGGCGGCACGACCCGCAGACGATGTCAGCGAGGTTGTTGGGTCCGCAGCCCATGTAACCATCATCGTATGCACTTTTATGGTCCAGTCGAGGCGCAGGCCTCCTCGCAAGAGCGAGGACATGACCGCTGAGACTTGGTGAATTTTTTATTTGATTTGCTGTCGCTGTGTTGTTTTTCATTTTGTGTTCGCTGCCTTCTCACTTTTTTTTGCTCATTCTCACGCTCTTATATTTTTATTTTTACTATATTTTTTAATTATTATTATTTGCCCAGTCGAATGCATAATAAATATTATTATTAACCCAGTTTTGTGCACACGTAAATATGCTTGTGAATTTTCATTTACCATATGCTCTACGTATTCGTACATGGCCCTACAGTGGCGCCAATATATACTTACATATCGTATGTACGAACGCATATATACGAGTGTGTACATACAAGTATATCCAAGATAATTGTGCGCCCAACATTTTATGTAATTTAAAACTTATGCCATGAATTGTGAATTTGTGAATTGAATCTTTGCGCATTTCCAAATTGTTTACCTCATTCGATTGCACAAAATTAATTTGTTTGCGAATACGTAATATGCGAAATGAGTTTCATGTGAAGCCTACATATATATACTTATGTTCTTAAACTGCTTACTACAATCGGGCTAATAGCTCGAAATATCAAATCACTATTCAACATCTGTATATTATGTATTTATAACATTTATTTCCTTTCAATTTATTATTTGATTTCATAATTGCATTTCCAGCTTGCTTTTCAAATATTGTTAGATAATCTTCTAAACCTGAATTGCGTATATTTCAGTTTTTGACGTTCCTCTGAACCAATTCTATTGACGCCAACTCAAGCCTTAATTTTCACATTTTCACAATTAGGGGCGGATCCATACAGGCTCTATTAAACGTTGAGCTAAAGAATTTGGGGATCCATATTCAACTGAGATGTTGTATAGTGTCCTTTCCCTGCGGCCTTGTAATTTAAATTATTGATCTATAAACAAATCCTTGGATATATTTTACATAAACTTGTCTCGAACCTTCGAGCTCCCGTACTTTCCTACTCGGCTAAACTTTACCTAGAGGACCCTTTTGGGAAATTTTTTCCTCGAGTAAATATCAAATTCCCCTGGACTTGAGCAGAACGCAGCATCTTAATCGCTTCGCTTCTAATAATCCCTTGCCTGTGGCGTCTTTGGTACACAATGCTCTCAAATATCATCGTATTTACTATTACCCAATTTATTTTTACTGGAAAAAATACATTTAACATGTTCGTCACTTCAATTTCCAGAAATCTCTCCCGATGCCAAAGCCATCATAAGTGGTCCACACGATTTGCACTTTAAAGCAGGCAGCGCCATCATTCTTAACTGTGTGGTGCAGCAGCCGTCGGTTAAGGACATTGGACCTATTTATTGGTATCGAGGAGAGCACATGATCACTCCATTCGATGCGGATGATGGCGATCCAGAAACCACCGGACTAGAACCGCTGCTGAACCATCCGCAGCAGCAGCAACAACAAGCGGCAGTCGGCTCTGACAAATTCGACACATCGTTGAACGAGTTGCTGACGACAGATATCCAAAAGGATTTTGCCACCCGCATAGCCATGGAATCACAGCTTGGCGATACGCTTAAGTCGCGGTATGTATACTTGTAGAAGTAGAACAGGATGTGGAACCTAATTCGAAACTAACTGCTCCCTTCATTTCATATCACAATCTCACCCGCAACCGCCCACGCCATCAAACGACAGATTGCGCATCTCCAATGCACAGACAACGGATACGGGGAATTACACGTGTCAGCCGACAACAGCCAGCAGCGCCAGCGTCTTGGTGCACGTGATTAATGGTGAGTGAGTGAGTGAGTGAGTGAGTAGGTGAATGGGAGAGGGAGGGAGAGAGGTAGTGATGGAACAAAGCCAAACAGAGGTAGCAGGCAGCAGGTTCGACGATTGCTTGGCCAGAGACGCACACTACGTATTTGTCATCTTAAAATGGCAAGAGGACCCAGGTGCGCCCAACCACTACACACACACGCATACTCTTTGCTGCTCTTCTAATTTCTAGCTATGCATATATGTATGTAAGAGCCATAGCCCATTTATTATGCAAATCTGTGCTGAGCACTTGCTTTGTGCGGCCATTAATGGAGGCATGTATAAATAAGTTGCTACACTATTCGGATGAATTATGACTACGAATGCAAGAAAGACCATGCACTATACTCGTACTAAGTACTGACCAAAGACAAACAGGAAAGTGGCTAAGTGGGAAATGAGGTGACTGGCTACATAAGAGTTGTGGGTATATAGGCGTTGGGTCCGCTCGACTCTTGCTATATAGTATATAGTATGTATAACATACACGAAGAAACGTAGTATAAGGACACATGATAACTAGCCGGATCTAATTGTCAACATTGAGGAAGACATTCTAAGAATTTCGGGAGTTCTCGAAAATCACTAATAGCGGGGGAGCAATTACAAGTAATGTCAAGTGACATAGTGATACCATGTTCGCCGTCCTTCCTCGGACTTAAAACAATCTGCATACCCCTTGGTTCTTTTAGCTCTTACACTTTTTGAGACCACTACGTTCATACCGGCAGGCTATATCAGCTAGTCTTGTCATACTCAATGAATAGTATGTACAACCAAAATTCAGAGTTCAAACAAGCGTTGATTCTTAATTCTTACCCCAATATTTCTGTATATTTTTCCATAATTTAAAAAATCTTCGTATTATTCCAGGCAAAGCTATGTGCTCAATCGATGTTCCAATTTCTTATGCCAACAATTTTTAAAACTCCTTCATTTGCCCTTTGATTATGCAGTTTTTCCAAAAAAAAAAAAAAAAAAAAAAAGTATTGGATTCTTTTATTATTTCGCTCCACAATTACTATTACCTTACAGCATAAAGGTATGTTTGTGTGGAATCTCTCCCGCTCAGTATTAATTTGTTCCAAATTGGTCAACAACGATTAATCCACTGAAATTTATATCCCCGGTAATTGACGCATTCCTAGCCAAGAAGCGGTTATGCGGTTTGAAGGCTGTACCTGAAATTCAAATTCCATTTTGAGGCAATCGTTTGAAAATGCACAGAGAAAAACTTTGCTGGTATTTTAAATTCATTGATAAATGTAGTTTAAAGTCACAGCTGGATATGCAAACTTTCCTTGCCTAGTGTATGAGTGTAGATATCGCACATTTTTTCTTCTATTCCATTCTCTACTGGCGCCTGAACAAACTATGTACAAACTTTTTGGTGCGCCTTTGCCTTTAGTGGAGACATCAGTTATATAGTAAAGTATGTATGTATGTATGTATGTTTGTTTATTTCTTCGTTCGCCTGGGTGCATGGGAGCCCGGATTCCTGGGTGTCTGTGTGCCTGGGTGCCGCGTATTTGGCCCGCCAACAATGCGTATGAGTGATGTGCCTGTGGCACATTTCACAAATGCGCACCAATGCCGCCGTTTAGACTTTGCATATTTTGCACATAAATTTGTATGAATTAAGACATTTTACGTTAGGTTTTATGTTGGATATGGTGAGAAGGATATAAATGTATATGTACATTGAAAAGTATACAAAAAAGAGGCAAACATTTGTGCTGGTCATCTATGTCGTAAACTTTGAGTGCCTATGGGCTTTTTGGTGTTTTATGCTGATTGTGCTTCACAAAAATTTCAGATAGTTAAAGTTTTATATTTTATATTATGTCAAATACCATGTTGAGAAACAAATTGAATGTGGCAGGCCATTAAATTGTTTATTCAAATTAAACAAAATATTGTGCTGAGGGTGGTGAGTGGACTATTGAGATTTGAATCTTAAAGATTCTGAGCCAAAAGTCCTTGCAAAAACAACAGCACAATAATAAATATGATTAAATGTCAAGAATAAGTTACAAACGGCAGTTAATCACAGGACACGAATGCGGCACATGTGACGCAAAGCGATGGGAGTAGGCCAAAAGACAGAGGGAGGGAGAGACACTAAGATAAAAGATAGAGAATTGTGACAGCTGGAAGAATTTCTTATGTTTGCCAGGGATGGGCAATTTGTCAAATTAAGTTTATCTGGATCCCTTATCAAACTCTTAAACTACAAAAGAAGAGGACGAGAAACGACATTATTAAATTTGTAATTAGTTTCAATTAAATAATATTCAAATATAACTGTTGAGACCTGCATAATTAATTTATATTTATAGTCAATGCGAATGCCTTTGGCTCTTTAAACCCTATACCCAAAGGGTATTTAGGTAACCTAGTTTAGTGCGAATGTATGTAACAAACATTAAAAGCATTCCATTCTAGTGCTGGTTTTGGTTTTGTTTCCAATCATTTTATCTCTCTAGTCTTTATTCCTTTCTATCTTCAATTATAATTATTTAAGTTATTAGTGTTTTATGTTAAATATTTTAATACAATATTACAATAACAATATAAACCTTTGAATTTCAAGCATCGAAAACAATAAATTTCTTGATAAAATGTAGCTCATTGGCTTCGCCACAGAATAGGAAATATAAATTAAATAACTGCAGGCTCTAAGAAGTTTGCGAACTAGCTCACAACTCCCGCCTAATAAATGTACAGCTGAGAATCTGGCTATTGAACCAAAATCCTACATTTTGCAGCCCTGTTTAATGCAAACAGACACACATACTCGCACATACCTAAATGTGTGCATAAACACAGATAATAAATCAAAAACAATAAAAATTTAACTAAAATTGCGAAGGAAAGCCAACACACATGGGTTTTAAATAGGCCTCTATGTGGGCGATGGTATAGTGAAGAATTAAGATTGGACGACAAAAACGGGACAGGGAATTGATAAATGATGCGCTCGCAAACAAAAATATTGCGTATACGCAGCAGCCAACATTTTATTTTACTATGCCAAACAAAGCACAAGGCAGCGAGACGCAACGCAAGGACGAAATAAAAGCAGGAGCACACATATGTCATTTATCTACTAAGGCAAATACAACATCATAGCTGTGTGAGGGTGTGGGTGTTCGTGTATGTGTTGGGGTCGCACAATTAAATTAACTTGTTTGCGAAGGTAATGGCTACGTGGATGGGTGTAAGTGTGGGTGTAAGAACGCTTTGCTGCTAATTTAAATGTGGCCGCTTTTGACAAACACACACACATGTGCTCGGCTTGGTCTCACCCTCTCATCCTTCCTCTGACTCTTTCCAGATGAGAATCCGGCGGCCATGCAAAAAAGCGCCGCGGTCGCTTTATTTGCCTTGACATCGGCTCTAAGTCGAGGACTCGTTTGCATTTTGGGACCTCTACTACAACTACAGCTACAACAACAACCGGCACCATATTAACTAGCAGCTGCTAAAACTGAAAGTTGCGGTTCTCAGTGAGATGGCATCTGTTAAGGAAGCATCGTCGTCCTCGTCGCTGTCGTCGTCATTATTAACAATGTTCTTGTACTGGCGATGCAGGCACGCACACATGCCCCCTTTTTTATGTTTTTTAGAAACTGCAAAAGGGGGAAAACACCAACAACATTGTCGTCGTCCTTGCCTCTGTTGCCATTTGTCCTTTCAAGTATAATGTGTTCCTTTTAATATTTACATTTCACTGTGCAAAACAAAGAGAGAGAGAGCACATTAATATATATTTTTTTTGTTTCATGACTGTGTGTCTTGTTCATAAGCAAAAGAAATGTGAAAGTAAAAGTAAAAGCGCGCATGAAAGAAATGGAAAGCGGACTACAAATGAGCCGCAGACATCAGTGGCAGGCGTCGCCAATGACGATGACGACGATGATGACGATGACGACGATGATGACGATGATGACGAAGACGGCGAGGTCTGTGTCTGCACACGACGCAGTCGACAGCACTCTTTGTAAATACCACAAGGTTGCGGAGCCGGCAGCCGAAGAGGCGGAGGGCAGAGACGGAAACACGGGCATGTGTGTTTTATTTCATTATTGCGCCCACTTTGGTGTAAAACAAAAGCCGCAATCACACACACTCCCACACACTCACACACACTCACACACTCACACTCACCCGCACAGTCCCACACCTTCTGACAGGGAACTTTATAATAATTTCATGGCAATGTTTTTAGTGTCGACGCTTCAGGCGACAAACGGATACACACACATACATACATATACACAACTTACACTAATTTGCAATGTATTATATTTAAATAACTCACACACACGCACACACACACACACACAGAGCACATAGGCACCTTACATGCATATAAATGTCAAACGAGAGCGAGACATCATCGTAATAAATATTATGACGAACTAAGAATAATCTTAAAAAATGCATTTATGTGCAAAACTACAGTTGGTACAACTAACTAATAGAAAAGGTGCCAAGTGTAATTTTGCAAATTAATATGCACGTGCTAGTAAATAATATGTGTAGGCATGAATTTACTAAATAATTAAGCAGGTTTTAGATAATTTATGTGATGATGATAAAATGATTATAAATACGAGTAAATACATGCATTCTTTCAATAACAATAAATAACTATAAAACGCCCGAACTTAAATGGTGTTAAGCGGTATTTAAATTAAATTAGCAATTAAATTTGATGGGCAAGGATGCGGCTAAGTACCAGTAAGCATGAATGAAATGTGAATTAACATTTTTTTCTGCCAAAATGCTTCCTTTCATACCCTTCACTGAAAAGTAAAGGATAACTACTTTTGGAGTCTATGTTTCAAAAAAGACTGGCAAACTACAAATAATACGTTTTATTGAACATTTCACAGATGTTTCTTTCATATAAGAACACCAACAGCATCAGATCAGAAGAGGTTATAGAATGATTTCATTTCAAAAGAGTCATTGTAAGGTGTTTTTTTTTTATCACAACAGGTTGCTGCATTTGATAATGCTCTCGCGGTGGTCTGCTATGCGAGTAGTTATTTAAGTGCATCTTTTAGAAGTGTGGAGCTACTGCTACTTATTATTTTTACAGAAAATTGTCGCAGGCGCTCGATGCAAGCGCAGTGCGTTAGGAAGGCACACCATACAGCTCTTGTTCTCACTTGTGGGTTTAATTCTACAAGAGCTAAATCATGGCCTAACGAGAACGCAGAGAAGGAATCGAAATATCTACAAATCGCAGAACCAAAGAAAAGTACAACACCACAGTTAGAAGTTATCGCCAGTGGTGATGATTTAGGATAGTGTGGGCTGTTTTTTCCCAAGTCGAGCTAGCACCTGGGAGTGGCCTAGTTATACAGTAAAGAGTCTACGGTGCGAAACTTTAGGTGTACTTTCATAAGTCGGTGCGCTTGAACGTGGAGCCCATGAAATTGATGCATATAGCTTCAAGAACTGATGCATCAAGGCAATCATAGGACAATAAACTGCTGAAAAGAAGCCCCAAATCCAGCGCATAAATGCAGATGGTCGAGAAGATCGTTGGATACATCTGTATCTCCGAAAATGATGCACGAACCCTGATTTGTTTCAATCTTGCCCAATTAAGTCACAGGTCAACTAACTACTTGTATAACACATATCCACTCTGCCTAACAATGCAAAAAACAAAACTTAAAAGAAGTTTCGTGGTTAGAGAGTCTATTCTATTCTTAGTTGTACAAAACAGTAAGTAGTATTGGTTTTCCTTTTTTTAATGGTTGTTATATAACTTCTCGAGGAAAGAACAGAATGAAATGTTGAGTCGTGGCAAAGCATGCCGTTCTTGTCTTAAATGGAATCTAATGGTATTGTATTAATTATTGCCGCAATGCTGCAGATGAGAGTGCGCATGGTTTTAATGAGACCAAGAAGAGAGGCTCCGATAAATGTGGAAAAACGAGGCTTGGTCGTAACACAGCTGCCTGCTAAGGTCCTCAAAAATGCGGGGAGAAGGTGGAATGAATTTCAAAAGAACACTTTCACTATTAAAGAACCGATGAACAGAGGATATATATTACAAACCGAACAAGGCATGGCAGAGCCCATATTTTTGTTACATATCCATGTACATGTCCATCTGCGCCTTACTCAATCCCAAACTATAGAGTATAATTTGGTGGGGAAAAATACTTATAAGTAGTAGGTTAACTATTTTGTACCGGAAAATATCCCGAGGAAATACTTATAAGTACTTAGCATAAGTTTTTTATAGTGGCTCTTCGCAATTGTAAGATTTGTTGCAACAGTGTTAATTATGCCCTGTACCCAAAGGGTAAAGTGGTATTAATACTAGTTTCGTGCGAATGTATGTAACACACAGAAGGCGGCGTGGCACACAAAGTGTTTATGTTATTGATCAGTATGAGAAGACGAGTAGATATAGCCATGTCAGTCTGTCTGTCCGTCCGTCTGTCCTTCTGTCTGTCCGTATGAACGCAATGATCTCAGAAAGTATAAGGGCTAGAATAACCAAACTTGGTATTCACGTTCTCCTAAGCCCTAAGCAGATCAAGTTTGTTTAGTTTTTTCAGATACACCCTCCACTCCCCTGCAGTTTCTTCTTTGATGCATCTTCACTTTTGTATCTATGTATGTATGTGATAAATATTTTTATAGCCTGTACCCAAAGGGTGAAAGGCTATTCTAGTTTTGTGCGAATGTATGTAACAGGCAGACCGAGTCGATGTAGCCCTGTCTGTCTGTCTGTCCGTCTGCCCGTCCGTATGAACACCTGGATCTCAGAGACTATAAGAGATAGAGACACCAAATTTTTCACAAAGATGCCTTATTTGTGTACGCTGTACAAGTTTGTTTTATTTTTTTTTTTTGATTTTCCCCCCACTTCCCCGTATGGGGGTTTTCCCGATTTTACATTCGTATAATCACCTATATCTCGGAGACTATAAGGCCTACGGTCACCAATGTCCGTATGCTTTATGTGAATACGCAGAAGCAAATCGCGATTTTCTCTAACTCCCGTAATTCTTGGAATTTCGAAGTCAAATTTTCCAAATACCCCCAGTTCGTTATTATGTGTCCGTATGCCAAGTTATACTATGATAGACCGATTTACCAAGAAGTTATAGCCATAAATATATTTGCAGCTGCAGCGCTGCTCTAGCGCTGGGCGCAGCTGTTGTTGATGTTGCTGTTTGATTGAAGGTAAAATCGATCAAAAATTTTTTTTTTAATTTTCTTAATTTTTTTTTTTCTATAATTATTGTAAACATTTGTACAGTAATAATATTGACTTAAATTTAAATAGTAAGTACATAAAAAGTGAAACGATGCCAAGTAAATTTTGGTTTTAATCTATTTTATTATAACCTGTACCCAAAGGGTACAAGGGTATATTAGTTTAGTACGAGTGCACATGGAACACACAGAAGGAGGCTTGGTAGACCCCACAAAGTATATATATTCTTGATCAGCATGACAAGCCGAGTCGATATAGCCATGTCCGTCTGTCCGTCTGTCCGTCTGTCTGTCCGTCTGTCTGTCTGTATGAACGCAAGGATCTCCGAAAGTATAAGAGCTAGAATAACCAAACTTGGTATACAGATTCTCCTGAGACCGAGAAAGGACGAGTTTGTTCATTTTTTCTGATCCACCCCCCCACTCCCCCCCTATTAACGATTTTCTATAACTCCCGTAATTCTTGGAATTTTGAACTAAAATTTGGTAGTCACATTAGGTTAGTAATTATATATATCCGTATACCAAGTTTCATTATGATAAAATGATCGGAAAGAAAGTTATAGCCATATAACCAGGTCCAATGCACACATACATACATATGTACAAGTACACAAATACGCATAAGGCACGATTCTGATGTAAATGTAAATGTATGTATGCATGCATGGAATATTTTATATTTAATTAGTTAATATTTAGTTAATTAATTAAATTAATTTAGTTAATTAATTTCATTAAATTAATTAATTAATTTAATTACTTTTTTGTGGGGCGGTACAGGGTATTTAAGAGTTGAGCCTGCTCGACTTTAGCATTCCTTTCTTGTTTTTCGAATCAGACATTTGCTTACTAACATTTTTCGTCTTCCATCTCCTCAATTTTTTCGAGTTGAGCCGCAAGTTCTCTCCTAAAGCATGGCTCGCACATGTTTCTAAACAAAAGTTGGAAAGCATGCTCTTGGCCCACTAATTTCAATAAATGTCTCGGCCATACGGTGACGCGATTTAATTGATATTTCACAACAAACAGCAACGGAGCGAGATTAAAAATAACAACCGCACAATTTCTACGAGGCACAAGATGGCGCCTTAAAACGGAACAAGGAGTAGCCCGGGACTCTGAGCTCGTTGGTGCAGACCCAATTAATGTGGCTATAGCACGTGTTCTGCATTAGCTAGAGCGGGCAGCAGGTCGAAAAATTTAAATACAATAATTGCCGTGCAGACGGAGAAACGGACTGGCTGGCCGAACTTGTTGCGCGGCGCAGCCATAACTCAAGGACGAAATGAGGCAAATGCGTTTTAATGGTTGCTCTGTGCATTTATTTTTATTTTCATTGTTTCTTTGTTTTCTAACACTCGCTTTTTAATTTAAATAAGCAGCAGGACTGACAACTGACAAGTGGCAAATACAAATTGCAAGACACATGCCAAATGCGAATGGTGGCAGTGACAATCCGGCATATCAATCATACGACGCGTTGGCAAACATTTGTCGGCTTACAGGAATGTCTTCAGCAGCGTGATATATGAGCCAGTTGTGCTGAGTATCTGCAATGAGTGCAACAAAGCAAACACACACATCCACAAACACAAAATGAAAAATAAACATTTATTAGCATAATCAAGGAGGCCCTCCCTGGTAACCACACCAAGCACCAACATACTAGTACAGTGGGCCAACAGACGCGCTTAAAAGGCAAACACTTTTTACGAGATTTGAATATTCATAGCTGCTTCTAAGTTTCAATAAGTCTTCAACTTCAAATGATTTTATTCTTTTTTCTACGCCGCTTTCTGACGACATATCGATAATGATAGCACTTAAAAATAATTTATTGAAAACAAATAATCCAGTTACCACGAACCCTTTAACCAAAAGGCTATGAATGAAATGATATATGTATATATATATTATATAATAAATTATGCAAATGTAGTCGTCCGTCTAACCGTTCCTTCGTTGTTCTGAATAAGCGTACGAACTTTGGAATTGGCTAATCCCACAGAGTCAGAAATTGGTACATACTTGTATATCGATTCTGTTAACAATTGCAATTCGGCCTATTTTAGGGAAAGTTATTAGTAAAACAATCCTATGCCGTCTTGTGCCCACTGCAAACAAATCAGTGCATTCGCTCTTCTCCTTTTTGCATCCTTTGTTTACAAGGTTATAGTAATGCGAACACCATATTTTGTTTGGCTCTTTACTGTCCGGCTCGCTCATAAATGACTTTGTAGCCAGGTGACGGAAATGGAAACCTTATAAAAATATATACATATATCAGGAAGAAGAAGCAGTGATTGAAACAGACAGACGAATGCTAAGATGCTTCATTATTTGTTCCAAACGTACAATCTAAAAGCAACTTATACGTAATATTACAGCAAAAGATATAGTTCATTACGCAGCTGTACAATTAATGTCAATTCGCCAGCATTAACCGGGTGGGAACACCAGAAAAACATCAGCCTTATTAACCTTATTATTTGCCAGTGAAACAAATTTTAAATTAAGAATAGAGCAGAGTTCCAGCTCATACTTTTGATGTCCTGTCTGCTGCATAAAGGTCAAATCCCTTCTATTGGATTTTCTGAATCTGAAACTGAGAAGCTCTCATTTGTTTTAGAAAATAGGTCTGTCGGCTAGAAATATGGCTAAAGCGAGATATCTTATGGCTGTATCACGACTACTCTACGATCATTTGTATCATAATATCATTTGGAGTTTAAAAAGGCCGGCCCTGGCACCACCGCGTATTGTATAATGTTGACCACTTAAGTAGTTAGGTTGGCCCACTGTGCGGTAGTTATATCGCCATCATCATCATCTCTGTTACATACCGAACTGAAGGCCGGCAGCGATGGTGTAAAAAACGGGACCGCAATTGTTTTTGCGCGTTGCGCACGCCGCAATATCATTAAAATCATTTTTCTAGTCTTCACATCGCATTTATACCACTCAATGTCGTACAACGTGTCCGCCACAGCCGCGCTCTGCGGGAGAAATGAGAAGAAATGAGAAGAAATGGGAAGAGAGGTGGGGGGAGGGGAGGGTGGCTTCATTTTGTTGTGTAATTAAAATTTTATCACAAGTGCAATTTGTGTATGGCGCATAATTTTTTATGTTTCGCTCTCAGCTCTGCTTAATGTTAGCGGCAAAATTGAAATTACAAGCAGGAAAGAAAAACAAACAAACAGCAAAAAAAAACAGAAATTGTGCTGCTGCTGGAAATACTCAAGTGTTTCTTGTTTCTGCTTTTGTTTTTGCTTTTGTTGCTGTGCGAGAGGATTACTAACACTCTCGCTGACATGATTGCCGCCATAGCAATAGATAAAGAGTTGCGTCAAGGCGGCGACGCTATAGCAGATGTAGGTTAAGCCGCTCAAGGAGGCGCTGTTCTGCAAGGACAGAAACGGGATAGAGAATTAGTTTTCTAGGAAAATAATACAAGTATTGGTTGCATAAATTACCTTACAGAAAAGCGTGTTCTTCTCAAAGTCATTACTTAACTTGAAAAGTATCTACATATTTCTGAAGTAGGGATTTGAACTTTAAAATAAATTTTAAATAGTTTTCCTAACGATGAATTAGTGTTGGGGCGAACAATGCAGTGCAGGTGTCTCGTGGCTAAGGGAATTCATAAAAGGTCCTATTCTAAGACGCCTGACTAGAGGCACACAAACACATACATGTATAGCAATTCTATACTTCAAAAATGTATAATTATCAGGGTTAACTTCACAAATAAGTTCGAGAAAACACACCTCAAGTACTTAGACTCGTTTTTGCTTAAGCCCCTTTTGATAGACTTACCATTCCATTTGAACTATCGACAAATTCTAGCCATTTTCTTAGAAAGAAGGTCTTACTTTTGTTAATATGTACCTCTTCGAAAAGTTTCTTATTGAAGATCGATAAGTTGATTGATAAATAAACTATGTGTATAATCAGGCATTATTTCGATTCCTAAAATCACAAGAAAAGTACTGTAAGTTACTAATTTCCAAAATAATGTTTGTGGCAGCTTAAAACTGCTAGTAACTTTTCAAAGTAAAACATGCTCCTATATGATGATGAGCTGTATTCGAATTGCGTTTTGATGTTACTATTTCACACCTGACTGGCGAAGACCAGCTGAGGATAGGCGGTCATTAATCTGCTGTTTATTAATTTCTGAAATTGTTATTGCATCTGCATCACATGCATTAGACGGCATTCAGTTTGATATTTGTTTGTATGTCATCCTCATTTTATGTCCACATAACTGCTTACATTGCAAAATATGTTTGGAATTCATGTTTAATATAGGAATAACAATCGCAGCAGGAAATGTCCACAACGCTTGGTGGCCTTCAAAACTTTTCTGATTTATATATTATTTGTGTATTCCTCTGCTTTACTCTATTTTATAAACAACCGGAGCCAATCATATAACGAACGTTTTTTATTTTAAATTTAGAACATGTCTGTAAACATGCATAAAGAGTCCATTAAAAGCATTACGTTAAGAATAATGAGTCAATGTTATTAAAGAATAAGCCTGGCAATATTTTTACTGTCCCAGATGTTCCGTATGGCAATCAGTTCACCAGTCAATTGCATCTTTCATTCGATGAAGCGTACCTTGCTACCTCGTTTTTATGTAAAAATCCCTATTGCCAGTTGGTGTGTCATATATTCAAAAAGCCTATCCGAGAATTAGCCAGGCTTACTAGCATGCCAGAGAAAATTTGTTGGAATGTTCGACTGTGCACAGACGTTTTCGCTTTAGGCTGACTCAATACTGTGTGTCCAACAAGCTACTAAATTATTTAAGGAAAACATTAGCTTGTACAAGAGGTCATAAACAAAATTTTCATAGAAAGTTGATATTCACATTCACATTTTAATTATTATTCACATTTTGAATAGAATTTACTTATGATTTTAGTAGGATATAGTGTTTCCCTATTTTTATTTGACCAATTGCAACCATCAGGACATGGATTGACCAACTTTTGAAGAACGAATTTGTCCATTCTTGGCCATTCCTAGACAATGGCCTCTCTTTCATTTTTTAAAGGTCAAATTGTTTTCCACACCTATAAACTTTGCCTGATAGGATGCCCTAAAGGTCCTCAATTGAATTTGAATCCGGACTTATTGCAGCACACTGCATTAAGGGAATATTTCTTGTCTCGAAAAATGTCATGCCAATCGTGCAACATGTATTGGAGCGTTATCCTGCTGAAATTTCTAATTCTCTCCATGGAAATCTTTTGGAAATGGTATAGTTCGCTGCCCAGGAGAACCGTATACATTTGCGCATTCAGCCTGCTATAAAGCATATTGGTACCTTTCCAAAGGAGCTAAAAGCTGCCCATATCATGAGTGAGCCTCCACTATGGTTGCAAATCTGTCGGGGATCACTTGAGTTGCTCCCATACTTTTGGTTTCTATCTTGGCCATCTAAATTAAACATTTTTCATTACTGAAGTTGACCGTTTTAAATTCCCTGTCCCAAACATTTTATTTTTCGTAAAATGCAAGACGGACCATTTTATGTCGGTGCAATAGCTTTGGTTTATGCATCTTGGGGTCATATGGAGTCTCCAATAGGATGACCCATATGTTTCAACTTAAGCCCAGTTATTGGCATCTTTAATTCTGCCCTGACTTGGGCGCAGCTCATTCATGCCTTTTAGTACGGTCCCCACCTATGGGAACACCCCCTTTCCGATGGTTTTGAGCATATTTTTTCGGAAATTATTAAAAGTTTGAGACGTTTTTCCGATGTTTGCTTAGTGCTTTAACAATAACACCGACTTTAATGTTACAATCAGCCATAGCTATGATTTTTATTTCATTTTCTGTGTTTAATTCGTTTCCGCGGGGCATTGTAAGTTATTAATAATTTTAAGTTCGCCAAAACACAACGATACTGCTTTTAAGAAGCCTCCAATAATTCTGCTAGACAATTAAATTTTTTTTCCGGAGTTAATACACTATGTGTCTCACACTTAAAATGTAAAAGGAAAAATTGCACAAATATAAATTTTCTATGAAACTCGTGACTTGGTATTCTTCTTAATTGTAACGGTACTATAGATTAAGCGCTGATAAAAAACAAATGTATGACAAAACATCACAAAGCATAAGGGATAAAATTTGTGTACACAAAACATATACAAGTATATCTCTATTAAAATATCGGTAATATCAAAAACCAATTTTGCACAAATATCAATTATACTGAGATAAATAGAACTATTGCTTTATGCTATTTTTAAGAGCATCCCAAGCGGTTTTTGGTCTCTTCACTATTGTATGCGGCCGTTCAAAACCTCAAAATTATCGCGAAAATCAATAAATTCAATCAATCCGTATGATGTGCGTATTAAAAATTAAATTTTATATCAGATTGTTAAAACGTTTCCCGACCATTCAGCTTGAGATAATACGTACAGCATTGAAGATTGAATTGCATGACGAAGATTCCTTTCCCGACTTATATATGTTTACACGAACTATTTGAGTTACTTTTGATAAAGATACAGATACATTGTTGAATCATCTACTATTTACAGAATTTTAAGCTTAAGAGTCCTGCTATAGAATTCAGAGTCCTTCTATTAAATGTTGAGCATACTTGTACAAATCCCGGACATACGTACATATACAGCAGACTATCTCGAAACTGGCAAGCTTAAAGACCACGACTATAACCATTAAACATATGAAAGATAAATTTAAAAACTTTTGGCAGCGCGTATTTATGCATGTGCTTATACATTTCTACCAAAGCGAGCAAACAAACCAATCCGCAGACACGGACTCACATACTATGGATAGATGAACAAACTCACCAACATGATATCCAAAATTGTAGTACACAAAACGAAGGCTGCCGACAGGAAATGCATTAAAACGATAACGGTAAATTGACGCGTCAGGTCCGTGCACAAATCGATAATCGCATTGTGGCGCTCAATAATAACTTTAAGTCTCCCCTGAATCAGGGCATTCACCGACGGCGAATAGAATTCAACTTTACAGTTGAGATAATGGTCATGAAATTAAAGAAAGTTTGGCAAGTGTTGGACAGACTTGGCACCACTAGACTCACCATCGTGCAGCCCAACAAATATACTCCTGATGTTGTGCTGCACCAGTCGGAACACTCCACAGATGTACAGGTAGCTACACAAAAAGAATCCATCGACGCTGCTGAATACACACACAGTACAGAAGCCCGAGGACGTGAGTAGCGCATATGTGAAAGGAAACATCGGCTGCTTTGTGGAAAAGTCGGGCAATCTGTGAAGCAGAAGTGGGTAAAAATTTGTAGCTGGTTGGCTTTAGTTTGACGGATTCATGAACAGATCATCATGGGATTTTGATAGAAAATATATGTACAATTTATTTGTATATTGTATTCTTATATTATTTTATTTATTTATTATTGTTCATACAAAAACAAACTGCCATTGAGTTGTTATCGTTTAGCTGCAGTAATCTATTTAAGTAAAATTTGCGTAACTTTGGATTTTGTTATTATATTATATTATTATATATATTATATTATTACTTTTAAAGGAAGGTATTTTTTATGCTTTCGTAGAAAGCAAGCTCTCTAAATTTACTTTCACAGTATGTACAGTATATATAATATATACGGGTATACAAATATACATACAAATAAATATACATCCCTCTTGAATTAGAAATTGACTGAAGTGTTACGCGCTTTGGTATTATCTTTTCTACTCAGTTTTTATCTTCTCGAATTTATAAGTAGATTTCAAATTTTACAAATGTATTTAATGCACATAAGTAACATAGAATAAAAACTCATTAAACGGCTTGTCTAGAGGTATGTATGTATATATATCGACTCTATAGCTTTAGGTCTTCTTTCAAAACTATTTTATACGAATTCCATTTAAATTCACTTAATTGACTTTTATTTCTAAGTGCAGATTTTGCGGTTCTAAATAAACGTTAGACGAGCAATCTTCAAGCAATTTGAAAGTAATACTGTTGAATACTTTACAGAGTCAATTAGCTGTAATATTAGTGTAAATGGTTTGGTGGTGATTTCGTGATCACATGGACTACAATTCATGGTATTTGTACTATGTATGTACTATAGCTAATGCGAGAAATATGTACCAATATATCCGGAACGAATAAATTAAACTGCCGAAAATTTTTTAAATTTACATTTACACCCTACGCAAAATTCCATTAAAATTGAAAGCATTTTTTAAGAGTATATGACAACATTCTCAATATTTGATTTTAATATCGCTAAAAAAATTAGTACTGTCATTTCGCATATTTATCAGCTGATATCATGGGATTCTCTGCCATGGGCGGTTTCAAAATTTCAGAGGCAAGTCGCCTTCAAGTTTCAACCCGATAGCTCTCAGCCTGCCTGGGATAGCCATTGAAGCAAGCAGATAATGATTGTGTAGTGAATGTACCTATAATATGTGGTTTACAATTGTTGCTTACTCAATCACTAAAAACAACATACCCTATATTTGTTCAGTAGAGGCTTTAAAAAGATCAAAATTGTATTTAAGTTTCAACCGATAAAAAGACAATTTGCTTGATTTAAATGTATCTTCAAATTCGGACTTACAATTGCAAAATGAATTATTTTCCCTCCCAAATATCAGAGTGTCAATGCTTCCACTTACATAATGTTGAAAGGCAAATCCACATTTCTGGGCAGCCCGTACCAACGCCTGTAGGCATGCATTACCAAAGGTTGGAGATTGAAGGCCGTGTTGGTTAGACTGCCGGATACGAGCAGCAACAGCGCCAATTTATTGGCTGTTTTCGAGAGCTGTGCCAGCATATGCTGATCAGCTGCATCATCTATATATGTTTATGCCTCATTATTCTAATATTACTCCATTAGCCCAGAAAGTTTACTGCTCACCCGCTGCCCACATCATTTTCCTGAGACGCTGTACCAGCGAATGCCATTCCCGATTATGGACAAAGAAGATTGTCATCTTCAGCACGCAAACGGCTTTGGTGGTACCCGGGCAGAAGGCCTCCAGTGCGGTCACCAGATTGCTTATATAGAGCACTCCGTACAGATTCTCGCCCACGGCGCCCATCAGCACCACGAAGAAGCTGAAGCCGAAGACCAGATTCACATAGAAGGCACGTCGTTCCTGAGGCCAGATGCCCACAACGTGGCCTGGAAGAGAGGGTATGTGGTAGAAGCCCCGCGCTAAGGCCGATGAGGGCATTGTTTATTGATGGTCTTCACACTTGAGCCTCCGCCGGCAAATGTCAAATGCAAAGTCGATTACTGATGTGGCTTACTTCTGCTGCTACTGCTACTGATGGTGACTACTGCGGTCAACTGTCTGCTTGCGGCTACGTTTTCTGAGCTCTTTATAAGTGCACATTGATGGACGGCTGAGCTGGTGGTCATGCAGCTAATTGGCGGGCGAGCAAAGGGGAAGGGGAAGGGGGCAGCGATATAGGAGTGGATTTGATTATTTAGAGCTGTGGGCGTCTTGGCAAGTTTTGTTTTGCTGCGTGTTTTTGACTTTAGTTTAAAAAGTTTTAATTGTTTTACTGATTACTTTCTCGGTTGCAACACACAGCTTTCCGTTGCACATTGGGTCCCAAATTAAAATGAAATGGAGAAAGTATTAAAGATTAACTTTAATCCAAAATGTAGATATACTACTGCGTTTTTCTTTTTTCATTATAAATAAAACTAGGAAAGATAATTAGTATGTTTAAAGAAGCTTCGGCTTTTCATTTTATATCAATATTCATGTTTGCTTTATTTATTCTAGCTATAACTCTCATTAAAATTACTTATTACAGTTCGGTATTTTTGTTAAATGCTCTCCACTATATTTTGTTAATTTATGTAATAAACATATTTTCTGCACAAATATAAAAAATGTTTAATTACGCAGCTGATTTCGTTTTCATAAATTCTGTGGCCGTATCTTCCGAAAACAGTTTTGTCAAACTGAAGAATATGCATGGTTTTCTGAACAACTGCAATAACAAATCAGTAGTTATTTATTGAAATAACTTTAATTTCCCTTCATATTTATAAATAAATAAATAAAAGTGCTTGAAAAAAATTTACTGCAGAAAATAAGGTCAAACAAAATATTAATTGACGATTTGGTAAAATATTTGTATTACTTCCCCGAATCCGGCTTTAGCTTCACACGATAATTTTATTTCTTTATTTAATTACTATATTTTTATGTCAACAAACTGACTGTCGGCATGGGAAAACAATATGAAAGTTATAAAAAAGCCTTATAAGCTAAGAAAGCCAAAGTACAAGAAATCTAATCCAATAACAATAATATCCCATAAACGCCTTCTACTCAGAAATATTATTGGCCTTTCGGCCAGCTATGTCCCAACTCACAGACAAGGGTGGCCAGAGGCGTCAATAGATACCGGTAGTCTTAATAAATGAGGTCCCACAACAGTTGCCTGGTAAGGTCCTCATTAATAAATTCATTTCGCCAAAAGTAAAAGTGAAGCCTGCAAACAACAAGCTGCTAAATGTGAAGACAAAAACAAAAGCTACAGATGATAAAGTAAAAAATTACACGATGTGGAGAAACGTACCGCAAGTACAAGAGAAATACAAAAGTTTTTAATATTCAAACCAATGTCCAGTGTACATTTTCTTTTGTTGTCGCTTTTACTGCCTTGCCTGCCTAACTTATTGACTTCCTCTATCTGCCGTGCACTCACACTCCATGTCTTACACCTGATTTTTGTTTCACAATATTGTAATTCTTTTTAATTGTCTTAATTGTGCATTTTGTTTATATTTCAATTCCTTGACTTTTTAACTTGTTTCTGTCCTTTGCTCAACAAACAAAAACTAAGACCTATATAATTAATTTAATTGTTTTTTGGTCCTTCGCTCTAATTATGGGTTATGAAATTTTTTATTGAAGACTACTCTTAACAAGTTTTTCCATTTGCACAAGGTATAGTATATTCAAAATGCCAGCAGCAGTCAGATAGCCATGCATACCTATGCATAATCAGCACGCAATCAATTAAATATCGGATTCGAATACCGCTACGCACCCCAGACGATATTCAAAGCCCCTGCAGTAGCAGGTAAAATTGAAATGCCAGTAATTGCATTTTTTCATTCGCACAAGCCGTTTGGGCTGTGCAAAAGGTTGGCATTTGGGTGTACCGGAAT
This sequence comes from Scaptodrosophila lebanonensis, assembly GCF_003285725.1. Lineage (NCBI taxonomy): Eukaryota > Metazoa > Arthropoda > Insecta > Diptera > Drosophilidae > Scaptodrosophila > Scaptodrosophila lebanonensis. Next base: position 2,789,463 of record NW_022060738.1, read on the forward strand.
GTGCGATGGACCATTATACATAACTAGTATATGCATGAAAAAGTACTTTGACAATTTGTAAAAGAATTAGAAACAGTATGCGTACCAACGTAATCGCGCCAGCTAAGCCTGCTATTGAGAACGATCAATTGATTTTGATGCGCTCAAAAAGTTTTATGTTGTAAATGTGGAACAAAATAAAACAAACAAAAACACTCAGAAAAATATGTCCAAAATCTCCTTAAAATTAAGAAAATCGGCCCTAACAATGCAACTGAAATCAGAGCTAGCCATACTTTTAAGAAAGTTTCTTTCTAGAGACAAGTGTTCTTTGCGTTGGAAATTAAATAAATATTTCTACAAAATTAGTAAAATTATTTCTAAAGCATTAATTTTTTTTCGAAATACTGCAGTTTTGTACATTTTCGAGGCATTGGCTCATTAAATGTTGGAGGCAAACAATTTATTTATGCCTTGAAATACTCTTAAACCACAGCATGGGGTACTGTGTACTGTGTCTTAATGGTTTTGAGCTTTTATCTAACTTGGTCCAGAACCAGCCATTTCACATACTTGCATTTTTTACAAAAGTATATATGATACAAGTATATAATATGCTTTGAGCTGTGAACATGTGCCCAGGAAAAAATTGCTAAAAGATTGTTGAGTCGAGCGGCCAGTACAGTGTCAAGTACAGTGACCAACTAAATACTTATACTTATATACTCGAAATATTATTATGCTAAAGTGTGGCTGTCATGTAAATTTTTAAGTATAATAGTATTAATAATAAATGCATTCCATAACGTTTATTACTAATATTGTTTCTTTCTGATCAACGAATTGTAGAAGGAAGATAGCTGCTTTCCTGTCCGAAAATGCTGCAAAGATTAAAAGTTTAAAACACGCGGCAGCCCCTTCACTGAACAATGTTTGCACAAATAATAAAGTTGTTTAACAAAATACTTATGTACCTGTATAACTTATTCTACAAAGCTCTTTTCTTTGTATTTATTATGATATACCTAGTAGGCCAATCGCCCTTCAGTAGAAGTACCGCTGAGTCCCGCCCACTTGGTAGAGAGCCACATACGTGTGGAGGAACTGCTGAGCCAGCTTCTGCTGACCTGTGTAGATTTGTTGCCGGAGAACCACACCCGCCTTTGGAGGCACTGCTGTGTCAGCTTCTGTTGACCTGTATACGAGTAATGCCTGTTAATAATGTTAGCATAATTTCCATAATTTCTCCATCATAGCTTGAAGCTAAAAAAATATTCTGTGTATGGGTCATTAATTTCCTGTAGATGCTTCTGATCCTGAGTTGATTTTGGAAAAGTCCATTGCTAAAGGTCAATGAAGCTTATTTTATTTAGAGTCGATGGATGCCGGAGTGCATTAGTGACCGCATGTCGGTCAAGCAAATAAAACCAGCAGCAGCGGCAACTGGACATGTTCTAATCCAGTTAGAACAGCTTTATCAACGCCTAGTCGAGCATCCGAGCAGCCGAGTGGCCACTTGTGAGATAGGCCCTATTATACATAACTGGAGCAGAGAAGCTGGCAAACACGCCCACATATTCAAATGCATTTGCAGTTTATTTTATTTGTGTGTGGCGCACTGCACAGGTGTTTAGGTTTGTGTGTGTGTGTGTGTGGCACATATCAACATGTCAGTTGTGTTTGTGCCTATGCTTGGGCTCTCGCACACCCTTCACCTACTATTCCTGGATATTCAATAAGTGGCACACAGCCCGACATCAGCTTCAGCACCAGCAGTAGCAACAACAACAACGGGTCAACATGGCGTATGCGCAACTTATGCCGCATAAGCACACGGCAAGTGTTTGCATGTTTGCAGTTCAACTGTTGGCCATGCAGCCAACATAATGATGGAAACGTGATAGACGTACATTTAAGAATATGAATGATCGTTTTACGATGTTGAGAATAGGCCTTAAGTAGCAGTTCTCACCAATCCGGGCAAGTTTTTCGATCATTTACAAAAAATATCTATGTACGAAGCGTCTTCTAAACTTCTTAAATGTTGTCCGCCCTTTTCAAAACCAAACTATTATAAAATTTGCTCCTATTCTTATAGATGAACAGTCCGACGAATTAACGGATATATATTCGAAAATATATGTGCATTTAATGGTTGGAGCGACTGCCACGCTTATTTCTGCATGTTACAATATTATTGAAAGTTCGCACAGCACCACATCGGTTGTGAGCATTTAGGAACGAGATCAAATCTGTTATATTAAAAAAGTTTGAAGTTTGTTTTGACTTTATATAGTTTTATTCATTTTTTCACTCCCTTATTTCTTATATTTTTATTAAAATTTAATGAATGGTGAAGCCAAATGTTTTGGTCCTTCATATCAATAACAAATTGGAACTTTTAACTTTTCGAATTTGTTGATACTCACTATCCCATCTCTATTTACAACTACACAGATTTATTGTGTGTGTGGGCACTAGATTAATCCACACGTTACATTTATAAAGTGACCATAAAGCATTTCAAGGATGAGACTCGAATAGAGAGCCAAGAGAAGTACGTTTGGAGCAGGCGACTGGCATCCATAGCAATTGGGCCACTCAGCCAATAATGTAATATGCAAATTCCAGGCTTAAACAAGCTTATGTGTCAGTAGCACAAGCCGCTCAAGGAATGCTTGCCAATTGCTTCTACTGCCTTGTAGCATCAAGCTGTACCTTCAACGGCCCAAAAGGGTTGCACGAGATAACGGTAGAAATAATGGCCCCATGTTGTTGTTTCTATTGCTATTGCTATTGCACTTGTCAGCCGATGTCAACGTCAACAGCTTTTTGCGAGGGTGCCGACCAAGAGGCTCTAGTCCAGCCTATTCGCTGTCCGCACCATTGTTTCGATGCGACATTTGACATCGATAGGTTCCTCTATGGTTCAGATTTTGGCTGTAGGAGACAGCCAGGCCTATTCTTTGTTTGATTAACTCGAGTCTTCTTTAAATTATCAGTTGAGAGTATTAATTGTTCTTTTGTTACTTCATATAGATTTGGAGTACCAATCGGAATACTAGGCCTTGATTGGAATCTATATCACTATAATATACCCCCACTAAGCTAAATGCAGTTGAAATTGTCAATAATACTATATTTTTGAAGCTGTACATAAAAGTTTCAGTTCCATGTCAACCAATAGGTACTGACTATTGGTATTGTTTACCCAGTACAGTACTCAATCCATTGAATTCCATACGGTTAGATGTTAATAAATTGACTTTATAACAAATATAATGAATCGCTGTTATAAAGTATCAACCATCCAATTACCTATCTTAGAGTTTTGATGCGAGCCTTAGGTTCTTGTTGCTATTCACTTCAGTTTACTACATATTTCCATAACAAACTCGAACATATTTAATTCGTATCAGCAACCAACATTTGAATTCAAATAAAGACGTAACAATACACTTCCTTTTGCCGTGTAGGTCCATTTGCTAGTATTCCGAGCTATTTGGCTTCAGAGAAACTTATTAAAATTAATAAACAAAACTCAATTAACAACAATTGCCGATATTATAATGGAGAAGATATTGAAGGAGCTATCTATGAAACACAACTTGACTCCTCGATTTCAAAATCATACTTGTAGGTATTCTATATTATGTTTGCACTGAGACTTTAGAGGGAGCAGAGCACAGCAGAGAAAATGCATAAACCACAAATAACTACCATTCCAGACACCCGCAAGAAAAGGTATTACAAGTAGGTACAGCAATGCTTGGCTATATATGATGATGTTGCAGCACTCACACGAATGACCACAGCAAATAAATAAATAACAATATATCATAATAATATATGAATGTAACTATGAACTTATTTGCAATATGCCTGCATTTGAAACCATTTTCTTAATTGGCGTTAAGTGTATTGGCAGCACTGCTAATAAAAATCCTTATAGTATGTCTCTTTTTTGGGTAAAGCGCAGCCAAATCCTCATTTACTGCTCAGCTCTCGCTACACCAGTTTTCCATTAAAAATTGGAAGCCCACGCCCTAAGCCTCAAGCCGACACCACCATTGTCGCCAGTATACTCGGTATTGCCTAGATTGTCGCTGTGTGCGTGTGCATGTGCGTGACAATTGCATTTTTGCATTTCCGCTTCCGCCTGCCGTCGTGTCTTCCTTCCTGCTCTTCCTCTCTGCCTCTCTGCTTGGACTGCCTGAACTTTGACGCACTTTGTTCGCATTTGCAGACGCGCTTCTTGCACTCATTTTTGGCATTTTATGCGGCCTTGGCCGCCCGTCGTTGCCACTCATCCATAAATTTGAACGGTTGCATTCACATCCGTACTTACTCGTACTTACTTGGGCCCGGCGCATTATATATATCACTGTCGTCCGTGTTCTGTGTACCGTGTTCGTCATCGGACGCCTTCCACTGCCAAATACATTGAGTTATGCAGGCCAATAAATTCTTTGTTTGTTTTCACTTGCATTAACATCAATGCTCATAAATTGCCCAGTTGGCTAATCCTTTGCCAAAGCACGTTGCTGACACTGTGCAATGGCGCGAATAATTTATTTAACAAGCCGAAATGTTATTGAATAAAGAGTCCGACAGCTTATGCGCATTTTCTGCTCTCCCAGTCATAATAGTTATGTACATTAGCATTAATTATGCAACAGGATGTCACCGTGCGTATGATTAACCCTAAATTCGGGCTCTCAAAGTGCATAATTTTAATTTGCAGCGTTACAAGGGCGCAGCCACAGCGCCGACTCAACCACATTTCACGCCTATTTTGTGCGAATTAGCAACAGCATTCGATGCAACGAATCATATTTAATGTGACAAATCGTGGGCTGTTTACAAAATTAAATGTGAGTCCGGAGTAAAATAAAATTTTAAAAAAACACAATCCTCAGTGTTTGGCACCCCTTTTACCCAAATACGAGTATGTTTGTCTACACCCATTCCAACGATGGCAAATGTGGGACACAGCTGTGATTTCGCATGTAATTGAAATAGCTTTTTAAAATATCATATCTTTCGAAACAATCCCGATACTAGTTTATATATATATAAATAGAAAGAAATGTAAAAACAGTTGAGATTTCAATGCGTATATCTTCACCTGGCCAATCTTTTTTATATTTTCATATAGCAAACAGCACTTTCAGTTGGAAATATCAATCAATGTTTTTATACGCGACTTGTATATAAAAAATCTCTCCCACTATAGTAAACTTGCCATGTAATAAGTGGCATAAATATAAACGATCATATAAAACTTTGACTCGCAGCGGCGCAAATCTTCTATGCATGGCACTTTATACAACTTTTATGGCATATAATTTAAATGCTCCAGCTCGGTGGAGCCATAGGGGTGGGGGCTGAGACTAAACTACTAAAACAACCCACGTGAAAGTTATAACTAAGCAGTAAATGCGCAAAACCAAGCGTAGATATATGAGCACACATACGAGCACACCTCCAGACAAATACGCAGATACACACTCACACACACATTTGCTGGTGTGTGCGGACCATAAAATGCAGAGCTGCAGCTTCAAATCCGCGCAAAAGGATGCACACTTCTGGCAAAACGGCGACGACACATAAACTACAGCAGCAGCAACAACAGCAACAACAGCAACAACAGAGCCAACAGTGGCAACAATGAGCCAAGCGATGTGTTGCCCATTTCAAAGCAAAGATTCACATACGTATGTGTGAAAATTGTTTGACGCACACATACATACACACACACACACACACGCTCGCATACAAACAAATACTTGTGTATGAACGCTAAACCAGCGACGCATTTCCACAAACAAGCAAAGGAAACACGCGTGCCCAGGAGAGTGTTTATTCGGAGGTAGAGCTGGAGGGGAGAGGGCGGAGAGAATGGAAATGCAATTGAAAAATGCCACGGTTTTGCATAAATCAGCAGAAAAGCGCCGAAAATGGCATGCAAACAGTCAACGACTAGGGCAGGAGTAGCAACCAAGCAGCAGCAACAGCAACAACAACATCAACAGCAGCAACGGCAAGGACAACAAACATGCAACGCAACTACAAATATGGCCAACAGCTGGACAGGCAACAGTGCCAACATAAACATGGCCGGCAAGCGAGACACGCGCCACCAGCCGCAGATATAATTTACTGATAATGCAATTGCCGTTAAAACGGCTGTTGAACGTGCATGCCCAAGGCACCTTTTCGCACCCTACAACACGATGGGGCATCTACGAAACCTATACATACTATGAACAGTTTACCAATATTGTCACAGCTAATTGTATTCACAGACGACAATAATATATTTTATTTTTATTCTACTTGATTTGAGAAAACCGTAAATATATAAAATATTAATACATTATATTTTATATATAACTTAAAAGATCAGAAAAACTCAAAATAAAAAATAAAAAAATATACAATATTGTCTATTAACGCCTCCAGCAATTTATTAGCCAGTGAGTAGAAGGGAACACTTAACGCTAGTTCATAACTAGATTAATTAAGGACCAAAAAGAGAGAAGAGAAATCATCCAGCCCCAGTCCGGCATACATACGTATTTACAAGTATATTGATTACGAATGAATGAAAATGCAACAAATATGAAGTATTTGAAGTCAAAAGTTGATGTTCAGGAGACTTTAAACCCAATATCCAATAGCATCTCGTAACTACTCGTACTTCGCCCGAATTACTCCTAAAATTTATCAGAACTAATTAAGCTAAACATACACTTTCAAAAATAAATATACACGTAAACACCATATAAAAGAATATACATACTACAATGTGATGGCTAACAATAAAAAAGTCATGTTTCACTTCCTTAAATTATACCCAAATGATTCATAACAAATAGAGATAATGTTAGGCAAGCTTGAAATGGCTGGAGTGCTGGTGTTCACCCGCCCACTTAGACATTGGAGGTCCGTTGTAATACCATGTAATCCCTAATTATGCTGAACGGTCTTCAGCTGTCTGGTGGTATTTAAAAATTGTACTAGGTCCATGAGTTCTCTACTTCCGAGAGGCCGTTTAAGAAAGGTTTCCCTAGGGTGCGTACCGTGCATCTGCACCTGCACTTTTCTTCTTCTCCTCCTCGTCTCTGCAGCTTCTGCTGCAAGCGTTCAACGGGATGTTCAGTCTCGATGCATGTCTGCCAATCGGGCCCGTGAGGGTCCCACCACCATGGAGATTTCAGTCCTTTTTAACTTTGCAAGCTTTAATGTCCTTTTTATGTGAAGGGATGGTCAGGTAAGCCTTGCTCGAACACACGATTTTGTGCTCTCCCAGCGTTGCTCTGCCATAGAACGTGCATGGTTGCGCGTCAGGAGCCGAAAGGATGTTCCCTTTCGGGTAGGATGCTTGCGTTTGTTCCCTCCCTTGCCAGCTCGTCTGCAATTCAGTTTCCCTCAATATTCCGGTGTTCTGGCACCCATATTTTTTTGTCTTCGTATTTTATTTAAAACTGTCCATCATGGACAATCATTAAATTGGATAAAGATAAACTTCACAGTTTATTATTTCATTTGGAGTGTGGTTGTAGTATCCGGCTAGTCCCTGGGGAGGTCCAGAGGATGGGTCCTGAGCAGGTCTGGCACCCATATGAGACTAGTACTGACCTGCTGTCAGTCGGAGATAATGTAGCAAAGTAAAAAAATTGTATTAATAATAATCATCTTTATCTGCACAAGCAGCAATATTATATAACTTAAACACATTTCATATTTATATGTACCCGTATATTAATTATCGACACTCTTTCAGCAGCTCGGAAGGGTATTTAGCCCTCGACCTGTGGGAGGAATGTCATTTCTTGTTTCAGCAACATTTTGGGCAGCAATGTAAGCAGAAATGTCCAACTGCAGTTGCTGTTGCAGCAGAAGCAGCAACAACAGCTTCCGGTTTTGCATAGGCCACAAAACGGTACTAAGCTTCGACTAAAGCAACACGAACCAATTGCGCTGAAATTTGCAGAAAAATTTGTCAAACGTTTGGAGGGGGTTAGGGTGCAGGATACTGCATATAAATATTGCAGAGAAATGACTCGGCGAAATACTCCCCGCTGCTCTCTGGTGATGGTGCTGCTGCTGCTGTTGCTGGCGCTGACAGTTTTTTCTCAAGTGCCCGCCATCGTCGCCGTCCTCGCTGTTGCCGGAAGCGGAAGCGTATAGAAAACATTGCAGTCCATCACAATCGCAATGGCAATGGCACAGAGCTCTGTCTGCTCTGCTATGTTGTGCATACAAATTTGATTTGCTTTGGCTGCAAACGATTGCAGTTCATCCTCCCACGACCTACCGCCCTCCCACTCCATTTATAACTTTAATGTTGCACGTTCTGTGTGGCATGTCGTAAAACTTTCAATTTGCTTATTTTACGCTTTCGTTTGTGTTGCCTTTCCACTGGTTTCCGTGGCTGACATCCGCGTTGTTTTCAAAATGAACTCGTGGTTGCCTCGCCATTTTCTAGTTGTCATTACTTGATGTTATTTCTCTTTAACGTCCTCCAAGATTGTCGTTAAATACTAGTTCCTGGTGCAATCGGCATTGGCTTGCCAGCAGCATTACATTACAAATTTCTTTTTGCTGTTTAATGTATGTTGTGCTGTGCATTGTGCATTAAGCTTAACAAGAAAATTGTACCAATTATGCTTAATTAACTAACATATCCATTGCACTGAGCGCTCCTTCCTGATTACCTGAACTTATTCCAGTTATCGAAAAGTAGAATGAACTAACAGACGTAATAGATAGGTAGATAGGTAGATAGGTGTCTGCGATGCCACCTTCTGTGTGTTTCATGCATTCACACTAAACTAATATATCCTATGAGTGAGATTCCTATTTACTAATTAAAACACAATAACATTTCTTCTACGAGACTCTTTTTTTAATAGATGAAATAAATACCTTTCATTTATTAAGCGTTTTATTATGAAATGTTGCTTGTTGAAATCCAAAAGGCTGATTGAAGTACATTGTTAAATGGTTAGTTGTTAACTATATACGAGTATGCGTTGAGTCCTATTCAGAATCGTAACTTATTTAATTTATACAATTTACTGCTCAATTTTCAATTTAACTTCGCACATATGTAATGTACTATGTGCAGCTGTGCAGTACACATATATTTGTATTGTTAGTCTCAACAATTTGTTGCTACTTATTTCATTTTGTGCTGTGTTGACTTCCTTTGGTAATGAGCTTTTAAACTCCACTCCATTGCACAATTTCACCAGAACATCCTATTGTCTGAGTTTCCAGCATATACTTTCAATTGTCAATTCAACTTGCCTTCATAAGAGCTTGGTAGCTTAGTTGGCCTAACACCCTTGACCATAAAACTTAGATAACTTGCCTTAATTATACGCACACCGATTTATTTCAAGCCTTATATAACATTATTATTTAATACACCGATGTCCATGGAAGGAAAAATAACTCCTACTGGTACAATTGCTTGTTTAAGATATCTTAAGCTAATTTAATATACAAGTATAATTTGATAATTCTTGATTTTCGTACCAAAAACTTATCACCATCACAACCACATATAATTAAACGTTTTCTGTAACGGGCTTACTAGACCTTTACGTCCTACTTTTTATAGTAGATATTCATTTCCTCATGGAGTAAAGCTTTTCACAAAAAGGAGATCAATGTATTGGCACATTAAAATAAGACAAATCTTCATATTGTTATGCAAAAAGGGAGGGAAAGTATATATATATATGTATATGTGTTTATGCAGCATGATTTGCTTTTGATAAATCGGTGCCGATTTTAGTTTTAACAGCACTTGATTCTATATCCATTTTGCTGCGCAATAGCTGCAACAGTTTATGGCGTTGAGCAACATCTTCCCGAGTTGGATGTATAGGTAATTCCAGTTGCAAAGAGCTACTAACTCTCCACCTCGACGAATAAATTAGATCACGCATGCGCACATTGAATGCCTCGATGCTGGTGAGCAATTCCTTGCGAGCACGTCGCAACTGCAATTTTTGTAAATGATCGCGCTCACAAAGCTCTTGGCGCACACGACGACACATCTGCAGCTCGTCCTTAAGCTGGTAAAGCTTCTCCAAAGAGCAAGTTGTCGGTTGCGCTACTTCTTGTTTCTGGTATTCAGGTTCTGAACATGTGCTCTGTAGTATGTTGTCCTTAGTTTTCAACAAGTGCTCACTGCCTTTGCACTTCACGCTACCCGCTTGCAAGAGATATTTACATTGAAGAAGCTCTGTTTGTAGAGTCTTTAATTTTTCCCTTAGTTGTTGCAGCTCCTTGCTGCGCGACATAATATCTGCATCTAACCCGCTCTCTTCTGCCTTCAGCTGTTTTAGCTCAAGGCTTTTTGACTTCATTTCCGCAAGTTCGCTATCCTGGTCCAAGATATCGCACAGCTTCGATTTGTTCGCCTGATATATAGGGAACAACTTCACGGCCTTGCCAAAAATGAACTCGTCCAGCGTGTCTTCTGTAAATGCAAATTCGGCCTGTGAATCCGCCTCTGGAGGAGGCGCGAAATCCATGAGGAAGTCGAGCATCATTAGTACATAGCCAAAACAATGCGTTACAGTTGGCGTCAAGAGCCAAGATCTGTTAACCTTATGAGGATATCGAAGCTGCCGCAGTGCAACCAATAAGCTTTCAATGTGATTTCCCTTATCTAGCGCAATTTGCGTACACCCTGCGCAGCGTAGGAAATGATTAACTACTGCCACAAATTGTTTCGTAGACATTTGTCGCAAACTTCCGTGGAAGAGTGTTTGGCGAATGCCCAGTTGCTTCAAGTAGGCCTCAATGCGTTCTGTTGTATCTTGTATCCACTGAGTGTCCCTTTGTGGTGTAACCGCGTGTCGTTCGACTACAAACAGACTTCGCCTTATTTTAGTCTCATTTCCGGGCTTGGACGCAGGGCCTCTCCAACCAGGAACCTTAAGATGAGTCCTGTTTTCGTTAACGTTTCCCAATTTCGATGTGGTGGACGGCTTTGTTGACGGCCAACGAAGCTCAATCTCCCTTGTGCGCATGGGCATGAGATCAACACTCCTGGGCACATTAATGGGGGTTCTGAAAATGAATGCTCTTTCATTTTTTGGCTTGTTTTTCTAGCTAATTTCACTTCACCTGTTCCCCCAACTCCAAGGCGATAGGCCCAAGTCAGCTAACAGTTCTGGTACGCGAAGCGGATACGTCTTTGAGGGTGTGCTTGTACAGCATTTGCCCACTTTTGAAAATGACATATTTATTAGTTTATTTATTATTTGCAATTGCTTGGTATTCGCGCTTTATTTTCAAGCTTCTTCTTCTTTTTGCCATTCGCTGTGAATGCAACCCTTATTAAGTGCTGTAAGATTTCTCACTTTATTATTTTCAGTTGCTTATTTGTATATAAAGTTACTAGAAAATAAAAGGTTTAATGATATTGGGAATAAAAGGAAAAATTATAAGCCGAAAAGCACATTAAATATTGCTATATCATTTTGTACTATTAGCAGATAAATTAGGAACTAATCCCATTTTATGGTATTTAAATACCGTACATTAAATGATTTAAAAATGTAGGGACGAAAATATCTCAAAACGCTGTAAATTATTTTTATTTAGCGATTCGAGAATTATTTTGTGTGATGCTATGGATTGTGGCGTAATGAAATGGAAATCAAGATAAAGAACTTGAAATAGTGATAATAATTCCGTAAATTTTCCTGTTATATAGTTCAAAGGAGATGATTGCATAACGTCTAAAATACTGCATCCTAAAATTAACATCAAATTTAAGAAGTTTGGCTTTGATCCTTCCGGCTTTACTTGTAGTTTTTTTTTTTTTATTTTGTATTGAATAGCGAGTTATGTATATGGCTGACGCGACATCAGTATAAGTACATACGTAATTGTCTGACCTGTTATACAAATAAAATATGTACCACTCGCTCATAAGGTTATGATTAATGAAATACAGGACAACAAAGCATGAGTTCCGTTTGTGTGTGTGAAAATTTCCCAATTATATGTTGTAAAATATGCATGAATGGAAACACGTATGCCACAATTATTAACACCTCATAATTTGGCATGCGACATAAATATGTGTTTGTACATACACACGTGCATACATATGTACATATTGTTCGTTCTTAGGCCCTAAATAAATTATTTATGCATTATTCAAAACAAAATCGATTTGATGTGAGCACTGCACACAAATGTCATGCATAATAAAAAAAAAAAAGCTTCCGTTATTTACACACATGGCCTTTTGTACACAATTATGTACTATATATGAGTACGCCATAGGTATACCCTTGCAAATGTAGTAGTTTGATTTATTATCGCATATTATATTATATTATATTATATTATCCCGTAACACCTTCTTCGCATTGAGGAAATTTTATTTCCTATGAGATGAATCACAGCCATCTTTTGTCAGAGGCATAAGACCTATCAAATAAAAATTATGGAATATATGTACATATATGTCCTACTAAGTACATCTACATCATATATCCTACTAACTATATCCATGCATGCACCACCGCCGATAATTTGGGACCCAACCGGAATATGACAGCAACATTTTGTAGTAGTTCTGCATAATATTGTTTCTATTACAACTATATAAATAGTATTTGAAATGGCCAGGAGCGTCAGATCGTATTAAGTACACATTAGCGGTACTAACATTTGGAACAAATAACAAAAAAGTTATCTTTACATGCTTCGAAGTTATACTTATAATCCCACTCTTCACTGTGTCCTACAACTAGTTCTGTATTCATCTTATATGACTGTAGTATAAGCTTAATATAATTAATTACAAAATAACTTTTCAATAATAATAAAGCTGTAGAAAAGCTGATCAGGGATGACCGCTTTCGTATAGAACATACATACATACATAGATCGTTCGTCAGACCCTGAGATGAGATCTCAAAAACTAACATACTTATATTATTGTAAAACTCGATTTCACTTAGAAAACTTACTTTTTTAAGGTTAAATGGATTTTTTCTGTAGACAGAAGAGGTTGCCTTATGTTATCCTTATTGTATTCGTCTATGTCATACGTAAATAATGTCTGAACTCATTTAAATCGTCCAAGTATATCCTATAATAGTTACAGAACGATAACAGTTATTTGTTATGTAGTTTATAAGGCAAATGCAAATAATTGTTTAGTGTTTAAGGTGACGACGGCACTACGGCATGCATATGTATGTACAAGTATGTATGTAAATTTATAAGTAGTAAGTCTTAAATTAATATACAAATTCATTGAACAGCAGCAGGTTGTCAACTGTGAAGTGCACATACCCGTTACGTTATGTATGTATGTATGTGTGTAACTATAATTATAATTACAAAACAGCACACAGACACCCACCCACTCACTCAAATAACAGAGAAGGGTCGGCAGGCTGCTCTAGTTGGGCTCTCGCTGTCGCCCAATCCCAATGGAAAGGCGGCATGGCCATGGAAACATATAGTACAATGTCAGGTGGGAGCCTGTGTGTGGCGCCCAGTAGCGGCGCCATCTCGTAATGGTGTTAAATGGGTTGCCATTGTGGTGTTTTTGTTGTTGTTGTTGCTGCGATTTTTATCTGTTGTTTTGGATGCTGCGTTTTTGCAATTTTCCCGCAATAAATAATGAAGAAGCTTGTTAAATTTGGAGCGGAACGCGTACCACCAGCAGTGCCTGCGGAGAGCACAGCACACACACACACACACCTCACTTACACACGCTCAAGCAGTAGTACCAACAGGGGCAAATATTATCATTTTCTTGCCCGAAGCTTTAATACGCTTTAACAGTATTCCTTTCCCTCGGTGTGAACAAATTCGTTGTGATATACGGTGTCACGTATGGTCATTTATGCCAGTTCGACGAGTATTATTAAATATTCAAAATATATACACCTAATTCTGTTTTTACACGGTTTTGATTTAACATGGTTTGAAAATTAAAAATAGTATATATGTACATATGGTTACACGGCTTTATTCCATTTAGCATTTATCACGATTCAAAATAACACAAAATAAATAAATAAAAACACACCATTCTTATATGGGTCGTTATGCACATTATACAAGTATATGTGATTTAATAAAATTAACATATCGCATTGTTTTTTTTTAGAGATAAGGAGCCAATCATCTATTTGTTGTCTTTTTTTACACGGTTTTTTAACACGGCTTTTCTGGAACCAATCTACCGTGTAAAAAAAGAATTCAGTGTAATATAATAATAATATAATAATACAAATATCTTAACAGAAAATGGGGGAGGGAGTGGGGAGATGCATCAGGGAAAAACACAAGCTTGTTTTTGTCAAGTGGCGCTCATTCTTCCTGGGATACTTGTGTTTATAAGACGGACTGACAGATGAGGTGCCTATTAGGAATCTATTTATTTATTTTTTAATCCCCGGATACATAACACACATTTCTAATATTACATTATAATATTACTATAACCTCAACCCCAAGAGTAAAAAGGGAATATCATGTTTGCGTATCTCCGACCTTTTCATACAAACAATTTCAGTCCAATACTACGCCCAGGAATTTCAGCAAGGAGCTGTCTCCACTTTTCTTCATTTTGATTTGCTATGCACGTATAAAATAGTGATGGAAATTTTTGTTTGCTTACTAAGCAAGGTTGTAGAGCATTCTACATTGATTTTTTTATAAGTAGCAAGTTTTAATTATTGAGGAATGTTTGTACAATTTGTACAATTCTACAATTCCAACTAAAATTTGGTTTGAAGTGGAATTCAGAACCTTCTGTTTAACTTTGAAACTTACACGGAGACCTTAAAAATTCAATAAACTTGGATTCCAACATTGATAAATCAAAATTGAAATTGCTCATAAATTCATAATACTCCCCCCCTCTCTCTCTTCAGCTAACCATGTTGCATTTAAAACTGCACGGAAATGGCTTTTGCCCAAAGGTGCACGTTTGTGGCAGTTGCCTCATGTGGCGCGTGGCCAAAGTCGATAGCTGGAAAAGCAGCAGCAGGCTCCCAGCACGTCGCGGACGCTGAGTGGATGGCATGTATTTGTTGTTGTCATTATCATTGACCGCCTTTATCATCGCGAATTCTCTTCCATGTCAAAGTATATGAATCAACCGCAATGGATGCCGCACTGCGGGTCCCGGTGCCGGAGTGTGGCTTCTTCGTTGCCTCCAAATGAAATAAATAAACACATCATGACATTAAATATGTATTATTTCCTTTAATTCAGAACACAAGATCGTTCAATGCAGTAACATTGTTATCCATATTTTTTGTGAGGGAATGCAACACTACGAGCCACGCGAAATTGAGATAGTTAAATACATTTAGATTTATTTCTACAAAAAAAATCAAGTATTGCGCACGGAGGGCATAGTATGAAAGGAGATTATTTTCGACATAACGTATTTTATTTCATAAAACCCATAGCTTGGAAGCCTATTTTCGTCTTATCAAAAGCAATGTGCCCTTCATATGTCCCTGCTGTTTCATCCCATTTGACCCGTAATTTGTTAATTATTTTGTAGGAGTAATACTAAGCAAAGAAATAAAACAACGAGACTATCACTAAATAATTTTGCATTTATTTTTTTTAATACAGTACATTTTATTAAACTAATTGAAATCTATTTATATATCAACTTTAGACGCCACTCTGCTTTACACAACTTCCTCCGGCCACGCCTCACGCAACATTTTCGACATTTTACAATAAACGTAGCATTTTGTGATTTCTGTTTACAACTAACAATGAATTGCCCTTAGTTTGCCCTATTTATGTATTACATACGGTTTTGCTTTGCGCTAATTGTTTGTAACTACATTTTGTTATCAACAATTATTGCTATATGAAGTCATACATGTCGTATTTATACTTGTATATATATGGTTTACTTGTCTTTACGAACTAAATCATTTAGTTATGAGTTGTTTGTTTTATATCCGGTGTTTTAAGTTTGCACGATATTTGTTGGTTGTGTTTTTTTTTTGTTTAAAATAAATTTTTCTGTATAGTGATTATGCATAGTATGCTTAGAGCTACAGTTGTGAACAATTGAACAATTAAAATCAGTTATCCTTTAACGCTATTTAGTTGCATTTTACATTACCTAAGTATGTACTTAGTTCGACTTCAAGCTTGCCACGCGCGCATATCGGCGATGTACGAGTGTTCTGGATAGTAAAGTTATGCTCTGTGTGTTAACAATGATTTGTGGTGGAATAGTGAGCAATAGAAGCAGCAGTTTCAAATAATTATTTACAATAAAACCTTAAATAAAATAATTCTTAAAGTGTGTAATTAGTTGCAGCATTGCTATTGCTCAGGTTTATGCGTAAGTATACATTTAGATATATACTTATTCATAGGTATGTATCTTTTTAGCTTTCGTTTCGCTTGTTTCTGGACAGTCTGCCTGATTTGATTTCTAAAATTTAGTTTAAAATTGGTACACAAACACTAAGCTGTGTGAATGAAATGTGCATTAAAAATTAATGGAAATTATGGAAACTTAACAATCGATTGCAGCAATTGAGCCAGCGCTTTTGTGGAACAGACGCTTAGAAGTAAGTGTTGAATATAGGAAACCCGAGGCGGCCTTAACATAGAGTGTACATAATATAGTAATACATACAATACAATAAGGTTAAATATATGCAATAATAATATAATAATAACAGTAACTATCAACGCAACACAGGACAGACGACGAGGACGATGCGCGACTAATTAAACATTAATCAACAAACCGACCACAAATCCACCACCACTCATTCCTGGCAAAAGCCCTCAGTCTCCTCAATGGCAAAGGTCAATTTCTCAACTAACTGATCGTAGCTCTTATATGGCGGCAGATCCAAGCGATTGAAGCAGGTGTGCGAGCGCGGTAGCCACGTCTCCTTACCCACTTTTTCAATGCAAAAGCGCTGCGGGCCGTTTGAGCCCATGAGCTCGGCAAAACCACCGACGGGTACGCGACAGGTGCCTGTGACAAATTGCAGCAGACGGGCCCGCTTCTCATTGTCTGTTTCACGTACAAACTAAGCAAGAGGAAGACAAATACATTATGTATATAATTTAATGCTTGACCAACGCGTTTTATGGACTCACCTGCCAGAACCAAACCACTTGTTTTGAATTGCGATTGTAGTGCCTGTAAATGGTATTTCGTTGCCAATCCTCTACATCTACATCCTGCATGCCACACAATATCAGTTCCAGCTCACGCTCGTCAAAATACTTGAGCCACTCCAGTGGCACAACCTCATTAAAGCCTTCCAAAAATGTTTTAGTCTGCTGCTCAATGCCACTATAATTACAAAAAATACTTATTAGCCTTTCCCATTTCCAGCTAAGCACATGAAACTTACCGCGTCATGCGCCACTCCGTCATAAGTGTTATGTACTCCTCCTTGTTTTCTTCTATCACACGCTCCTTCTCGCCATTCTCCTTCAGCTCATGGTGTATGATTTGACCCAGCACCTCAAAGTCCACGCTGAACCACAACTCCAGACCACATTCATCAATATTATTGTCACGCACCCAAATTAGAGAATTATAAAACTCCGGATCAATTGTTTCAATGTCCTTGATGGTCAACTTCTTGTTCAACATGCGCTTATAGAAGGGCATGGTGAAGCCGGAATAGATGAAGCGTCCATGATACAACGCCATTGCAATGAAGCGTCCAATGAACTTGAAGTACTGCAGATGATCCGGATTTACATAGGAGGCAGGATTGATTTGCAGGCTGTAATTATTCTTGTTCGCGTACTCGAACAGACAATACATGGGATTCAGCACTTCATGCGATAGCAGGAAGAACCACTCCCTCGACACGCCACCATAGTCCAACCCCTCCTCACCACGAAATATTATGTAGAGTCTCCGGCGCAGCTCATAGGCCGGCAATCGCATGATCTGATGGTAGGAATCCTCGAATAGCGTTTGCCGAGCGACCGTAATCTTGATATGCGAGGGAAGAGCGTTGCTCTGGCACAGGTAACGAAATTGTGACAACTTCCAGCGGAAGCTGCGCTCATAGGCCCGCGGCACTCCATACACACCCTTTGCTCCCTTCGGCGCACCGGGTCGCGGATCCTCGAATGTGGTACGCCGCGTATTGTGATCCACGAAGAAACGTTCGCCAGCCGCTGTATAACGAATCTCCCAGCCTGGCGGGAGTGGACCCTCATTAATAAGGCTTACCTCTTGACCCTGTGTCCGCGGATCCTCCCACTGGGTTGTACGATTCTTGTGGTTTACAAAGTATACACGATTATCAGATTGCACCTTCTTCTCCCAGCCATCGGGCAACGGCCCGAGAGCATCCTCCTCGTCTTGCGTCACCTGCGCCGCCTGTTGTTGCTGCTGCTGTTGCGGATAGAGGAACCGCTGATTGCCCTGCGCCACTACATGTGCCCGTTGTCCCTGCCAATGTTGGAAATGCATCAAACGCTCGCTGTTTGGCCGCTGCCATGTAGTCTTGCGTGTATTGTGATCCACATAGTAAACGCGTCCGCGCAAATCTTTGCGTATCTCCCAGCCCGGAGGTAGGGGTGTTGGCTTCTCCCAGTAGGTGGAGCGTGTATTGTGATCCACATAATAGCGACGCCCATACTGATCTAATCTTATTTCCCAGCCCGGAGGCAGAGGCTCATCATCAGCGGGCTGTGTTTGCAACTGAGGATCGGCCACGTTACTCACAGGCAGAACATTGCTGGGCGGTTGTTCGCCTACAGCCCCCGTCACCGCCATATAGCCGGCAGCGGTAGCCTGTGCTCCATTTTCCATAACGACGGGCGACTGCTGGAGCGGCATTTGCATGGCCGCCCCATTGGCATATAGTTGCGGAAGTGGACGTTGAGTGACGGGCGATGTCGTGGGCGGTGGCTGCTGTGGATAGGACGCAGTTTGCGGCACTGCCGCCGCGCTGCCATTGACCAGACGCAGTGGTTGCTGTTGTTGTTGATGCTGTTGTTGTTGTTGCTGCTGTTGTTGTTGTTGTTGCTGCTGTTGGGGTTGCTGTTGCTCCCACACGGGCGGCGCCAGTCCACGTCGCATGCTATGCATCAGCTGTTGGTCTCCAGTACTACCATTGGCAATGGGAGAGCGTGTAGGCGCCGCATTCTCATTCACATTATTGCAGTGGAGCCGCATACGCGCACGCACTCCTCCATAAATGACACAGCTGCGGCCTGAGCTTGCAGCTTCACTCACAGCTGGATTAACTGCCATGGCAGTGGCCCCTCCAGCATTGCCGTTCTGCAGTGCTAACTTACTCATGTCCAGCTTTAATCCGTTCAGAATAGCCACCAGCTCGCCGCTTTTCGTTTGCCGATTCTCCGACTTCGTTGTGACGAACAGATCAATGGACAGCTCTAAATCTGAGCACCGACCATTGAAGTGCTGCAGTATGTCTGCCAAATGGATGACCCGCTCACCCAGCATGGCATCCTTGCGAAAACTGGAATGGTCCAACACCTTGAAGTGCAACGTCGAATTGGGCGTGATCTGAAGATACCAAAAAATATGTTATAATATGTGGAATATTTTAATGAAGTCATTGAAGGTTAATTTTGTTTAATTGACTGTCGTAACTACTTGTATTTTTGCTTAGTTTTAAATTCGATAGGATCCTACTGAAAAGAGGCTTATTTATTTGGAATCTTAGGTTTACACCACTTCGGATTTCAGACTTCGTAGTCACATATCAGGCAATTAAGAGAATCTCTTACCAGCACTGTGAACTCCTCGTTCCATTTGGGCAGATAGCTGTTCTTTACCAGTTCTGTTTTACGCTTGCTTTTGCTATCGATTACTAGCTCGACATATGGGTTTGGTTTCAGGAACCCATTATTGCGCAGTGACGCCTCCTCAACTGGTAAATAAATAAAATAATTACAATGGTTAACAATTTTCAGCAAGTGCTGTGATTCCCAGGTGGACTTTGGATACTCACTTGTCACGCTCAATTGATGATAGCCTTGACTGCCAGCGCCCCCACCACTGCTGCTACAACTCATGCCTGTGGCCGCACTGGAGACACTAGTGTTGCAGGACGAGTTATTCAATGCCTGTCCACCGTCACCAGCAACACCTCCGCCCCCTCCCACAACCACACCGGAAGCTGCACCTGATGACAGCCCATTTCCATCGGCCATTTATTCGTTGGCTCGTCGCTTCTTGTGCGCTCTGTATTTTCTGTGAAGGCTTTCAAGGGTCGGCCTATATGTCCTTGTGGTCACTCACACTGCAGTGCGAGCCCTCGCCTCTTCCTGTTGGCCTTTTCGTGACGTCCAACTGCTGTTGAGCAAAAGAGAAACATGAGAATTATTTAGTGCCGCTGAAAATTTTTGGCAACAATACAAAGCTTATCAAAATAACACAGAAATACGCACACATCCAAATAATACGCTGTAGATTACGCGCACGAAAGATTAGATTGTGGGAGCTGAGTTGAAGCAGAGATGATAAAGTGGGGAAGTCTGTCTGATAACACTGCTATTAGCCAAATGGGAGATGGCCAAGTTAACCCTCAGGAAAAACCTCAACTGCGATATACTATATGTATTTATGAATATATAACCATGCTATGTACGTTTCCTCACACATACTACTACATGCATATATTCTACAAAATACGAACTAAATTTCCTGTCATTTCGGAGGAAGTGACTCCTTCACATTAATAATAATTTATAATGCTAGTAATATTTTTAATTAGGGTAGCGAATGTTTTACAAAGCGTAACGATGACTTGTGTTGTTTCGAAACCTAGATAACGTTACGGAACATATTTTGCGCGATCGCCGACTAACACAGAAAATGAAACAAAGAAATGAATAAAGAAAACAGCATTTATTTAAGTAAATGCACAAATAAATGCAAAGTGAATAAATAATTAATATAAAGCAGCAATTATGTGGCTGAATTAATTCGTCTGTTGTTCCCAAGATATGAAATTTTGGCTTTTAATAGCAATGGATGAAAAATTATGACTTGTCATAACGTCAATGGCATCAAATAACATAGGATCTGGGAGACTTATTTCATCACGTCCCAAGCTATTTTGTACTTAAGCTAGTGCAATTGATATATAGTACACACATACGTATATATCTACGATTACTACCCTGCGTGCTCTGATGCGTATTTAAGCTTTCCCTTTCTATCCAGACCTAATTCTTTTTTAAATTAAAATTTAAAAAAAAAAATTTATTTCTATCCCGTGCTTACTTCCAATATTTACATTAAATCGTTTGTGAATGATATAATGTGATATGTGTAGCCATGTTCTTAATGAACTCAAGGTTCTTAGAAAGTATCAAAGCTAGAGTAACCAAGCAAGGTATTCAGGTTCCCCTGAACCCTAATTTGCGTATTATTATTATTGAATTATTTATCACGATAGGTCAGTTGTAAAGAAAATTATAGGCAGAAATGAAATCTATTCCAAAGTGGCTGTTGCTGGTGCTGCTGCTTTGGCCCAACTCTATACTTCACACATACACAAACACATATATGTATGTAGAACTTTTCACCGCGATTTTACCATACTAACGGATTGTAATAGTTCAATTTGGCATGTGCACAACAGCATATCAAAATTTGACGCCAATCGGACCAGCGGTTTTAAGTCTTCAAGCAAACATACAGACTTTCATTTTAATATTTTTGTAGATATTGTATATTGAGTTTTTCTATTGTTGTTTTGGTATTTACAGCAGTTGCGTGCGATTCAAAATTATTGTATAATGTTGTTATATTTGTCATCCAAGCAACGATTCCACTGCGATGGCAATGCCCGTGCCGCATGACAAACCGTGGCTCTTTATTTTTAACTAATCTAAAATATTTAACATGGCCATGTTTTTATTATCAGCGAAATTAAAAAAGCACCCAAGTAAAAATGTCCCAAGTAAAATCAATCATATGCACAAATAAGAGTGTTATGTAGGTTATTATTAAATTTTGGCATTCATTTACAACAGCGGTTTGCACTTTTTCCGGGCGGTCATTTTATCGGAGCCTTTTTACACGATAATCGCGTCAAATGACTCAACAGTATAAGTCGGCGAAGCTTGATATACTATATATTTATACTCGTAGATACGACGAAGTACTATACGTATGGATCTTAAAGTACTTATTGTATTCATATTTTCAATTGTTCGATGTTTTTGTTTGTGTTGCAAGGCCCTCGCTAACAATTTTGCTGCTCGGTTTTTTGTACGCCCAAGCTCGGCATTTAATTTTTTAAATGTTGATATTGTAACAATTGTTGTTGTTGCTACTGCTGTTAGGGCTTGTTATAATAGATTTATTATTATATGGCAGTTTTGTATGGTGTGGTTTTAATTTACACGTGAACTTGCATGTGCGCTCAGTTAGCATTAATAGCAAGTGGTTCAATACGTACATACATACATATATTCAAAATATATTATTGCTGAACAGGTTAGCAAACATGGAGTGTTCATTATGTATACAATTTAGACACATCATTGGAACGTAATGTATGTATGTATGTATATCCTTTAAATGAGTATAAAAACGACTTCTTTTTTTGCACGCCCAATCTGAGAGCAGCGGCTTATCAGCAGGCAGCTGTGGGAATAGTGTATGTAGTAAATATGTATGTATGTGTATGCGATCCGTCACAGCGGCACACATTTCCCTTATGATAATGATTTGTACACGTACCAATACCAGTAACACATACTCGTACAAATACACTCAATAAACAATGTATGATAAGTAGTATAAGTGAGACGGTTGGCAAAAGTGCTGCTTATCACGAGCGTGCTTAGCCAGGCCAGCTAAAGGCACAGGCGGCGAAAATAATAGCGAAAAGAACGGAAAGTAGTCAGCAGCAAGTGTGACAACAATAAAAGCTACATTTACACATACACATACATCGGTACATATGTAGGAACGTGTGTATATTGGGTACATATAAAGGAATCCATACCCACATACAAGTCTACATTAAAAATGCAATGACACACGCAAGAAACTTGAAAATAGTGAAGGTAGAGGATGGGTGGGTGACTTAAGGCTGTCATTGCACTAGCGCAGGGACACCTGACACCCACACACACATACTAAGCACTCGCGCACATATGTATGCACATAAATATACATATGTATATGTTCATATGTAGTGTGTGTGTACATACATGTATATAGAAAAGAATTTAGCCCAGTAAGGCACAAACATTCTTACAAGCAGTACACGCACAACCGCCACTATTTTATTCCTACAAACACATCCATGTCGATTTGTATGTGTGTATGTAGAAGTCAAAAGCTAACACAGTTGTTGGTGTATGTGTGTCACTCTGTTTGTTTGTAATTGAGGCAAAGGTCGCGAAACGCTGACGCTGCTCCACGAAACTTGCCACTGCCCCCACTCCACTGCACACACGGGAATTTACGTAAATTCCAATGCACAAAGGTGTTTTGCATGACCACAAACAATCCATACCAATGTATATGTATGTATTAACTGTTTGTGTTGCTTTTTTACCTGCCTAAGCGTTTTCGTTTACGCTGCTTACCTTCTTGCTGTTCGCTCGCTGACTGCTTAATTGGCGTGAGGTCCGCGATTGTCTGCTTTTGCGAAAAAAAAACACCAAAATTTCAACGAAATTCGTTTTAATTCTCGCGGGAGCTTCTACTGCACAATTGTATTATTGGTTTAGCTTGGCATTTTGCACGGTGCACGTTTGTGCAGGTATTTGGCCACAATTTTATGTAATTTAATATTTTTACAGAATTTTAGTTCGTTCCACTGCCAAACTCACGAACATTCACAAGTGATTCACAATCCCCGGTTTCTTCCGGATTCTCATTGCAGTCGCGGCGTTAAATTGCTCTTCATATATTACAATTATAGGAAAATGTACTTTGTTACATTTGTTTTTTTTTTTTGCGAGCTAAGCAGCAGAATTAGTTGGTGAATATACAATCGAGGTGTCGAAAAACATATCGATTGTGTCCGATAACAGCAGTGCTACCACCCAGCTAAAATAAAGCTTCAGAGACGTCTGGTAGGCGGCGCCACTATTCCCCTCATCATTTGCCACAACTATTATGCTGCTAGCTTAACTGCTAAAACATATTAAATAATTTCGTGTGTTGTGATTCAAAATTATTTTTTACTTCAATTTGTTCACTACATTTCAGCCAGGCCGTTTTTACATCTCCATACAATAGACGACAAATTTGTTTTTATTTTTTGATTGTACAAGTAGTTTAGTAGTTAATCAAATGATGCCTCACAACAAGACAACAAGACGTTATAGAAAAATACCAAAATAGGCAAACCGATTTCTTAATCTATCGGTCAGCAGTATTGAAGTCGACGGCGCCACTGTTAAATTGAATAAAGTGCCGTCTCCGAAGCAAGGACGTTTATTATCGAAGACATAGATGTATGGACATGGCTAGATATATTTCTACATAAGAAACAGTTAGTTGAGCAAAACTATCGTTCAGCTATAATAACAAAATGGTACTACAAATAATTATAAATACATATTTATAGAGGAAAGCGAAAATTTTCATACATTGCAAAATAACTTGTACCGCTTGAAATTACATTTGTAGTTGTTTATTTGTTTTTCATTTACATATTTTAACATAAAAAGTGAAATTAGTCTATCCCCACCCCATTTCTATTATCATCATCATTATGAATGGCAACAAGTGAATTGTTAAGGCAAACAATTAAAGCGTCGAACGCCAGGTTCCGTTGCCCACCGTTGAGAACATGTTAAACTAATTTTTATTTGTGTAGAGCAGTGGAGAGCAGAGCAATGTAAGCAAGCCAGCGCCAAGCTTGTGATGTAGCTATTAAAAAAAAAGAAATGGCCAGGCTATTTCACACTTTGGTCGAATTTCAGCACGACTCGAACGTGTTCACATTTCACTGTGACAGTGACGAGAACTGCGGCACAAAGTGAAAATTATTAAAATTTAATGTTGACTAGTTGTTGGATGTGCAGTCATTCGTGTCGCGAGCTCTGTAGCGGAAGTAACGTTTGTAGCTAACGGATTTGTGCATTATCTATCGGTGGATTAACGGTTACGTTTCGAGTGCAAGGATATTTTTCGTGCTTTAGCCCTTGCCATTGGTTTAACGATTTAGTTCATGCGGTATGCGTGGCCTTGTGATATACGCGTTTATTTTGGCCGGCCTCTTTTACTTTTCGGAAGGTACGACAAGAGTGTTGCAAATTGATTTGAAAGTGCTGATAATTCATACAAGTGTCTGGATGAAAATTCTGAAAAACACTTTACAAGTTTTGTGTACAATTAAAACCAATTAACCATGCAAAAGTGCTCGAATATTTGTATTATAGAAAAAATTGAATTTATATTTCGAAAAACAAAACAAAATTAAAACTGATCCGATAGCTAAAAAGCATTTTTTTCATTTACAAAAACCGTAGTAAAAAAGAAATTTAAAAAAATTGTATTTTTGAAAATTTTAAACTAAAAGCGTACACTGCAGTGCACTGCACAGTTGAAGAAAAGAAAATGTATTGTTGATTTGCGGTTGCAAAGTCGGTATAGCTGTTCGTGGACTTAAAAATGGACATCTACATAGCATCCAATGAACATCTTAGCAGAAAAAATTGTAGTATTGAACTTTTCAGGCGAGACTGTATTATATTTCTGCAAAGGCTCGAGCAATACAAGTTTATCGTGTTTTTTAAATTTCTTAAACATTTCAATTCAATATATGTATTATAATGTTTTATTTAATACAATACAACTTTTATAAGAAACTGCAAGTTGATTGAAATTGGCCATCAAATCAAATGTTCTCAGTTGATCCTTGAATATTCTCATATTTAGTGACCCATTTCAATAATGGAAAAAGATTAATAAATCACGAACTTATTGTTGTTTGTTAATAAAAGTGTAAAGACATCGTTATATTTATATCAATTCATATTTAGTTTGAACTGGGTTTGAAGTCGAAATTACCTAGAATCGCTTAGAGCTATTGCTTGAGTTTGTTTATACACACTAAGTAGTATATACAAAAATATGTTTGTATATACAGCTGCTGTTTCGGCTTATGTTTCCAATCTGTGCACTGACTGCTCTTTCTCTTTTCCTCTGCTTGTCACCCAGGTAAACCATGCCCTGAAAAGACGCGCCCCCACAAAACCCGCTGCGACTCGTACTACAGGTGTCGCCAACTGCCCAGCAACTCGCACGTTTGGATACCCACCAAATGCAACGAGGGCCTCGTCTACGAACACAATGTGGGCAGTTGCGTGCTCCCTGGTGAGGATTGGGAGTGCCTGTCAGCCAGCGAACTGGCGACGACTACAAGGAAACCGAACGACATTATTATTGTGAGCGATCGAAATGGAGCGGGATTGATGCTCAAGGAGTCATCTGCAGAGTCACATAAGCATGACGACGAAAATGTGGAAATTGTGCTCGATGGCATGCTGAGCAGTGAAGAGGAGCTTGAGGAGGATGCAGAGCACCATGGCAAAAGACCGCAGTCCACTGCACAGCCGAACGACAACGAGAGCCAGATAAGTGGCATTAACAATTTCGATTCCAGCGGAGATGGCGAGCTGGTGGAATTGGATGGATTTCTGCAGGCAGAGAACCGTGAAAGTGAGCAGCATATGAGTAATCATAGCAAACAAGCCACTGATATAATATTACCCATGGGCCAGCATCAAGAGGGACAAGTGCAGATGTTGCAGGCGCAGCTAAAGCAGGTTACCCCCAGTCCGAGCCCCACACCGGAATCACCCATCGATCCCAACTTGACAGCGCACTTGCAGAGGTTGTCGCAACTGATTGATGGACTCAAGCAAACCTACCAGAATTCAGATAAGCCGCAGACGGAACTGCGACCGGATCAACTAAACGCCTTCCTGGCCCACTTTGACATTAAAAATCGTTTCGACACGATGAACCCCATGGACAATTACAAAGCCGCGCCTATATCTTCAACGACACAAGCGCCCCTTACAACTATAAAGACGACTATGCCATCCTCAATGAGCTCCCAGCTGCCCACTCCCTCGCCAAATAAGACACGGCTGCAGGAGCACTTAAGCAATCATCACATGGAACCTGAGACCAAAGTGGTGCTAAGTAATGGCTACGGTCTAATGCCAGGCGGCTCGGGCTCGGGTTATACCAACTCGCAGATTGTGGTCAACAGACCAGAGGGGTCGGTGCTCTTCACGCTTCCCCACTACGGACTAATGCCGGATCAGCAACAGCAATTGCCGCAGGAGCACATGCCCCATCCTCATCTAAACAGCCACGAATATAGTAACGAGCCGAAGATATCGGAGGAAACACTGAAGACGGTGCTGGAGCTCTCGAAGCAAATGATAGCAGCTCAGAATTTACCAAAAGTGTTGCCCAATCCGGCCTATAATCCCGCGTACTACGCGCCGCCCATTTTGCAACCCGTCATATTGTCACCACAGGGCAATCCCTTCCAGCAATATTACGCCCCCCAGCTGCAACAACAACAGCAGCAACAACCACCACAGTACAGTCAACACAAAAAGCACCATCACATGTCTG
The DNA here is from genome assembly GCF_003285725.1 of Scaptodrosophila lebanonensis. Taxonomy (NCBI): domain Eukaryota; kingdom Metazoa; phylum Arthropoda; class Insecta; order Diptera; family Drosophilidae; genus Scaptodrosophila; species Scaptodrosophila lebanonensis. The sequence continues at coordinate 2,817,082 of NW_022060738.1, forward strand.
GAGCATCCTCCAACGATTATAACAAACCCAGCACCACAATTATTCACAATAATGTAATACCCGTGCACGTATCGACCACCAATTCGGGTGAGAAAGAGATGATGGACAGCTATGGCAATAGTCTGGGAAGGTTTCCATCCATTCCGGGGGCAGACAAACACAATAACAATAATCATCTAGACAATCAGAATAACAACAATTACTACAATACCAACAAGTTTGTCGCATCTGTCACCACGGCCAGACCTACTATATCTGTAACTACGATGGCCACACGCTATTCGGGACAATATGGAGCGCCCTATGCTTCAGAATATGGGCTCACCACCCCGCGACCCTTTGAGCAGCAGCCCTCCCCCGCGACCGTTGCCAATTACTACACGCCTAGTCCTCATCTTAACGACCATAATGTCAATCGCGTCTTTCAAACAGAGAGCTACCCAACCATGAATGTGCTGAGCATGCCTAGGCCCATGGAAACGGCATCCTCAGCGGGACAGAGGTATCCCTCTCACAATCTTTTTCCCGCCCCGCTCGAAGCGGGTCAAGTGAAAATACGTCCCAATTCACAGAAAATCGAAAGCATGGAAGTGGAGGCTGATGAAGTTATTAACGCCAATGCCAACAACAATCGCCACAGCAGCACTGGCAGCAACAACAACAACATGCACCATGTACTGACCTACAGCAGCAGCAGCGGCGGCAGCGGCAACATGGAACCGACGTCAGACCTGAGCGAGCAATTAGCACCTGCGTCCGTATCTTCTTCGTATCTGGAGCAGAATTATGGCAGTCAGAATGCGGTCAGCAATCACCAATATATGCCGAGACCATCAACGACATCGTTGAGCACGAGTATTTACGACAATGCCGGCAACTTGGGCGTTAATGTTTTCAGCAACAGTTTCGCCAGCGCCCTGCCGCCCATCTCTAACAACTTCAGTCCTGTCAAGCCAAAATTTCCGCCCACTCTACTGCGCAATGGCCAGCACCATAATAAGCAGTTGGTCAACTTCGACGGCAGCTTCATTAGTCTGGATGTCTTTCAGAAGTCCATTCTTCCGCTGCTCACTCGCTCGCCGGCCTCGCTCTCCGAGCTCGGCAAGGTGGAGGTCATCACCTGCCAGGCAGGAGTGCGTCAGCCCAATGTGACGGACTGCACCCGCTACTTTGTGTGCAGCAAGAAGGATGGCAAGGTGCTCTCCTACTCGTGTCCCCCATACACCGGGTTCAATACGCAGACGCGTATTTGCGATGCCCAGACCTATGCGCAGTGTGGAAATCTGCCGCTCGTGAGCACCTACTACTCCATTAACGAGAACAAGCGACTGCAAATGGAGGCCTTGAAGGTCTTGTCCGAGGCGAAAAGACGTCAGGAGGCGGCTCTGAAAGCACAAAATCTGGTCAACCTGTTTCAGCAATATGGCAGCGCCTCAAATTCTCAGGAGCAGCCATCCCCTGCCTCTACCAGCGTCGAGAAGGATATGCTGGACTCCTATATGCTCAACATGCCCTCCGTTCTCTCGGCTAGCACGCCGCGACCTGCTCTGTCTGCATATCCGACACTACACGCGCCGCCGCCGCCTCCTACAGCGCCCACAGCTGCACCCTCATTTGCACCCTCGTTTGCACCCACATCTGCGCCCACATTCTCACCCTCAAGTAGCAGCCAAAAGAAGCGGAAGTATTACTGCAAGGAGGGGGACAAAATACCGGATCAAACATCCATAGCCAGCTACTTTGTTTGCTATAAGAACGCACAGGGTCAGATGAAGGGTCACAAGATGACCTGCTCAAAGGGTCTGCTCTTCTGCCCCAAAACCCTCATGTGCACTCTGGCCTCCAAGTGCGACTGATCTATGCTTAGTTCTTGCACTCGTATGCCCCTTGCCACAGTTGCCACATAGGCCTAAGCGATCGTATTTGACTAGATTCGTAAGCTATTTATTCTAATTATAGAGTGCTTGTTTTTATTTTAAGAATGCAGCGCAAAGTGCTTCCAAATAAAATACAATTAAAATAATTGAAATAATTCTTGTGTAAATTGCTTAGAAAGTAGCGCGATTTGTTTTTAATGTTCTACAAGTATGTGGAAGACCTTGTGCCTTCATTTCTCTCTGGCTGCTTAATTTTTAATTACCTGCTGTACAGGTACTGGCTTTAAGTCGTGCGAACGACCTTCTCATATGCCTACAAGATGACTAATATACGTACTTACTGGACAGCAAGCGTTATGGTTTTCCTCATTTTAGTCGGACCGAAAAATTTCACTTTTTTTAATGCGAACGCATTAAGCTTTTACTTGTTGTTCAGTGGCATATGAGAGCATATACATACATACATATACTATATGTATGTACATGTAAGTCGGTGACATTATTTTTTTGGCAGTCAGTGGGCCTAAGCTTGCCCCAAAAGTCACTAAGCAAGATGCGAAGTAGTTTTTGTTTAACAAAGAACAGGAGTCCTTTGGAATGGCTTAAATAAAAATCTGAAATATTCCTCGAGTAACACACAAGCTCCACAAAATTCTTTTCCGCCAAAGATCTGCTTCGCCTGCACATCAAATAACAAAAATAGAAAACAAAAATATTAATCTTAAAATAGCAATATTCATATTTGTCTTTCATTTCCAAGCCATTTAACAATTCGATTTGGCACAGCTAAATAAAAACAAACAAATATTAATACAAGTTGAAATTATAATCAAAGTTCATTTTGCAAAAACCAAATATTAACTTTAATATTAAAGGCAGTAATAGTTGTTTAAATTTTTGCATAAATTTGTAATCATTGATAACATTTGGAGATTAATCAGATCAATAGCTTTCCCAGTACTACTTACTTGTAAAAAGCAGTTTGATTTCATACCTAATTTTTATTATAAATATTTGGCAGCAAGCGCAGAAATGGATAAGATAAGACTATGTAGAATATATTCAACGTCTAAACATCCGAAAATAGGTTCAAATCACCTTTCTTTGAGTACTTTTGATAAGACAGTCTATTAGAGGACTCTCCACGAGGAAACATAATTACATCATATCCCCCAAGGTATGGCCTCTAACTGATTGTTGCTAAACAAGTTATATGGATTTTTCTTGAATTGTGAACAACTTATGAGACAAGATTTAAATGACTTTCGAACAGTGTACCAGCACAGTTTATCGGCTTACGCTAATGTGCTTTTACTATCTACATAGGTGCTCAAGGTTCTGGTCTCTGATGACCCCCTAGAGAGATTCGACTTGCACTTCTTGAACTCTTTACAGGGCTCTTCTGAACTAAAAAGTGACAGTATTTGTGTGTTGGTCTTTGGTGTTTGGTGTTGGTTTAGTACTCCTACTTTCTCCGTCAATATAACGGAGGCGAAGTCCAACTGCTATTTAACGGGCAGATTTGTATATTTTCATACCCTAATTAGATATCACAAATTAATAATAAAAGACATTGTAACGCGCACGCGTCTACGCAGACGGCTGCTCGTCTGTGTTAAGTGATTGCCTGTAATTTGTCACTCACGCATAAAACTCTCACTAAAGCCGAATAATTATGAGATTTGAGTGCAGCTTGATGGACACACTTTTCACTTTGTCTGTCTTACGAGCAGTATGTTTGGTTAATTTTCCGCAATGCTTGAAGCGCATTGCCTTGGGCTGCTCTTGCGCAAGACAGTACTTACCACCAAACGGGTTCATTCACTCTGCTGCCACCCAAAAATTTCGACATGTGACCTTTAGCAATATCACATTAACAACGAGTACGCGCACGGTAGCTGGCCCCCCTTTATAATATTAGACCACACTTATTGCGTGGTCTACGGAACCCCGCGCGAAGAAAGTTGCTTCTCACTCGTGGCTCCGGTTTGCGTTCAAGCGTTAATTGTCACAACTATGGACATTGTAGGTAACACATAAGCATACTTAATATCTAAGAAGTCTTTGGTGGCCCACGGAATACAGCTTGGCATCTGCAGTGGACGGACTGTGCTCCTCAAACGATGTGGCGGATAAGTAAATTATTCCTTCAATAAGTGTCCAGCAACAACAACTGCAGCTGCGGGCAGAGCTCCAGGCAGCGCATGGGCAGCGATTTTATTTATGGCTATAACTTTCTTCTTGACCTATCATGATGAAACTTGGCACACGGACACATAAGCACTAACTGTTGCTATAAAAAAGGAACCTCAATGAAGTGGTCTAACATATAGCATTACTAACTACTTATAACTTAGGGAGGAGTTGTTATTGTATAGTATGTGGTCTACAACACTTATAAGTGTTACAAACTTGCACATCAAGGTACAAAACACGCCTGCTCCCTCGAAAATGAAATGAAAACGGAATTATTGTGCCATAAATAAACTACAAGTATTAATCTACAACAATCGTTGAACATCTAAAAATATGTAACATCATTTAGAATGTATTTTGAATACCAGTCATCTAAAATCTGTGTTTTATGATTTTCTAATGGGTAAACAAAATGTAAAAGACGTATCTGTGTGCATCTGGCAAGTGGGGTTAAAAAAAAATGCTATATTTATTGAGTTTGGAATTGGTGCAAGGACTCAAACTTTTTACAAAATGGACACTCTTCAGCTTTATAGCTCATTTGCTGTTAATAAATAAAAACGTATAGCATTATCATTTTCCGCTCTAAATTAAGTATATTCAATTTTTAAAAAATAAGTTAAAAAAAGGATTTCTCACCAGGTCCCACCGAGATTTGAACTCGGATCGCTGGATTCAGAGTCCAGAGTGCTAACCATTACACCATGGAACCATCTTGCGACGTTGTAGAAATATTTCAAATTGAATGAAAGTGACTAAAGTCGCTGGCGCCATCTGTCGGTTGGCAGCGCTACCTAATTGTTGGAAGCAAGAGTGAGACAGTCACTTGAAGGTTAGATGGAAAATGTTATTACTGTAATGTTATGTTATTACTGTAATCCAAGATGGCGAAATAATTACAGTTTGAAATATTCGTGTTATTACTTCTTTTGATATTATTTATTATTTTGGATTTTCGAAATTACACTTTTCAACAACTACATTCCATTGGCTTTATTGATTTATGTTTTGCATTGTTTAGCCTTTTAACAACATTTAAAAACTACAATTTAACATCATGGTTTAATTATTTGTCTTTTAATTTTAAATATTGCTTATACAAATAGTTTAGGAGCGTAATTTTAGAGATTACTATTTAGTTTGTGCCTTAATAACGGCCGCTTTGTTTAAAATGCATATTAACATTGCTTTAATCTTTCAATAAATTGCTTATTCAGGGGTTTATTGGGAATGCTTTACGATCCTTGTGTATTCAATACTATACTATACAAATACAAACATTTGGTTTATTGCCCTCTTTAGCATTTGGAGTTGTTTTAGGGGACGATACTTGAGATAATTTTATAAAGATCTTTATCATTAAGTTGCATTACTTTATAATACAAATATCACATTCTTTTTGATGATGATATATTCATTTTCATTTTTACGCGATTTAAAACTATGCTCTTTAGTGTTTAACATTATTCCTATTTAATTATTGCTTCAAAGTGTTTGCACAAAAAGCCACAACAATAATAACATTTAAAGCAACGAAAAAGCGTTGACAGACTGGCACATTAATGTGCTTTTTTGTTGTGTTTTTTTTTTTTTGCCCGATCAAAAATCAATATCTATATCACTACGCGGCTTTACAAACTACTATACTTAGTAAATATGCATTACATATGTATACTACTTATATAAGTACTATAAAGCGCAGGAACACAGTAGTAGACGCTAGAAAAAACATCAGCCGTAGAGAGTCAGAGATGCCAGGAGACAATTAGATCCTTTAAACCATGCCAAATCCCTCGCTTCCCTCGCTGATGGCTAAAAGCAGAGACTTTTCGAACTGCTCATAGCTCTCGTAGTCGGGCAGGCAAAGTTGATTGAAGCTGCAATGGAACGTGGTGAGTTGAAGATGCATGTTACGCAGTCATTATACAATGCTACTCAGTCGATTAGAAACATAAATGCTACTGCTATCAAATTATATAAATTTAAATTTGTGTCTATGTCAGACTAAGAGAGGGGGAAAAAGGGAAATTCTAAAATTCACATTATCACATATAAGGCATCTTGGAATAAAATTAGGTGTCCCTAGTCCCTAGAAGTCTCTGCGATATAGATGATTATACGAACGGCGTTTCTGAAAATCCCCCTTAGAGGGGAAAATCTTAAAAATAAAACTCGTATAACGTAAAGCATCTTTGTGCAAAATTTTGTGTCTCTATCTCTTATAGTTTCTGAGATCTAGGTGATAATACGGACGGACAGACAAGAATACATATACACCTAATTCTGTTTTTACACGGTAGATTGGTTCCAGAAACAACCGTGTAAAAAAAGACATTGATCATATGCACAAATAGGTGATTGGTTCCTTATATCTAAAGAAATATATATGCAATTTTTTCATTTTCAAACCGTGTTATATCAAATTCGTGTAAAAAAAGAACAGTTATAGCACATAGTAGTTGGTATCATCCACAAATACTGTGCTTGCAGTAATGGAATAGATTTTCTGTCCTTACGAAAGTTAGTGCCAGTGTGTGCATCAGCGATATACATATGTACATATGCGGGTACATATATACTGGTGTGTACATAAGTGCTTACCATGTATGCGCTGTGGGCAAGTTGCCAAAAGTGGGCGCAGCCGTTATTTGAAATTGCGGATTAAGCTCCTGGAAGCCGCCGGGCGGCAGCTGTGAACAACCTGTGGTGAATTGCAGCAGACGCGCCATTTCGGTTTGACTAAAATTGCTGACGCCCGCCCAGAACCAGGCCAGAACGCGACGAAACTCCGCCGAATTACCGTTGGCAATGTGATGGGATTTGAAGTCGGTTATTGAATACTCGCCAGTGCCACACATCAGTAACTGCAAGGAGAGGTGGAGGAAGTATGCCATTAATTAGTACAAATAATTCAATTAAAAAGGCTTAGCCATTCACACCTCCAGTTCGTTCTCGTCGAAAATGCTTAGCAAGTTATCGGGTATGATGGCATTCAGCCCCTTCAAGAAACTATCTACTTCGTCCTTCACACTGTTGCAAAGGCGTTGTTGTGCCAAAGCATCCAGGTATTGGTTCTTGCTGGCATTCGTCACGCGAGTCTTGGCGCCATTCGGTATGAGCTCGATGGTCTTGCTCAGCTGCCCACTGGCATCGTAAACCTCCTCCACAAAATACAGCTCGAGCGTATCTGTGGCATCCAAATCAGTGTCTAAGATGTACTTGATTTTGGACAAATACAAGTCGGGATCGTCTTGCTCAAAATACTGAAATAAAATAAGATGAAATTAGACTTGAAATTAAGCAATTGTAGGTGGGGTTGGTGCCGACCTTATAGTGCACTCTAAGTCCAATCAGCTGAGCCAGAAAGGAGCGACTGAAACGAGCCCGTACCAGCTGCCGATAGGTGCCACCCAGAGCGCTCTCGAACAGACATTTCCCCACCATTTTGCCGGCAAACTCAAAATATTTGAGCTTCAGGTGCGGCGGCCTCGTGGGATTGGGATGAACCAGTGCCTGATGCTTGTCATGGAAGGTGCAGAAGAGGCCGCTGCGTGCGTCGAAGAGGGCGCTGCACACCAACTCGAACCACTCGCGCCTAAGACCACCCCAATCGATGCCCTGCTCGCCCTGAAAGGTCACCTCGAAATTGCCGCACCAATCCGACACGGAGTAGCCCTTGGTGGCCTTCATGCTGCTCTCCAATATCTTTTCCCGCTGCACCTTCAACGTCATCTTCTCGTGATAGTAACTAGCATGGAACTTGCGTACTTCGTGATAGAAAAAGTCCTGCTTATCCTTAAAGGTCTCCGAGCCACCAATGTTCTTGAGCAGAAAGTGCGTGAAAGTGGCGGCAATGATGTTGCGATCCCTGGAGGCCAGTTCAATACGAGGCTGGGCTCCATCGTCTATGATGAAGACCGGGCCGTGCAGCTGAGTCACCAACTGTGGCAAAAAGTGGAACTTGGTCGACGGACACAGCCGAAAGGTGGCAATGCGTTTGGGTATGAACTTCAATATCATTTCCTTTATGGTCACCTGAAAGATCAATGAATTCTGCTTTTGCACACACAAAACACTTCACACACAAACATTTATAAGTTGTTGGAGCCTCACCTGTTTTGGCCCCACATAGCAGAGCACCTTGCGAGGCTTGCTCTTAGCCGCCCCGTAAATGCTCAGCAATTTCGCCTCGTAGCAAATATTGTGTTTGCGAGAGGCTATGTTCTTGTGCACCAGAGTCGTGTCGCTGCCTGAGAAAGATTTATGTAATACTGTATAGTGATATATTATATAGTATTGTATGATACTTACTGCTCAGCACAATTATGTCAAAGTCGCCATTGGGCAGCTTCTGCTCCAAGTAACTGATGACAGCCCGCAGACACGAGGGTTCCGGGAAGAGCGCCGTAACAGAAACCCGAGAATTAACACGGTCGTAGTTAAAGGCTATCGCATGATGCAGCTTCTCGACGGCGACGCCATGCAGATCGTATATTGCCACCTGATAGCCCTGTATAACAATTGTTATCAAGATTAAAGCAATGAGAATCAAGAAAAAAGACATAATGTGAAATGATATGCCTATATCCATTTCCTATAGAATTAAATGCTTCATTTATGGGATCATCATTTAAATTAAAAGCTTCCAATTGGTTTGAAAGTAGTTTTCATCGATAATATTCAAAATATTTGATGTTTAAATTTCCTATGTACATACCTATTTCCCGAGCAACTGTTTATGTGAAAGGTTATACGATTGCAAAGTAGAATCGTAAAAGAAGAAGAACATTCGAACTAAACCAAACTTTGTTGCATCCTCCCTATTACAGCTATATGATTTAATTCTAAGTTTTTCCAAACCCCACGTTATGATGAGGACCTATTACAAAAGCCCAGCTTGGGTACGACATCGAAATTAGCAGTAAATAAAATAAACAATAAAACAAAACGTTCTAAGTACTAAGTCCGATTCTGGAAAAGTGTACAAGTTGAATTTTGGCACCATTCCTTTCTATAAAACTGATTGCTTAAGATATCTTGATAAACAGTGATAGGAAGTTGTTCTATTAATAAGAAGGTGGCGTAAGGCAGTTTTATGTTAAACAATGATGTTGTATGCTTATACTTGTACATACATATACTACTACTACAACGAAGAAACTGTAACTGCAACAACGACTGCAACGACAAACTGCTGAATCAAATCGTGAAACAGCGAGCCATGACTCCGCTATATACCGCCTGCTTACATACTATATGTGTATATGGCTTGTAGAAAACATGCTCTTTGTATGGATACAACAAGTCTGCATACCTGGGTGTGTTTGGTGTTTCTACCTGTTGTGGTTCAAAAGTATTCGCTGCTCATACAGACGGACATGGACATGCGTATATTGATTTGTGTTTTCATGCAGGCGCCCTTCACCCTAATCCACACATTTACGAGTAGCTTTTCGACTTTCTAGTATATCCTTTAACAATTCGTGTACAGGGCATAACAAAAAATAAACTCATGTTGCTGTGGGATTATTAGAGGATTGTACATATCATGATTAGTCATTATTAGTGGGCTTCAAAAGAGCTCATTTAGTCCGAGGGACCAACAGACGGGGCGGACCTGTCTAGATATATTTGTCTCGTAGAGATGTCGGAGATGTAATGCCTGTTCTCTTTCCAAGGAGTTCGGTGAATTTCTCCTCAAGTTGGAACAACTATTGATGCCGACCTTCTACTAACGGTCCACTCTTGATTGTAAGTAGCCCGATAAATCGAACTCACCTGGAGGGCGTCGTCACTCTGCTCGAACAGGCACGCGTTTCCAAATTCATCGCGTGGCTCAATGTGCATCAGAGTGGGTGAGCCGGCGCAGCAAATGACTGTGCTAGCAGGTCTTATGAAGCGCGAACGACGAGCATCTATGGGTCCGGGCAGGAAATTCTTGACAAAAGGTGAACCGGCGATGTGACTGGCGCCGATCAGCACCGAGATCTTATACTGGCCCGCAGTGCGCACCGTGAACTTGACTTTGGCAATGTTTGCATTATTCGGGTCTGTGGAGGAGCCTAGCTCGCTGATGGTGACCACCTTCCGGGTGCCCTCCGTGACCTCGACGAAAAACTGATCCGTATCACAGATGGGGTAAGGCTGTCCATTGCGTTGAAAGAAGCGCACCACAAAGCACATGGTGCCGCCGACCTGGGCGGGATCCTTCCAGTCCCACTGCACCTTACAATTTGCAGGTAGCAAATATTTTCCAGTCACATACTGTAGCAGAGAGTGACGCGCCTCGGGCGCCAGCGAGGGCTGCGTCATGGCGGCGAGGGTGACCAGTCCGGCGACACTGACGCTGACCACCAGCATGCCACCCCATGTCCACGCGTCCTGATGCTGACTCGACTTGACAACCGTCGACCACAGCTGCGCCTTGAGCGCGTCCAGCTGCGCCTTCGATGTGGGCAGATTTTGGCGGGCCGCCGACCAAATTTGCCAATCCTTGCCAAGTATTTTGCTAGCACGCGAATCCTCCAACCAGTAAACGTCTTCCAGAGAGGCAACCTCAACCGCCAACAGACGTTGATAATGGTGCTGCAGTCGATGGTCCCGCAGCCACTCACGAAGTATCAGCTTCTGTTGCAAATGTAGAGCTGCGCGTTGTAGACGCTGCTCGTCACCCGGCGGCAGTTCGGGCAGACGTTCCGGATCTCCGCAGCTGGATAGCGATGAGATGCCTGCAAAGGAATCAAAGCGAGGAAGAGTTGCAAGTGAGTGGCATATTACAAAAGTTTTCGCGTTTCGCGTTAATCGAGTTAAATTACGAAACTTTTGGCTATTAAAAACTTTGTCATGTCATCATCGTCATCAGCAACAGTAGCCGGGTAAGCGGGTAGGCCGACAGGCAGGCATTATACTTGTACAATGTACAATATATATATGTATATGGTGCATGTGGAAGTATATAGCGATGCAAAGGCTTTCCCATTTATTATAAATATATGTAATGCTAATGAAAATCAGATGAAAAGCTAAAGTTCACGAATATTTCAGATATAACCTTCCAAGGAATTCAGGAATGCAAATAAAATTAGGGAAATGATTTTAAGGAACTAATAGATAAAGTTGATTTGTTTGAATATCGTTTGATGAAGTTTGAAGAAACGTTGGATAACATGTTCATATCTCTAGTGTAGTCGGACAAATACCCTTAAATTGTTAATAATTGTAATTAAGTAAAAAAGATGTAATTTTCCCTGGAACTTTATAGCCCGGGAATGAATGTTTGGTATACATACCTATACCTATTATCACACATGATAGTTTTAAGATCTTCAAGTAGATTTCTTAAAGATTGTCAACCCACTGTGCCACTGTGCAATGCCGCGCTCATCCATCAAGCGCCAGCCAAATAAAAATCGATGAATACACAGCCCAAGACTAGTCCCCTTAACAAGCACATAAAGTCAACTTAATGGTGTCTAAAATTACATTCCAACTAATTTAGTGGCGCAAGTGCGTCAATGTCGAGTGCCCAACTTTCTTTCCTGCTACAATGGCAACAACAACATGAACGCCAATCAATTATCCTTCAATTTTTATGACTACGATTGCGCCTGCAAATTACCCGCCCACAATTGACATTTAATGCGGGCCTCCAGCCACAATGGCGCCTGCCATCGGATCAGCGCCCACGAAGCTTGTGGCTGAGCAGGTGGGGCTGCAAATGGAGGGGGAGGTGAAGGTTGTTGCCCCCTTCGCTACCATCGTCCTCTGGCTGCTTAAAGGCTTATTGCCAGCGCTAACGAAAGTGCTGCCTCCTGCATAACGACGCAAAGTTTTCCACCGATGTTGCCTGCGCCGTATTTTGTATTTAATTTTTTCTTTTCAGCTGCCAGTCAAAGTCAAGTGGTAGCACAAAAGTTTAAGCTATGTTGGTGGCGCTCGAGGAAGCACAAAAAGCCACCACAGCGCCACGGCGCATAAAAGAGCCAGTTGGCCGAAGCTTAATTGGCGCAATGGCCAGGACACTTGTGCGTGCATGGTGGGTGGCCAGGCAGTTGCCGGTCAAGATTGTCTTGATGAGATCCCTCTGTCTGTCAAAGGGCTTAGCAAATTAATCTGGGGTTAAGATTCTTATTCTTCACAAATTTAGAAGAACTTGAATATTTTCATCGGCATTTTCTGTTTTCCTTCCATAAAACCACTACGTTACTTGGATATATTGGCCATGATTGGTATAAAGAGCTTTGTGTAAAATAAAACATCTAAAATGTCGACTAATTTGTTGTTTGCTGCATTCGTTTAAATATTAACAAAAGCTTCTCTAAGTAAAGAAAATAATGCTCTATATTAAAGTAGTGCTTTAATTTAGCCCCCACGTCGGCGTTATATAATATTTATTTCATTTAAAGGTTTCAATTGGAAAAACAAGTTCCTCATACTTACTTGTTGAAGATATTTATCTACGAACCAACAACTAAAAAAAGAAAAGTGCAAATATTTATACCTATATTTCTTTTTCGAAGTCGTAGATGTCTTGCACAAATATAAGTAAAATAATCGCTATAAATAGATGTGCCCCAACCCTAAGGATAAAACGAAACACCCAACCACAACTAGAAGCATAGCTATATAGTTATGTATAACTGACGTCTGACTTTCCCACCCAGTTGCGGTCGACATTTGGCTGAAAAAATGAAAATAGGGAAATTGCCACAGTGTCGAGAGTTTGCGTGCCTGACATTCGTAAACAATTTCATTTCGTTACCAATTTCTTTTATTTCTAGCCAGTCCTCCCACCATATACTTGCCCCTCTCCCCCGCTTTCCCACACTTCTCTATTTCTCGCGCGAAACGAACAACTTCCGTTTGATTTCGTTGGCGATATTTCTGCTGGTGTCTAAAATGCTGAAAAGTAGACGTGCAAACAATGAAAGGCGACTTTGAATGTGTTTCAATGAATACAGGGAGAGAAACTTTTCCGAACCAGCTCATGTCAATGTGTGGGTCTATTCGCCCTTGTATGCATGTGTGTGTGTGTGTGTGTGTATTTGCGTAATTAAAGCATTTGTAGTCAGAAAGAGTGCTGCATATTTAATAGCGCTGCGACTGACTGCAAACACCAAACGACCTTTTGCTGATTGTTTAATGAGAATTGCTAATCGTTTTAATTAAAAGCGAGCCTTGCGTTTCATTTAGCTTCGTGAAAACGAAAAAGGTCAGTCGCTATGGTAATGAAAATGTTATTTTGAAGGTCATTTATAAACGTAAACAGAAACAAGGATATAGTATGTCTGTAAATGATAAACTATAGCAAAAGAAGATTGATCCTGTGAGAACAGCTTTACAGTTCATCGATCTCGATTGGACTCGTGTTGTGGATAGTTCAAAGAACTTCCAAATTCTCTGTAATAAATTGGACTCCTATTCTGCCTTTGAAGATCATAGAGCTTGTGTGGATAGTCAATTACTTGTAGAGACTTCAATGATAAATACATAATGAGATAAATCGTTCTAGAGGTGACCGTCCGCCTGTCTCAAAGAACGTCGGGATTACGAAAACAACTTAATAGTGACACAACTTGGTGGATCCTAGTCGAGTTTATTTCATTTTTTTATTTACCCCACGATATCGAATATTTTATAAAACTATCCATAATTCCAAAGGTACATAAACTAAGTTCTGTATTCTGTAAGCGTGGCTTATACTTAAAGTTATATCTCTGTTTTTATTCGACTAATCGTACCGAAAGTTACAAGAGAAGCAATTTTGTTATAATTAATACAATATATCAATCCGCTATAGGGACTCTTCTCGTTATACTGATCTAAAATATATGTATATTTTTTCGGGTTCTGCCCATACATATTCTTGGTCAATAGACATAATTAATTATATTCCGTATTTTTTCAGTTACAGAATAAATTAAGTACACAACAAGAAGAAATTGTATATTCGATCAGGACAATCTAAGAGCCTCCCTTCTCATTTCATCTTAGCAATAAATCATTAATTTAGGATCCCCTCTCAGCATCTCAGCAATCCTTTCTAAATAAACTTACCCGTTGGACTAAAACAAAACTTGAAAGCTATGTGTGAGAAGCTCTTTCTGAAAACTGAACACTTAGTCCAGCCCACTCGAATATTATGCGCCATAAGCACTATATCATATTTGCTGGCAAGCTTCCCACTAGTTCCTTTGTATTTGGTATAAGCCCGCACATAAAGCAACTCATTGCTCAACATTTCATCCTCGGGCTTAAATTGTATTTGGCCCATGGCATTTCATAAAGAAAAGAGTTGGAATTTTTCAAATAAAATATACTACGAATTTGGCATAAAACTCGAAACTTTGACATTGGTATGCTTGCTTTAATGAAACTGGCATCAGAACTCGGCCAACATGCAATGCCCCAAAAAGCGTGCCACTTATCTTTAAAGTGCACTCACACTCTCACACACGCAGCCCAAGTAAGTCAGTGTTGCATGTGCGTACATACATATTTGCCTTCTCATTAACAATCGCAACTTTTCCAACTTTTCCAACTTTCCCGTGTGTCGCCTGCGAGTGCTGTGCACATATTTGTGCACTTCCGACAACTGTAGCACTTGGTAAATACGTTCCCCCGATCTTCTCTTTGCCTATGCTGCGCTCTATTAGCTGCGCCATTGCCAAGGATGCAATTGGAAAATGTAAGCCCGCTTTGCTTTTCAGGTTTACTTCTTTTTTCGTTCTTTGGTACTCATATCCCTATAAGCTTGCACAAATAAATGGGTTTTTCAGAACTTTTGAATTATGTTTGTAGTATTCGTATTCCAAATATAGGCTGACAACAAGCTGACAACAAGAAAGAACGCTACAGTCGAGCAAGCCCGACAGTGGTACCCAGACAAACTTCCGACACTGAGGTATATGCGCTTGTTGCTGCAGTTTGTGGGCGTAGTACCGGAGTGAAATTGTTTCGATAATAACATTTCTTAGAATTAACCGATTTGAATGAAATTTCAAACAAAAGTAGAAATTTATTAATACATTATGTGTAGTTAATGTAGCTTTTGAAATGTGGACAGTATTAATAAAATTATGTAGCGGGGGAAGGCGTGAAAAATTCACAAAAAATAAAATAAACCCGTGTAGCTTAGGGACTAGGAGCATCTATATACCAAGTTTGTACTGGCGAGAATTTGGCGAGACGGACGGACGGACATGTCTAGATCGATTTCTCTCGTCATGCTGATTCAGAACATTCAGAACATATATAATTTATGGAGTCGGAGATGCTTCCTTCTGCATGTTACATACTTTGCACAAACCTAATATACCCTTTTTACCCTACGGGTACAGGGTATAAAAATTGGTCTCTCTAGCTCTTCTAGTCTCTGGGAACCAGGTGTTCATACGCACAGACAGACAGACAGGGCTGGATCGGCTTGTACATTTCATGTACAGAGTATAATAATTGTGCCAAGTAGCGTGGCGGATCCTTTAGAAAAAAAAAACTGGTTCCATTTTTAAGTACCCCTTTCGGTATAAAAATAATTTCAGTTGTCAAAAACCACTTAAAATGTTTAGAGCTGTAACGATTAGTTATTAAATATATAATATTAAATATGAACTCTTAAAATGATGAGTAGATTACTTTTAACGATCACGTTTCGATTTCCCTACACCACGTTTAGATAATACATTTTATATATTTGTATATTTAAAGAACAAAGTATACAAACACATTAATTTGTAAGCACTCGTCAAAAAAATATTTCAAATTAACTGAGTAGCGTAAAATGCGTACAATAAAAATAAATTTACATAAAAGTACATACATTTAAAAGCAAACAAATATACATAAGTATACACGGCTTGTTTGGCATTCGCTCACAAACTAAAACATAAAATACATTATTATTTTATCCAATCTGTTGGCTTGCTCCACCATCATTTTTCCATACATATTTTTAAACATTTCCAACATCCTGGCGTCAACAAAATGTTTATTGTTTTTTTCTACTTTTTCTCCTGTCCGTTGTTGATATTTGCTTGCCAGCTTTTCTTGCCGTTTGTCGTCTTGTTCTTCTTCCTCAACACACCTATTATTTATGCTACAGTTTGCGCTTTTCTGTTGATGTTGCTGGTGCTGTTGCCATTATTGTTCCCGTCACTCAAAATATAGAAGCGTGAAGTGGGCCGACCAGAGAGGTGGGGTAAGCTCTTGGGTTTTCGATTACAGCTCACAAAATGGTGCTGCTTCCTTGTCTGTCCGGCGCTGTCTTTGTGTACCCTAGTGTTGCGAAAGAGACACAAACTGCGCCTTAATCACAGTAGCTGCTAAATAATGACTATTGTTAGTATTTGTATATCAAAGTCCTTTCCTCATAAGTCCTTTTGTGATATCATATAATCTGTAGTTCTTTTTATGGGTCCAACTTCAGGTACCCCGGAACTACTCAAGAATTTGGCAATCGAGATTTTATGTAACTTTGAGAATTAATTTTAGACAGGTTGCCCTAAGGGGCAGGACACCTATGCGTGCTGGGCAATGGCTGAGAAGGTGCTCAACACTTTCATTCTCCTCGTCTCTGAAGTTTCGGCAGACATCATGATAAAGGATGCCAAGTCTGGCAGTAGGTTTGCCAACCGGACAATGGCCTGTGGGCGCCCAGCTGGAAACTGAGAAATTGGATTTCCAATAATTCATGCCGAATCGGCAAAGAAAAAAGGAATCAAAAGCTTTGTTACGCGAATTAAATATATATAGAATACAGCTAGGTTCCAAATAGTGCGGCAAAATCGCGATAAAAAATTTGTCTGAATAGTTTAAAATGCATTTTAAATATACCGAACGCTGAAATTTTAATTTTCCCTTTATTATATCCTGTAAAACTGCTAAAAAAAAAGATAGCTAAAAGCTCGTAAATAGCGGCACATGCAGGGTATTTGCAGATAACATCCATGTCATGTGATCTAATATTTTTGAATACTGCAGATTTGCTATCGGAAGAAAGTCCCGCCGAGCAGTGAACTGTGAATTCTTAAAGTTCAAATATTATAAAAACAACAATTTCAAAATGTAAACGTTTATTTATTATTCGTTTAGAATAGAATCAATCAAATAAAAATGGAAAAGAAAGAAATACAGAAAATAAATGAAATGTTAAACGATTCAAATCATTAGTTGAAGTTGTCACTGGATCGAAAAAATCGCAGCATTCTCCAACACTGCTGCAAATGTGGGGGGTAGGGGTGGTGGTGTTTTCATTTTATCGCTGGCAACGCTTTTTGTGTTTGTTTACCAAAGTGAAAAATGATAAAATTTCCAGCATGCGGGCAGGCAGCATTGTTGTCTCTCATTGTGCTTGTGTGTGTGCTTGTGTCTGTGTGTGTTATTGTGCCGTCTGCCCTTGTATGTATGTGTGTGTGTGTGTGTGTGTGTGTGGGTGCACGTACGGGAGGGTCTGCCTGCAGAAATGAAATATCAACAGCTTAAATTCTTACATAAATATTTCATAACTTGCTGCACTCGGTTGCAGCTTAAATAAATATGCACGCATATTTTATGCACTTATAGTTATTTAATGTGCACACACAACACATGCATAAGTGTCTAACAGTAACAACAACAATGGCGAAAAATTTGCATATTTAATTTAAAATAAACCCTGGTTGCTGCTGCTCCAGCCTGCGCTGCTTGTTTGTCCCTCTTGCCTCAAGTGGCCGCATAAATTTAAATGCCACTTGCGCGCTTGCTTTGCAAATTACGTATACGTAACGAGCCCACACACACACACACACACACATGCTCCCAGCATCCTTATGCTTAGTTGCTGTCGTTGACTGCGCAAGCCTCTTGTTGTTGGTACTGTTCTCGCTTTCAACGTATATTTGCAATTTGGAGACGAAAAATCCATTCTGCTCTGAAGCGGGCCCAGCAGAATTGTCCGAACATGTGTGTGGGCTTTAAAGGTTATTGATGTTATTCTACAAATTTGAAAAATGACAACAATTCAAATTTCACATCAAAGGTCACATATTCGCATATTTCCATTATTGATTGAAGGCTGAGAGTTTGCGTTTAATAGAATTCATCTAAAATCGTAATACGTTATATAGTTGTGATGAGTACGTCTTCTAGTTGAAGCCTTCGCTTGTTGTTCTATACTCTGTACCCGAGGTATCAAATCGTTTAGCTTTGTCGAAGGCCTTACAAAGTTCATATATTCTTGATTAGGCGGACGCCTGTCTATCCCTCTGCTGTCTGCAAGTCGATAACGGGTCCGGAACAGGACCAGTTTACGATTTCTTTGAAGCACCCCCTTACTCCTTTACAATTATCTAATAAACTTCAGCGCCAATTCCATTCATTTGCAAACATTTTGATTTTTAATTGATATCTGCCACTAGAAATTTATCAATAAAGGGTCTTCAGAAAAGGGAATACATTTAGAGAAATTTCTATCAAACGAGCAATTTAATTTTCTATATTTAACGCTGTTTAACTAGAGTCGGTGTTTTTTATTGTTTCGAAAAAAAAAACGCGACAAACGTTGCTTAAGTGTCATTATTACGAGTATTTGCCATTGCTGGATAAAACCAACACTTATTTTGTCAACCAAAGAAAATATTAAGTCCCTTTCACTTAAATACCCTCTCCTCGGTCCTAATAGTACTTGATATTTAACCCATTCTTCTTTGACATATAGAATGAGCGATACGTTTAAATGCTGAGCACTCATATTTATGTATGTATGTCCCATCTCCGGCTAAATGCCTGAGAAGCAGGTTGGAAGCATCACATCTGACAAAGAACGGAGACGACAGTGCCAAGTGCTGCCACAATTACCTGCAAATGATGGCACCCGCCAAACAGACGGTGGAAAGGACGTGCCTGACTAACTGACAAACAAATGCAGGCGAGGACGAAGGAATGCGATGTGCGATGTGCGCTGCCGTGTGCGATGGCGGCATTGGTGGGCGTGCGAATAATGTCAACAGGGCACAGGCAGAGAAGACCAGACAGGCTGACTTCGTCGACTGACATGCAGCGTCTTCCTGCATCAGCACTGCTCGTCTTCCTGCCTCCACAGACAGAATTCGGTCCGCATTTTTATACTCTGTACATAAAATGTACAAGAGTATATTAGGTTTGCGGGAAAATGTAACAGGCAGAAGGAGGCGTGGCAGACCCCACAAAGTATATGTATACTTGATCAGCATGACGAGACGAGTCGATCTAGCCCTGTCTGTCTGTTTGTCCGTATGAACACCTGGATCTCAGAGATTATAAGAGCTGGAGACACCAAACTTTGCACAAAGATGCGTTATGTGTGTACGCTGTGCAAGTTTGTTTTATTTTTTTGATTTCCCCCTCACTTCCCCCCCTATGGGGGTTTTCCCGATTTTCCATTCGTATAATCGCCTATATCTAAGAGACTATAAGACCTACGGACACCAAATTTTAGTCCCCGATGCCTTATGAGAATACGCAGAAAATGTGGAATTTTTTGGAATTTCCCTCCTTTCTCCCTCTCCCATGCAAATCGTAACTCCCGTAATTCTTGGAATTTCGAACTAAAATTGTAAATACCCCCAGTTAGTAATTAATTGTCCGTACGCCAAGTTTCATCATGATAGACCGATTTAACAAGAAGTTATAGCCATAAATATATTTGCTGCCCAAGCGCTGCCCGCGGCTGTTGTTGATGTTGCTGTTTGGTTGACTGCCAACATGTTTACTCAGACACGAATAGACGCGCATAAACATACATACACTCACAAAGACGCAATTGCTTTGTATATGTGCAATTATACACCCTTTACGTGAGCTCGAATACCAAAAGAGGTAAAATCGATCAAATTTTTTTTTAATTCTCTTACTTTTTTATTTTTATAATTATTCTAAACATATGTACAGAGTATTTCAAAGTCGGGACACCCGACTTTAGCTTTTTTACTTGTTCCTTCTTTTTTTCTGCTGCAGCTGTTGCATTCTAAACTTGTTTGGCTGCAAACCTCGCTGGCTGCTTTACATTCTGCGGCTTCCTCTGCTGTTGGCCAAAGCTATTTCACACGTGTCCCTCCATTTGAATGTACAGTATGTGTGTGGGGATTGTGTGTGTGTGTGTGTGTGTGTGCGTGCGTGTGCGTGTTTGGTATGCGGGTACCCGCACCAGCGCCCACACCACAACCGCATGGCAACTTTGGTGGCAAACAGGTGCGCACACGCTTGGCCCAAGCCTCGACATTAAATGTCATTTCATTCGACTGTCGCTTGCTGCCGAAATTTCACTACCAAAGTTAAAGACATTGTCATTGCAAATTTTCTGCCGTATCAGCCAGTGGCGAAATTTATTATTGTAGCACACTTTCAGCCCAACACAAGAGAGACAGAGCCCGACTAAGGGAACTCAAGATAGAACTCTATTCAAACAACAATATTATCCAGCAGAACGCTACAGACAATCAACTAAAATACATTTTGTTGTACAAATTATTTTTATGCAAGCTATACAATACAAGTATAAGCAGTTCGTTGTTTTAACGAAACTGCAAAATGTCAATAAGTTCTATACAAAATTGCCAGGGTATCTTTATAAACGAAAATGTCATCATTCAAGTCGTAAAAGGCTTTATATAGTTTGTTATATATGTACTTGCTCTGCATACCACGTTTGCTGTTCTCGGTGTTTACGCGGACGGAATTCTACAGCGTGGGAAGAGGGGGAAATTTAAAAAAGTTAACTTATGTCTACTTGCCAAGTTTGGTCAGCCAGGCGGACGGAAAGATGGTCATGGGCTACTTATATCGATTTGTGCCGTCATGCTGACTAAAATATATACTTTATGGTCGCAGAGATGCTTCCTTTTGCTAGTTACATATTTTGCAAAAACCTAATACCCTTCGGGAACATAGTATACTTGTAAAGTATAAATAAATAAAGTATAATAACAACTGTTCAATTGCAAGGTTGGAAGCCGAGAGCTAATTACGTTGATTGAATATATATTTGTTGAAAATTAAGTAATTCAATTCTGAATTAGCCAATCTGTTTTATTGGCAGTCATTGAAATGCCTTTTCTACTACCATTAAATGAGTACACTATCCCAAACTTCCCTTCTAATTTATCGTTTTATACGGACCTTTTCCAACACATTATCATTTATGATACTTTGTTGTCCGTTAGTGTTTTTATTTAAACGGTGAATAAACTCTTCTATGCATTATCATATAGAACTCCTCTCGTATAAGGCGCAATGAATTTAATGCTCTGTATTCACACTGTATTTTATTTAATATAAAGCTGCCTGCTGCTTGACTGAGCTTTATAACAAATTTGCATTTTATATCTGTAGCTGCATCATAAATTTGCAGTGTCTGCAACAGAAGCAGCTTAACCTATTTTCTGAGCTGCTGTTCTTGGCGTAGTGAATAAATGAATTATTTATTTATATTTATGCTTTCGACTTGGCTAGCCATGAGCTTAAATATTGTTTAAGCTTAACTCAGTTATTGTTTTGTCTTGCATAATTGTGCATTATGTTTTATTACACGAGCACTGTGCGACGATGTTTATTTAATTATTCGCTTGACTGGGCTCTGTCATAAAGTTGGAAATCGATTAGCAGCAGCTTCCCTTCCTGCCAACAATTCGCAGCTTTAATTAAATTGCACACACAAGTACTATGTAAGTACTATACATTCCCTCCAGATACTTACTCGCAGCACCGAGAACAACCGACAACTGTACTGCGCATGTAAAGCTTTTGCAAAACAAAACAACAACAAAAAACAACCTAATTGGGTTAAAACCATAATGCCAACGTATTAATGTTGCACTTTGGCAGTGGCAGCAGAACAGATACAGGATACGGGCCGAGCTACGGCGGTTGGCAACACGTATTACGATGGCCCAGTGGCCAACCCAGTGGTTGGTTGGACGATGATGGCCAGTGATGTCAAAACATCCGTTGGAAGAAAAGGTTAGACATTTATGTTCACATGGGAATGAGATTTAAAGGATATACCAAGAAATTGATTGAGTTTTCCACGTTCGACAATGCTTACTTGTAAATTTCTCCACAAATAACCTTGCCTACTCATAGCTTAAGTTAAAACTTTCAGAACTATTTAATCTTTAAATCTGCTAGACATACCACTATCGGACACAGCTGCTTAATTAGTTTTTGTCCACCAATAAGTCCAACTATATCATGGTAAATTGTTCTGAATTTGACAATTTTAAGCAATTAAATTAAAATGCATCTAATCTATACAGTATGACAACATTTGTTTTGTCGGTTGTTTTTTATAGAACTGTCAAGTGAGCTATTTTTAAAATTGATTGTGCTTTGATTGTGCTTTTAGGCCAATACTGGCTATAACTAGAAACTTGTATGCCACCGAATGAAAAATTGTCTTGTACCCTACGTAAGATTATAAATTCTCGGCTTCTATTGATTAATTTTTATTTTCTTTATTTCACGTATTGACAATCCGACTCTTTGTGAACTGAAATTGTTTTCCCTTCCTTTAACCATATTAATGGTTTCTATAAAAAAAAAGAAGGAAATACCAAAAGCCATGTAACAGAATTTTTCAATTACCATGTGAGAGAAATTTATTTAAAAGTATCTGTATATCAGCAGCAACAACAACAGCAATAAAACTTGTATGAAGCTAATAGGGGGAGTACTAATCTGATGAGAGCTTTTGAACCATGAAGGCTATAGAAATAACTCTTCCTTGTATTATTCATACGGAAACTAACCCTAATTTATACTCGTGCCATATGAATAGAAGCTGATCAATTGTTACAGTTAGTCTCTTTTACTAGATGCACTTTTTGTATATATTCAGAAATACGTCGGACCAATTTGGTATTAATGGACTGTTCATATGTTTGATCAAAATCTGTGCAATAGGAACAAACGGTGCACAAAACCCTCTTAGCGCAGAAATTTTTTTGAAAGTATTCAAGAGTTTATTACTATCTTAAGAATCAAATCAAATGAATTGAATATTGTATTATTTGATCAGCCAAGACATGAATATTTTAATTATGATTATTTACCCCTTGATGCATTATGAAATATTACATTTTTTCACCGTAACTTTTATACAAGGCCGCTAATCTATTCTTTCTTGCCTGTAATTCTCATTTTCTACTTTTTAAACTTTTTCAGTTGTAAAATAAAGCCATCTGTGACATCATCAGGTAGGTCAATAACTTCCTCATCATATATGGCAGCTATATTAAATAGTGGTCTGCTCTGGTTGATCTCGTCAAAGTATCTGTTAGTACAAATAAGTTAAGACCCCCGTCCTAGGAATTTAACTAAGAAGAGATTTTGATTTGGTATAAAATGATTGCTATTTATTTGACTTTAAGGGAATACATTGCGTTGGGGTTCAGAAAAAGCCAAATGTGACCGGAAAAAGGCTGAGGTGGACAGCGTACTCTGCTACTTGACTGTAAAAGTGTGTTTGCGGCACGACTCGTTGGCTTGCCTAATACTTTTAATGGCTGCGCCACGATGAAAACTTGGCGAAAATGCCGCAAAACATTGGCAACCATTGCTGGTACAGCAATTGGCAATGGCAACTGGCTGTAGGCGAACTTTGTCTGGCAATTAATGGGAAAACATGAGCGTGTAGGCGTTAAAATGCGAGTATTGGCTGCACTACTACACACACATGTGTGCATACACATATTTATGTTAGTCATTATGAGGGTGTGTGTGAATGTGTGGAAAGATGTGAATTCCCATAAACAAATTTACACACATCTACAAAACAAAAAGAATGGCTCGAGTGTTCCAATCCATGTGCAACACTTTGGCATTTGCAATTGAAGTCTGTCTGTGTGTGTGTGTTAGTGCGGGTGTGTGTGTGTGTGTGTGTGTGAAGGACACACAAGTTGGCTCTCAGATTACGTGCATAACGGCACTTTGCTGCCCATTTGCGTTGGGCATGGCTCACTTTGAGGTTATGTCATTGGCACGCAAACCAAATTTTCGCTGTATTTTATTTTAATCAGTGGAGTACTGGCAGCAACGGGAATACTTGTACGTGTATATGTGTAGAGCATTTTTATTTAGCCTCTCCTTCCTCCTTCTTGAAGTGAAGTTGCAATTGCGTTTTTCTAATCAGCGTGGCAAAAGTTCAAGGCAGCCAACGAAATCAAGCGCGACTCGGCGGCAAATCAAACAATGAACCTCCTTTCCATTGGCAGCCACAGGAAAAGGACCAACTACTTGTATGTGCGAGTATGTATGCAAATGGGAAAAGCGAAAACCATTCGCGGCTGCTGAAGTAGTCTAAAATAAAAAATTCTTGTTCTGAAACTATATCCATTATGTAAGGGAATGAGGTAACAGAGCTTTCACCTCTCTTCTAGGCAAATACGATTGATCATTGTGACTATACCAAAGCAGGGACTCTGGCTTTTGAATGGCTGTATAAATCTATTGATTTGCAAGTGAACGATTTGCATACCCTTCACTGAAAAGTGGAAGGGTATATTGTTTATAGTGTGTCAGTTCCAAATCCAAGCTCGGACGGATATTGCCATTGCCATATTACATTCGTCTCTCCATGACCTTAACTTAAAAGTGCAAGGGTATAATACTCTTGTTGCCTAAGTCTGTAACACCTAGAAAGAAGTCTAATAGACTTCAAGCATACATATGTTATGCATATGACTTTATGATCATTATGTGGAGAAAAAATCTGATCGTAATGTCTGTCCGTTTCGTTTCCTACTTCCCCCGATTTGAAGGCTGTGAGGCTATCGAGGCTTCTTTTTGACAGGTACTGACATGATATGTCAAGACCAGCCGTGCCAGACCGCTATATCATATAGCTTGTTAAAACTTGTTAAGTGTTGATGGGGTAGTACGAAAACAGTATTCGCGTTATATAGAGTTTTGTTGCAAGGTATAGTAAAGGGTACATAGCTTCGATGCAGACGAAGATAAAACTTTCAAGTTGTATTTTAAATCAGAATGAATATTTTGAAAGCAAGTTTCAATACCGATCAATACAATAACCATCTCAATCGATCGGAATAATAAGAAGCGCTCTCTCTCTCTCTCTCTCTTTATTGGTTTTGGTAACGCTTCTAAAGATTTCAAATGGAGTTGCAAAGCCAGCAAAACTCCAAACAGAGCTTGCTTTTTTCATGAGTTATGTAGTTGTAGTTTTCCAAAAGCTGTACAGCTATACTCTTTCTCAGCATATATGACGTATATTGCTCTAGTTGGTTATCAACCATGGCCTTCAGCGAGCCACATTCATTAGAAAAGTACCCAAAACCAATAAAAAGTTAAAAAACGAGAAGCTGGATACGACCATCTGGTGCTGGATCAATTTAAAATTGTGCATGCTTCTTGAGTGAAGTCCAAGAAATGTGCACACTTTTCGCATTAGCCAAAATATTGTGGACTGTGAAAAGCGATTCAATTGGTATCTGCATTTGCGTGGCTTGCAATTTTCTTGTTGGCTGAGTCGCCAACCCCCGCCCACCCCTCTGCAATTTGTGCAATTTTCCATGTGAACTCACCTGACGACGAGGACTGCGAATGGCGCATTGTGGTGGCCATGGCAATGGAATTTATTTCCGATTCGGGTGACCACATTTTGTTGATTTTCTTATACAGTATGCTTGTACAGCTCGTAGGTATATAATATTTTTGCAATATTTATTGTACGCGTCGTTGTTTAAGTTATGCTTTTGATATTTATTTTCTTATCCTTATTCAAATTGTTTACAACTTAAGATCTAAATCATTTTGCGCTTCGTTTTTTATGACAACGGCGCTTCGTGGTCGTTGTATATTATTATTACGAGTATATTTTTTGCTTTTTAATTTATTAAAAAAGTTTTTGTAAAAAGTTCGGACATATTTCATGAATAGCTGCGAGTGTCGGGCGCGCCACTTTGCGTAAGTTTCAAAGAGAAGTTGAGAAAGTTTTACATTATAAAAAAAAAGGAGAAACGTCAAAGTTGAAAAAGCATTAGATAGTATGTGTGTGTATGTAAATATTATATATACTTGTACGGTTGCCATAAGGGTACAAAAAAACTTAAATTTTGAAGACTTTCAACAGAGGGTTCCATCTGCTGGCTTAGACGAGTGTAAAGCACACAATCTGATGAATAACATAATAGTATTTTCAATTCTTAAGTATTGAAAGTTCACATTATTAAAAAGAATCAGGTCTGAATACAGAGTTTCAGTCACGGAGAGACTCATAAAGCAAAGTAAATGATGATTAGACTATCAGTGTGGTTCCATACGCGTTCTTAGCCAAACAGTGATTAAATAAACTTGTTGAAAAACTAACAAACTTTTGTTACGGTCTAAACAAATCATAGATACATACTTATATTATTAGCTAACTTTTTAATCTTTTTCTCCTGGCACTCTTGTCCCTCTGTTGCGGACCAAACCACCCGCTGCTCTTAACGACGCCCCATAATAGCCGCCATTAGCACCGCCATTATTTTAAACTACCAATTACCAACACAACAATAGTAAACAAAACAGCAACAACAACAACAACAACAGCACTGCTGCTCCACACATTTCGTATGCAAGCCCAAAATGTCGCCGAATGTCGAATGTAGTTTATAATGTCGGGCCAAGAGCGAACCAACACCAACTACTAATATTGATCTACTGGTATTAAAAATGCAACAAAATAAAGAGCTGATGTACTTATCTTGGAAGGCCACCAAAATGGCTCTAGGAATACATTATGATACGTTTAGCTTTGGCCTTTCTACTCTACGGCCAAGGAGCTTAAGAGGAAACTGTGCTAAAAGCGTTTTCAAAACGTCTTCGTGTGGTGGGCGGCCACCAGAGTGCAGCATCAGCAGCAATATACAGGCGATTGTTTTGACAACACAATCTTCAAGACTCAACAACAACTACCAAACAACCTCTATTGTACTATACATTGTAAGTTGGTAAACAATTGAACATCGGTTGCCTTCCACCCCCCTGCCAACCCCACAGTCCACATGCGTGTGCTAAGGGTTTTCTTTGTATGTTTTGTTTGCTTTTCTACCTAACTTAAACAGTTTAGATTGGAGCGCTCTGGAGGAGAGGACAGGCACGAGACGCAGGCAGAATGTTTGACTTTGCAGGACTAGACAAAATGTTAAACGCTTTTTACAAAAAAGTTTCAGTTTGGAAACTCATGGATCTTAAATTCTTGAATATAAAAACTTTTTTGTTTTCAAAGTTCTCAAAATGTTCGGTAAAGGAATTAGGACGCCAGCAATAGGGATAGTGGTTGCTCTGATGGCTACGCTGACATCTTAGAAAGTGCTCTATCAATCATGCTCCAATAAGTTCTTAAAATCGTATTCAGCTTTCCTCTGGCTGACTGGTGTGTCAGCCTCTTCATTCATACTTTTGGATACCTTTATTATCCAACACAATCAAATTTGTAGGTCTTTCTGTATTTTTGTGGCGAATTTTCTAATTATTATTGTAGGTCATGGCTAGGGATGGTCAGTGGCCAGTCTTTTCAAACATATTAATATTGGCTTAACAAGCCACACTGGTCGCCCAAGCATCTAATAAATGAAAAGTATCCTATGTTGGATCACCATCATCCAATACTTGTATAATATAGTAACTCTTTTCGCCTGCTTTATTGCTTAAATAAATACTTATACAGATTATTGAGAAAAAAAAACACTTTATATATTTATTTATTGATTACAAGACAATTATAGGCTAAAACGTGACACACAAGCACAGGGGTACATAACTCTTGAATGAAGGGATTTCAAGAACGGTTTACTTGCAATAAAAGCAAGTACAATCTAGTACTAAAGCACTGACTACAATTTGGAATATAACGACAGGAGATACAGAGTGTCCATTCTAATGGTTTCACAGGCTACTGCTGTTAATGAGCGCAGAAAACTTTACCAATAGGGCGAAGGGTACTTGAGCCGGGGATTGGAAAAGGACAAATTTCAATCACATATTCCTAGGTTGGCTGTGTCGAGTTGGGGAACATCTCCAAAAACTGAGGTTAAAATTAATTGTACGAGTATTTATTTGGCATAACTTTTTAAACCACCACTACCTTTTTTAAGGGAACATATCCAAATACAAAGCACTGACGTCGGAACAGTAAAGCTATAAGTTATGTATACAGGTACATACCTTAAAAATGCACCACCGAGAAGCAGATTAATATTTAAATGGTGGTCGCAAAAAGAAAACGTCCTCAATTGTCAAAACCATCTCTAATGAATTAATTTTGATTTGCAATGAAAAAGTTTTCGGAATTTAAACTATCACTTGTATACCCATACCTGTGTTGATGCTAAATTTCAAATCTGTTATCCTGTTTCGCCCATAAATAACAAATAGTATATATGTATATATATATTGATCTTGTGTGTGTGTGTGTGTGTTTGTAAGCAAACAAAAAATGATGCGGGCCTGTTAGTGAATAATTTTTCAGTGGCAAACACGGCAGCTTCATCCTCATTATCAGCATCGTCATTATCGCCATCATTATCATTACAGTCATCATCGCAATCAACGGCATCATCAGCGAGTCGTCATTGATGGCGCCATTTTTGTTTTGCCGCACTTGTTCGCTAACCTGCGAATGTCTGGTTATATATGTATGTACAAGTATGTACTACATACTACTATACGAGTACGTATGTCAATGTTTATAATGCGAGCTGACAAAGTTTGTGTGCCGTTATGGGCGTGTGTGTGTGTGTGTTTGTTGCTTGTTTGTTTGTACGTGTGTTTGCTGTCGGAATTTGTAATGAAAGTGAGCTGTTCATTTGCTTTAGGGTCGCCTAGCGGCCTGAAGTCCTTTAGCGCACATTTTTGTGGCTAT
Source organism: Scaptodrosophila lebanonensis (assembly GCF_003285725.1). NCBI lineage: Eukaryota > Metazoa > Arthropoda > Insecta > Diptera > Drosophilidae > Scaptodrosophila > Scaptodrosophila lebanonensis. The sequence continues at coordinate 2,846,029 of NW_022060738.1, forward strand.
GGCAGGAAGCAGCGCAGCCTTTTGTTTTTTCACATACATACATACATAAGTATGGACATATGTATGTACATGGAGTAAGTGTATATAAAAACTAAAGTATATTTCGCTTGCCATTTTTTACGAGCGAAAGACAAACATGGCCAACAGACAAGCAAACAACCATACAAACAGACAGTCAGACAGACAGACAGACAAGCGTGCAGATTTGAAGAAGGATGGGGGTCAGTTGAGACCATCCTCCTACTTAGTCATAACTTGTATAATAAATGGGTATATATGTATGCTATATACATACATATGTATATATGTGCGCCTGTTCGACAAAATATAGGCATGATACTGAAGCTTTTACGACAGCAAATTTCTTTAGTGCGCCATTTCTTGCCCTTTCAGCTTAAAAATGCTTTCTGTATGCTAATGGAAGTGAGCAAGTATGTTAAAAATAAAAGAAGCCAAAAGTTGCGCATGTACTGCATTTCATTTTTGTAGTTTAAATATTATGTAGACATTGCAGTTGTATTAAGAAAAATGTTGAAGTTTCCAGCTCCATGCCCCTGGATGGAAGGAGTTTGTATTCACAAGTATAAGTATTTTAATGAAGATGAAAAATGTCCATCTCCATTTAATAAGATGCATCCACGATTGTTTTTTTTTTTTACAAATATTATGATTTGTCTATAATTTTGTTCGCTGTTGTCGAACAAAAATGGCCAACTTAGTATCTTTAAAGTCTAGAAAGGGCCAGGTCTGATATAAAAACATTAAAGAATTGTACTTCTAAGATGCATCGTACATACATACAAGTATGTAAAGGCACGTTAACATTAAAATTGTGTATGATGTTCTTCTTCTTTTTTTATTTTTAGTCAAATGTTATGTAAGGAAACTATGTATTTTTTGTGTTGAAATGCGCAAAAAGATTCGCATTAGCGTTCATTTTGTTTTACGCATTCAAGGACAGTGGCCGTAGAGGAGCAGCCGAAAAGCACAACAATATGATAATTTGTGGCAAGCTGGAGTAGTGAGTGCGAACGAGACGGCATGCGCAGAAGCTGCTGCTGATGCTGCTGGTGCTGCATTATAATAATTGTGCTTGACAAATGCCACTGACAACAACAATAACCAGAAAACAAATGGATTTTCGGCGAGCAGAACTCACAGTGGCAGAGGCTGGGGCAGGGGCTGGGGCAGGGGCAGGGCAGTCATATGGGCTCTAACACTGTAGGCCGCAAGTAGTTGCCGAGAGTCCGCGGCTAAGAGCACAGTAAAAACAAACAACACAATTGCGTTCAAAATGGCGCGCGCGCCACATCGCCAAGTTGCAGGCAAGTGTATGTGTGTATGTGTGTGTATGTGTGTGTGAGTGAGCGAGATGGCGGACGCAGCTTCCTGCCATCTGCTCTGGCTTGGCCTACAAAGGCCACAAAACACACAAAGCACAAACACAACAACATTTGCAACTAAGTACAGCAACAGAAGCAATTGCACAATTGCACATTGTATGTACAATGGTGGAATACATACATACATACATATGTATGTACGAGTACTCGTACATAAAAGAGCGGGCTGAGACAAAAAGCCGAATGGCTGGCTAACTGTGCGGTTTGTAATTTACACACACATGCCTACAAACATGCATATGTAAATATATGTATGTGTATGTATTATGCGTCTCGTCTGTATTGTCCAGAGTAGTTGGAGCAAATCGTGACCTCCGACATAGTGGATGGTTTCTTCATAGGTAGTATCTGGGCTCCCCTTGGGCTGATGGTTAATAGTAAGCGGAGGAATTCTGAAATGGCTATGTCTATATACTGTTATTGTCACCTTCGCTTTATAAGTATGGCTAAGAGGTGTGAGGGTCAGTTGCAGTAGTTGCAGGTTTAAATGTAATTAGCATTCATTAGCAGTTGGCACGCATTAAAACGAGTAACAAATGCCAAAAGGATAGTTGATCTTAAAGCTGGTAAAATTTTTTGGTGATTCTAAAAAATGTTCCATACATCAACTCGTGTGTCTAAGGTCCCGAAGAACTCCCCCGGGCAAATGGATATGGTCGCACCACCACGCATTAGAACTGCAGATGTTCGCAGACAAAAAACGCAGAGCAAAGAAGCCCTCAAGATCCTAAAGATAGACTTCGCGCAAGGAGTACAGATAAAGAGAATCCTTAACTTATGCTACAGCTAAACAATTCAGAAGATGGAACTTCTGCATTCAAAAGGTTTCAAGAGTTCCGAGCGCTGTCTCACCGGGTGACGATTGAGGATCTGGTTGAAGTCACGAGAACCTGCAGCGTTTTAAAAATTGACTTTTGAGTAAGTAGGGTATCAGCCTGAGATTGGCTTTTTTATGCTCCTCAAAATGCAGTTTTTATGCTCGTGAAAATGCTTTTTTATCCTCCTTAAAATGATGTTGATAACTGGAATTTAACCATCTGGCAAGACAGCTCTAGTATTTCAACGCTAGATTAGTAAATATGTGAAGGGCTAAACGAAACCTTAAGTAAGGCATCAGAAAGCAAACCTAACAGCAATGCGAGGATGCCGATAGTTACCCTACCTACAAGGTTATTATCAAAATATCCCGTTCTTATACCCTGTGAAGGGTACGAGAATATTATGAAATCAATCAGTCACAACCATAAATAATCACAAATAATAAATAATCTTGATCAGCACGACAAAACGAGTCTGTCTGTCCGCCCGTGTGTGTTTGTCTGAATGACAAATTTCATCAACTATAAAAACTAGGGTGACTTAACTCAATAAGTTCGGGAAAGAAAATGCATTGAGCTATAGTACTGTTTCGCATATATAAGTACAATGAAAAATTTGAAATTTAGGTCCAATAAATGACACGTCAATGTTTCTTTTGGATGCAATAAAATAATTAGAGTATTATTTCAATACGTGTAACTGAATAAATCCAGGGTATGTACTCGCTTCGGAAAGGAAGTAAGCTCGAGGCATACATGAACACTCACGAATAGGAGTATTAACGTACTATATACATAATAAAAATTGCCATGAAGTTTAGGAATTAATGTTGGTTAGTTGCAACTAAAAGCGTGCCACAAATTAGAGAGGTATTACTGAGATTAGTTAAGCAATAAATAACACACAACTCATTGCCCTAAATAGTTTCATGTAGAAACATTAATTATATATGCAGCACAGGCAATTACTTTGGTTCTGGGTAGTTTTCGGGAATCGAGCTCTATGAAATACTTGGCCCATCAAAGATAAACACAACGCCTTGTTGCTGATGCCGGTTTTGAATAGGAGTATCTTGTTGTTGGTCTCAAGCTATTTTTAACCGGTTTAGCATGTTTTGCACAAACACTGATTCATACTCGTAGTAAGCATTGATGGGCTGCACATAAACATTCTCCCAAACCATGACTAGTTCTTCATTTTTCAGTTCGGCCCTGTTGGACTCTACACTCGCTTTGCCTTTCCACTCAACCCAACGACATAAACACTATTTCCGTTCAATTTCCTTGGAAAAAACTAGCAAAGGAAAAACGAAACTCGAGCAAAAAAATAATCCAAGTGCCTTCGCCTGTTTCAAACGGACATTGCTCAATGTTTGCCCAAAACAATTATTTCCTCCTCTGTCGCACAAACTAAATGCTTCCGCTCAACACAACTAAGTGGACCTTTTTGCCTATACTTTTCCTGTTTTCGGTCTGATTTCGCTTTTTTATGGCCAACCAATTCATTTCACTTTAGATATTTGTAAAATGTTCAACTCGTCCATTTGTTTTGTTCATGTTCAGTGGTCTCGAATTTCGAGCATGACGTAATATTTATATCTAATACAAATGCAAGTATAAATAAATTGTATTTATAGGAGTAATGCTTGCGAAGGGGTTTGGGCTTTTGCTTTTATTTGAGTTCGTTGAGAAATGCTTGCGTTTGCTTTTCATTTTACAAATCGCTTACGAAATTTTAGGCTTGGTCAAGCGATTTATTTTTAATAGACAGCAACTGATAAGCGTTATGGAGACAAGTCACATATAGCGCGAAGCTCGCTGATCTTCAGCGGTTCCATGGTGTAATGGTTAGCACTCAGGACTCTGAATCCTGCGATCCGAGTTCAAATCTCGGTGGAACCTGAATAAAACCACATTTTTAGAAGATTTTTTTAGCCTGCAATTGGCTTTAAAGCAGATATTTTATATTAAGTATCTTAGGAGAGTTTTCAGGCATTTAAAAATAGAAAGCTTTGGAAACATTTATAAAAAAATAAATACATAATTATGTATGTATTGGCCAGAAATTCCCAGGCTAGCTAATACAGTGAATATTTTATGAAAAATACAAGTGATTTCTTTGATATGATATTTGATATGCAATACTATAAAGAAATATTCAGAAATTCTCAGTTTTTATGGCTGAATTCTTTCCAAACATATCCAAGATGTACATAAAACTAAAACGATTTTCTAAAGTAGTGAAAGAAATAATCGGTTGGCAATTAAGTAATTAAAAATTTATATTCATACAATGCAACTCGTCATAAAAATATAATTTCTGTTACTTTATTCCAAGCATTGAAAGATGTCGAGGTCGTTATTGGAAGATCCGTGAATGTTAATCCCTAAATTTTAAGATACTCAAGAAATGGTTGTCTTAAGAATATAATGGCAATATTTTTAGAAACTTATACAAGTATACCTCCTTGGTATTGAAAAAATATATAAATTAAATGAAAACACAAATTAAACTAAATTTACTTCTGCCTAAGAAATTATTTATCTATGATTATATTGTTATTTGTATGCAATTAGATGCTACAGAAACAACGATTAAACACTTGAGAGAACCCTGTAAAGCACAATTTTAACAAAACATAATGCTCTACAGTTAATCCCCAATGCCGTTTTATGCATAATTGACCACATGACCTACATACTATACAAGTATACGTGTACATAGGTATGACCCCTTACCGTTGTCGCCCACTCATTAATTAGTATGCCAGCAGCCTGGGTCGAAAGTAATGTCATTCTGTAGAGTCGAGCAGTACAACAAAACCAACAACAAACAGAAACAGAAACGGCCACAAAGTAAATTCAAGTGGACACGAGTGGACACGTCAATTGCAAGACAAGAGCAAACGGGATGGCGTATAAGAGTGACATCAAAATTAATTGGCAATTAATTCTTTATGAGCAGAAGACCAACAGCTTGACAGTGTCAGTTGCTAGTGACAGTGACACAATATTATGACAACACACACACACACACACATTCGCAAACACTTACACACATATGTGCTATATGTGCTTTATTTAGGCAGGATATCGGCGGACACGAGGAAGTGAAGGAGACGAGCCAACCAGTGCCTCAGTTAATGCCCATAAAAAACACGTGCGCATTGGAGCGTGAAAGTGCGTGAAGTGAAAAGAAACGTAAAAATTCCAACCTACACACCCACGCACACGCACACACACATACACGCGCACACAAACACACTGACAATGAAAAATTAATATGCCAAAAGTGGAAAATTGCTCGCTGCCAAATTTGTCTTCTTTTTTCTGCTGTTGCTGCTCTGTTTTCCACACGAATTATGGAGGATTAGCTATGCATCATTAGCTATTAGAAGTGTGGCGCTATGTTTTGTGTGATTAGCAGGCCTCCATTGCATCAGGCCGGCTTAGTAAATGCTCTGCCAGAGAGTACAAATATGTGCATATTCGCGATACATACATACATATGTATGTATATGTATTTATGTGTATAATTCACAGAACGAACCATCTAAGAAGAGTATCGCATGCAAGGGCTGTCTGTTCAGAATGTTCTTGCAATTAAAAAATGTATCCAATGGCGAGCTGGGCGGTCTATAATTTAGCTAATTGCTCAATTTATTACTCATGTACTACAATTACTCATGTGTACAAACAAGTTATGAATTATATTCAGTGTTTGCTTCAAAATTTAGCAACATTACATTAGTTTTTAGAACGTTTATAAAATGTTAATTGTTAAAAAATTAAGTTTGTAAAACATTTTTGGCACTTTTTTTCTGTGTGCGAGCTAAATTATTATATAAATTTATAAGAATCGTAGTAACACTAGTGTATTTAGAACTATGAAAGCGTGAAGAGTATTTTGTCATCGACTATGTTTTTTTTTTCGCCACGTGCATGCTCACGCACTCTCACATGAAAACACAATATAGGTTAGGGTTATATTGTTTCAGGTTTTGTCAAAGTAGTCACGAATTGTTTGACAAATAAACAAGACAGCAAATAATAATAGCAATTTATACACGGAGTAGATTAATACGCAAAGGAATAATTTTGCAGGGTTATTTTAATTTGACAATGGCGATGCTTCAAGGCACTTCCGGTCTAAGCCTGTCCTATTTGTTTGTACTTGTGTTATTATTATGGTGTTTTTATTTTTATTAATTTTTTTTGTTCTACCAAAAAACTATAACGCGTGCACTCGCGTGTATAAACTAGCGCGCTCAAAGTAAAACCAAAACTGAGCATTTAAGGGCATTTACGATTGATTTTATACCGAAACATGCTACCAAACGACAAGCCTTGCATTTGTTGTGACACAGAAAAGGTCCGAACTTTGCACCATTCGTACCGTCCATCTCTCTCGGATTGTTCGTCCTATCCTTCGTCGTCTTCGCTCGCCAGTAATTTGTGAATGGGCCACACAAACCCGAGCCGTGGTTTTCGGAGTAAAAGCTCTAAAAGCCTTAGTCGCATCCTTTTGCCAATTGAAAACTTTCTGAGCGTCATATTCCAGCAGGTGTTTCGCCTTGGCGCGCTTATGAATATTTCACTACAGCTACACACATACGTGTACGTTGCGCTTTGTGTTTAATTGGCTTTTTGTTTAATTATTACGAAAGTTGGACCCAATACACGCTATATTGTGCAGAAATTTGCGCCACAAACAAGCAAAAGTCTACAATTAATCACCGAAAGCTCCAGTTGCATGTTCTGTATAATGAATTGTGCAGCGTTGAAGAAAGCAACCCAAATTTTCTTTCTCTAGGCAATGTCCGATAATCCACCGATAAGGACAAACATAGCAAATTAAAATGTACCTATTAAATATTATACAACCAATTTTATTATGACCTTTTTGAAAACAAGGAAGGTATAGCCTTCTGAAAATTCGAAATCATTTCTATTAAAGTCCCACAGTAGGAATATTTTAATATAATTTTCTATTTCCTAAATAAACGTTAAGTTCTAGTTTATTGCTTCTTTTTCGATACGTTCCACAAGATGGAGGAACACTCGCGCCACCTACTGCTAAAATTTGGCTCTAAAAACGGCTCAGCTCAAGAGACAGCATTTTCAAGGCTAAACACGTGATGGTTCTATGGTGTAATGGTTAGCACTCTGGACTCTGAATCCAGCGATCCGAGTTCAAATCTCGGTAGAACCTGGCTATTAAGCTTAAATTTTAATATTTTCTTTTGCGTATATTAACATCACCCGGCATTGCAAATAAAAGTGTATTTTTAGAAACAATTGTTTGGTTAACAATTTTTCCGGTATCTTTTGGCCCCCCCCCGCTGAAGCTGGAACCCAAAAAAACACCCCGGCCACCACCTAACATAGCGGTTCTATGGTGTAATGGTTAGCACTCTGGACTTTGAATCCAGCGATCCGAGTTCAAATCTCGGTAGAACCTGCCTTGCGCATACATGCATATGCATACAAGAAGTGTGTGTGTGTGTGGTGGTGAAAGCAGATTTAGGATTTTATTGGATTTTTTAAAAATATTAAACACATTTGTTTACGTTTACTGTCTCTAAGAAGAGCTTTTAAAAGCTTCAGCATTATTTTTAAATGAGCACGTGCCATGGGCTCAGAAACGCAGCAGGCAAAGCTCACCCACACACACTGAGGCGTGACAATAGTCAACAAAGCGACAAGTTCGAGTGCACTCTCACACAAACGCGAGCTTGCAGGCGTAGATGAGAAACGAAAAAAAACATAAACAGAAACTTGTTAATTAGCAAGTTTGCTGTTGTCATTTAAATAAGTTGTTGTGAACGTAATGGCTTTAGGTATAGGCTGCAGCTGCATTTGGCTCTTTGATAATAAGCATATATGTATGTAGTATGCATGTACATATGCTAAACCTGCACTTACCTTTATCGCGGAATAGCTTTTTATATGCAGCCAAATTTTCCGATTCCAGCCACTCGTCGACGCTGGGCTCGCTGTGTTCGCCGGGATACGATGACCAAATCAATAACACAATCTTAACTAATGAGATGGTGAACATTAAACTCAAAAAAATTGCAATTAGAAGCTTTAGCGAACGCTTCAACATAATTGCGTACAAACAAAAACACGACACGATATTTGCACCTGTGTGATTGACGCATAGAACAAAGGTAACGGAAGCAACGAATTTTGTTTTGGTGCCCTTTGCGTCGTTGTCGTCACTTTTGAAACGCTTCTGATAAATGTTTAATGCGCGCACTTTTCGCTGCGGCAGCGACCATCATCGACGACAAGTACGATAACAAACTGGGGTTATAATAATTTAATGGCCATTTCGCATTAACCTACTCATGGCATTTTGCTGCTGTTCACTTATTATTTATTATTATCGTGTTTATTTGGCCGCAGAACAATGGCACAGTACACAAACACAAGAAACAAAGCGATTAAGGCGGCTGGTGTTGGTACAACAAGAACGCTGTGATAAAATGCCAGAACAGCTGGCTGTCAGACAGCCCTGCCAACTCGCTTGCACATTATACAAATACCTAGAAGGTATGATATTGCGCAGGTCCGTATTTCGGTGTTCTCTTCAAAATGACGTCACAATGAGCCCTACTCGTAGCGTTTGCATTTTGTCATTTGTTACCCCGCAATTAAATGCAAAAATGCCGCTACTTGAGTATTCAATTGCGAAAGTATTTGATTTTGCACTATATATAACGCCGGCGCTCAAAGTAAGCTGATAAATAATTGAATATAAAGCACGCGCATGGCTACCAATTTCTTATACAGTAATGGTGGGTGCCATTGTGGACAAGAGTGCACAAAAATCAAATGACAGTCCTTATGGAGTGTTTACGCGGAATTTATTGTAACGAGAGTTCAAAACTTGCAGACTTTAATACTATACCTTCTAGGTTATTTATATCACGCGCTCGCTGCGTCTTTAAATAGCATGATATGGCAGCTCCGCTAGTGAATACACAAACCCACAAAATGGTTTTGAGTTAACACAAATGCATAGCAACTATACAGAAAGTTAAAACGAATACTAAAAACTTGTTTCACTACATATGTTGCACTACATCTGTACATAAAAATAGAGTTGTTTATAATTTATGTAAAAATGAGAACATAAAAAGAAGTTAATTTCTCAGGTTCCACCGAGATTTGAACTCGGATCGCAGGATTCAGAGTCCTGAGTGCTAACCATTACACCATGGAACCACTGACAATCTCGTTACCAAATGCAGTATTTGTCGTCATATAGCATATATACATACAATCGTATTTCTTGCATGGGCTGTTATCAAAAATGTATGCGCAGAATCCATAGGTAATTAATAATTGTGACGAATTGTAAAAGTTTTTTGGATTGTCCGCCCCATATTACTTCATTTTCTGGTTGTTCTTTATATTAGTTTCTAGGAAACAAATAATTTTTTAATTTTCTATGGATACGTTGCAAATTTCGCCTTATTTTTTTTACTGTTTTTCCAAAGTTCCCATAAAAAGCACACAAATAAAATATTTAATATTCTGGAAATTTAAAATATTCGCATATTTTTTAAATATTAAGAACCCGGATAAAACGAAAAATGATTCCCTCAATTAAAAAAAAAAATAAAGAAAGCAGAGCTTCGCGTCTGAGGTTCTACCGAGATTTGAACTCGGATCGCTGGATTCAAAGTCCAGAGTGCTAACCATTACACCATAGAACCGATGTGCCGGGACTTTGCCAGATGCATTTTTATGGTGCACCCTCTTCGGAGCATTAAAAAACATTTTGATGCTATATATTTATAACTTAATTTTAACAGAAATATTTTAATTTGTATATATACACTTATATCTCCGTCTTTATTCATTAAGAATTAAAAATGTAAAAAAGGAGATTGCACCTGAGTTGCAGGTTCTACCGAGATTTGAACTCGGATCGCTGGATTCAAAGTCCAGAGTGCTAACCATTACACCATAGAACCAGTTGATTGGTCATCAGCAAATTCACAATAAAAGAAAAGACAGAAATAAGGTGTAAAACTTTGCTGAGAGTCAAACATGAATAGAAAGTAGTCTACACCTGCACACAAACATTATGTTTGTGTATATGGAAAAAAGAACAAATAGCTGTGCTTAAGTTATTAATAGTTAATCAAATTAGCAGTCTTAACAGTAATTTTATCTCCAAGCATTTTAGGTGTATTTTTGTAGGAACTAACAATGCTTTTCCAATGGCTATAGCGGGTACACAAACCTATGAAACCAAAGCTCGGCCAACTTTAACTTGTATGGAACTTAATTTGTCCACATAAAAAATTATACTAATTGCAGCATTTATCGCGTAAATACCCTTAAAAGAACAACAAAATAATTATAACATGAATTAGAGGAGTTAGAAAAAAAGCAAGAAATTTAGCTCGTGTCTTAGGTTCCACCGAGATTTGAACTCGGATCGCAGGATTCAGAGTCCTGAGTGCTAACCATTACACCATGGAACCGCTTGTCCACCGCTTGTAAAAACACCGTTAAATCAGTGAGAACATTTGGTGTGATTGCCGAAATCAATGTGTCGAATAAAAAACCAGAATTTAATCTGAAATACACACTCGACTGCTGCAAAATACAAAGGTATATTTAATTTCTATTGATAAAGTGTCACTGGCAGAGCCCAGGCAATTAAAATCAATTGCACTTATCAATGCACACGCAGCCAGAGACAGGCACCATACGAAATCACGTTGCTTTTTTAACACATTTTATTAATTTTTTTTGCATTTTTATAAGCATTTATAGCTAAAACCTAATTAGAATTGCCAGCGCGCATTTTCCAAGTCCATTATCAGGCTTCCATTTGCCGGTTGGTTGTAATTGCTGTCATCATTTTAATCTTTGGCGCATGCACTTAGCCGTAGTACGAGTAGGGGGAGGCGTAGTAGCCGGAGGAGTAGCCGGAGTAGCCGTAGGGACTGCCATAGTAGAACTGTGGGGCGGGCTCAGGACTGGCCACTGGCAGAGGCACAGGTGCGGGGGCGGCGCGTGGAGCTGGCGCTGGTACAGCCAGGGCAACGGCGAAGAGGGCAGCGAAGAGCACAACCAACTGGGAGGAGAATAATAAAATGCACTGAACAGCTAAATCCTTTTTCATGTCAGCATTTACTTACGAGCTTGAACATTTTGACAAAGTTGTTTATTTGCGGTGTTGATTAGAGACTTCCAAGTTTTGTTTTGATGCTGTACCTTAGGCAGCGGCGGCTATTTATACCCCGAAAGCAAAATCATCCTCATGTCTTATGTATGTACATACATACATACTATATATGTATGTATGCATGTACCCCTATTATATTCAGTTTGTCATTTGTTTTGCTCAGATTTATGACCACTTTGTTCTGCTCAAAATTCCCAATCATCTGTCCGATAGTTTTCATAGTTTTTACTGTCGGAGAGTTTCCTTCGGCGCATTCTAATGACTTCTTATCGCAATCTCATTAAGCGTAACCGGCAGCAGCACTCGTCACAATAATAAATAGAACTGACCTTCGGCGCAAATTTGTGGCTTGGTGGCTTGGTGGCTTGGTGGCTTCAAGCCCAGTCAGGCAGACGGAGAAGCAAAAATTTTGGTACGCTTATTGCATACTTAATTGGTATTGCTATTGGACTTATGCCCGAACTGCTTTCAAAAGGCTTAGAGCGTTTGCCAGCCAGCTGTTCTGTTTATAGTCGCATTCGAAAGCCATTAAAGTGATTAATGAATTGTAGACTTTGGCAAGTGTTCCCCAAATAAGAGTCAAATCGGCTCGATCCTATCAAAAAAGGTAGCACAAATATTTTGCGCAACATTTCACTTACTACATACTACATTGTATGTTGACAAAGACTTCAATAAGCAATTTAGAACAATTTTTGTTTTTATTGGCATTTCTAGCGCTGTTTCAGCTTTAATTTGATGATTTCTTAAATTCATGTAAGAAGAGTCACGAGCTCAGTATACATATTCCCACTCTTTATATAGGAATTGTAAACAAATTCAGTTCCGGCTCCGCATATCACATAATTGTTCTGACAGGTGATAATACATGGCCACGAAATCGGTGTAATATTTTGAATAACGACCAGGCATGAACCAACGCGAAATATCGAATCATTAACAGAATGTGAATGTGTGTACTCTATAGTATATGGAAGAACTAATAAGTAGCAGCAAAATCTTGTGTGTATACAGACTAATAATACGTTATATTTTCAACTTAGATAGCAAGCCCGACAGTAAAATACCCTGTACTCTCCACAAAAAAAGAAAGATTAAAATAAAAATTATTTAAACAAATTTAATTAATTAATATTTAAATTAAATATGCATAAAATATTGCATATATACATACAAAGTGTTTATGTACAACAAACTGGATGTATATGCTAAATTTGAGTTCATTCCAAGAATTACGGGAGTTATGAAAAATTGCTAATTGTGGGCGAGTGGGGGGTGAATCAAAATAAAAAATAAAAAAACTTGACCTGCCTAGGTCTCAGGGGAACTGGGATACCTGGATATGAGGTATGCAGCACAAAGTTGAACCAAAGCCGCAACAACAACAACAGCTGCCGACAGAGCTTGGGCAGAGATTATATGTATGGCTACAACTTTCTTCATAATTGACTTATCATGATGAAACTTAGCATACAGACACAAAGTCACTATCTCTAGATATTTGTCAAATCTGAGTACACAATTCCAAAAATTACGAGAATTATGGAAAAAATACGACCTGGGGGGGTGTATAAGAAAAGATAAAACAAACTTTACCTGCCTAGGGCTTAGGGGTACCTGGATGCCAAGTTTGGTAATTCTAGCTCTTGTACAGGCTATAAATAGAAAGTAAGTAGAGTAAAAAACTTCATTGTAATAAGGAGCTAATTAGATTACTTAAGGAGCAAAAAGAAAGGAAAACTATGCATCTCTAATATAACCTTGTACATACATCATTTGTAGACCCATTAGAGTCTATTGGAGCGTTTTCAATGCTGTGGTACGATCGGACAAACATTGTAAAGTACGTATTAATTTTCGTAATATTATTATTATTTTAATAATAAATCATCGCGCATCCTCATGTATTGTTAAAGTGCTAAGCCTGTATGCCCGGATTGAATGCTTATATTAAACATAGAAAAACAAAACCATTTGTATAATACGAGCCCTAACCACACTAGGTTTTTTCGATAGTGCAACTTTCAATGACCTTTTTTTATTTGTGGGTGATGATTGCACAAACATATTTATGCTTTTTGAAAAGGCCATTGAATTACCTTTAATTACATATCAAAACATGCACACGTGTCACATAACAATAATGCAAAAAACAATTTAAATAAGACAACTTCATAATACACGAAATATTTTTGACCATTATTAATTGGTACGGCAATATTATTTTTATACTCTGTACATGAAATGTACAAGAGTATATTAGGTTTGCGGGAGCTGAAAAATGTAACAGGCAGAAGGAGGCGTGGCAGACCCCACAAAGTATATATATTCTTGATCAGCATGACGAGACGAGTCGATCTAGCCCTGTCTGTCTGTCTGTCCGTCTGTCCGACTGTCCGTCTGTCCGTCCGTATGAACACCTGGATCTCAGAGACTATAAGAGATAGAGACACCAAATTTTGCACGAAGATGCGTTATGTGTGTATTCTATACGAGTTTGTTTTATTTTTACCCCGCAAATCGTAACTCCCGTAATTCTTGGAATTTCGAACTAAAATTTTGGAAATACCCCCAGTTAGTTATTATGTGTCCGTATGCCAAATTTCATTATGATAGACCGATTTAACAAGAAGTTATAGCCATAAATATATTTGCTGATGCAGCGCTGCTGCAGCGCTGCTCAAGCGCCCTTACACAGACACGAATTGATGCGCATAGGCATACATACACTCACACAGACGCAATTGCTATGTAAATGTGCAATTATACACCCTTTACGTGAGTTCGAATACCGAGAGAGGTAAAATCGATCAAATTTTTTTTTTTATTTTCTTAATTTTTTTTATTTTCTATAATTATTGTAAACATATGTACAGAGTATTTCAAAGTCGGGACACCCGACTTTAGCTTTTTTACTTGTTTTAAATAAGGCTGTGAAAAAGTGAAATGTGAACATAAATTGTAAAACTAACCTTATATAAAAAACATATGCCTTTGAATTGTAATTTTTAATGGGTTTTCTAATTTTTGAGCACGATGGTAAGCCAGTTTGTGAGTAAGGTCGAGCTTCAAATATAGAAAAATTCAATTTGGGCAACTGCTATGACAAAGTATGAAAAAATCGCATGCTTTCTAAGTCTCCGGTACAAAATGAAGTGCAAAGCTATAGAATGATTGAGAATATTCACAGTAATACAGCAAACAGAGGTCGAGTCTCAAAAATGACTTCACGTGACAAAAGAGGTTTGTCGTCTATAATTCAGAAGTACTGTGTTAGATATAGCGACAAAATGCTCTGAAAATATTGGGAAAACACTAAAACATGAATGGCCGCGACAGGAAATGAAACGAACTTAATATAGCTTCTATAAGGTTGAACATAACAAATATTTTGATGTTTTTAGGCCAAAGAAAAACGTTTGCTCACAGCTTTGCCAATAAAAAAACGACTGCTATGGGCAAGAGAAAGACAGAACTGGGTACTAAGGGAGAAGAACTCTATTATTTTTAGAGGGATTCAAAATTGATGTGTTTGTCGGTGATGCTCAAAAACGAGTAATACGAATGCGTACGGAGGCATATCACAAAGATTGTCTGAGGCGTCCAACCAAATTTCTATCAATCACAATGGTGAGGATGCAGGTTAGTCAATGATGTGGGAAACTTTACTTCACATATAGAGCTGTACATGCAGAAAAAAACAATGTTATCTTGCAAAGTAACCTCATTTCACAGATTTGTGACTGTGGAGAATACTTTTCATCTACACACCCCGCAAAAATAACCGATAATTGGGTTCAAGAGAATGGTATTGATGTCCTAGATAGGACATCACCAATTCCAGGTCTAAGACCAATAGAAAACTTGTGGGTGATCATTAAAAGATTAAAATCAAAATTGGAGAAAATGTTGGACTTTATAACTCTTGAAGAATGTCTAAATTTAGTTAATACTATTAAAACGAGAATTAAAGTTATTATTAAAAAATAAAGATGATACTCAGGATTAATTAGTAAATATTGTTGCCGTTGACTTATTTAAATTGAATTTTTGCATTATTGTTTGTGAAACGTACCAATTAATAGTGGTTACGGCTCGTATATATGTACATACCTAGGAAAGTTAGCGGAGAATCTGTTGTTATATGTTATATATGTAGATGGAAGCAAAACACATTCTGTTTAGTATGCAGCTTTTAATTGAGATGTAATTGATTTGTAGTCTGATCAGACTGATTTGTTCAAATCATGTGCATGCTTTATAAGATCACAATAGGAATGGGAATCTCTCGATACCTGAAATTGTTCGTTTGAAACTACGAATCGAACCAATTTATTTGTAATTTGAAGCAATCCATTTCAGGATAAGATTCTACTATAAGATAATGAATAAGACAAAATTGACTTACTAATTCAAATTCACGTTTAATATTCACAACGATTCAGTCAAAAAATGTTTTCTTTAAATAATGCTCTCTAAAAAACAGACAAATTTTGAAATGTTCTACTATATGTGTTTGAACGCGTGATTGTAAGTATTGAATCTGAAATTGTGAAATACTTGAATATATACTTACTAAATATATTTAAGTGTCAAAGTTCTGTTCTAGTTATGAAAAAGACAAATAGCAGGGTCTCGGTTTCTCGGTCTTTGGAGTACCTGAACACAAAGTTCAGTTATTCTACGTGTATGTGCCAATTTAAGAATAATTACAAAATAAATATTTTATTTTAGCGGAATAAGCATTTACACCCGTTTACGGCTTTTTTGCAAGGTAAGGCTTTATAAGTGATTGTAGATTTAAATTATATAAAAGGCCAACTTAACCATTTTCGAGAACAATAATTACATTACATTCGAATATTTTCAAAAACATTTAAAAAACTGCCCCCCAAGGCTGAAAGGGTATACTAGTTTTGGGCGAATGTATGCAACACGCCTTAAGTCGCGTGGCAAAACCCATAAAGTTTGAATATTCTTTATCAGTGTAATGATTTACATTTTTACATAGAACCAAGGCTTATTAATGCATGTGTACTCGAATCTAGTTATCATTTATTTGGGACCCTAAAAGCATATAAAACATTAAGCATATTTTACATTATTTATGTGGGCATGAGTGTTGTTCCTTTTCCCTCTCTTTTTGCCTTCCAAGCGAGGCCCTAGCAAGAAGGAGAGAAAAGAAAAAGAATTCGGCAGACGTGTCGAGCAAAGAGACGACGAGTTCGGTATTTGGAACATTAAGCCAAGCCATGCATTTTTGATTGGATGTTAAACCACCTTAACAGAGCACATTAAAATACCAAACTTACCATTTAAATAAATATAATAATAAATAAAATAAAGCTTGTATTGCTTTAAATGAAACCCCCCATTGACATGGTCGTCTTTCCGTCCGTCTCTCCGACTGTAAACAAACTTGGCATTCAATCCCCCTTAGCCCTAAGCAGTGCTGTCATTTTAGCTTTTTTCTCCACTAGATCTGGCATTTTTTTGAATGCCAGTGCCTCCAGGCTCTAGAATAAGACGTTTTTTTCTTCTTCGCTGCGTTAAGATATGTCTAAAGTGTATAAACAAAGTGTTCGCGAAGTGGAGCGGGTCTTCAGCCAAATTAAGAAATGGAATGAATTTAAATACGCTTAACTCAATTTTGGACCTAAGTTAGGTTTTTGTAAGCAAAAAAAAAACAATATTATATTATAATATTATAATTAAATTAATTAATTTTCAATTTAAGCTACGGACTTGATCGTAACACCAAAATTGTCCTGACGAAGAGGCTGTGAGTTTAGATGAACAGCTGTAGAATTCTTAGCTTGATTTTAATGTGAATTTTATACTATTTTTTTTACAAGAATCTCATATTATTATTATAAATTATGAATTAAGAATATAGAACTAATATGAAAGCATTAAAACAGATATGTATTTCCTTAATTTAACCAAGAAAATAGTGTTTTTAAAGCTGGCTTGTTTTTTAGCTTATTTCGCCTTAGCTTGCCTAGCTTTTTTTAGCTTTATTTTTTTGGCAATCTGGCTGTTTTTGTGTCCCGGCTTTGGAATACTCTGTACATATGTTTACAATAATTATAGAAAATAAAAAAATTGCACATTTCCATAGCAATTGCGTCTGTGTGAGTGTATGTATGCCTATGTGCATCAATTCGTGTCTGTGTAAACATGTGTGCTGTCAACCAAAGCACCAGCATCAACAACAGCCGCGGGCAGCGCTTGAGCAGCAAATATATTTATGGCTATAAATTCTTGTTGAATCGGTCTATCATAGTGAAACTTGGCACACGGACACGTAATAACCAACTGGGGGTATTTCCAAAGCATCTGGGACTAAAATTTGGTGTTCCTAGGTCTGATAGTCTCGGAGATATAAGCGATTATCCGAATGGAAAATCGGGAAAACCCCCATATGGTGGAAGTGGGGGGAAAATCAAAAAAATAAAACAAACTCGTATAGAATACACACATAAGGCATCTTTGTGCAAAATTTGGTGGCTCTATCTCTTATAGTCTCTGAGATCCAGGTGTTCATACGGACGGACAGACGGACAGTCGGACAGACGGACAGACAGACAAACAGACAGACAGGGCTAGATCGACTCGTCTCGTCATGCTGATCAAGAATATATATACTTTGTGGGGTCTGCCACGCCTCCTTCTGCCTGTTACATTTTTCAGCTCCCGCAAACCTAATATACTTCTGTACATTTCATGTACAGAGTATAACTATGACAGCACTGGCCCTAAGCCCTGTTCATGCTCTGGCAGCAGCTGGTGTTGTTGTTGCTGCTTTGGGTCAATTCTGCACTGCACACATAGCATGGACACAAACCACTCCTAATTTGATGAAATTGAAGAAGCACTTGTATTAATAAATGTGCATACATATGTGTGTGCAGTATTTGTTTATTTGTAATTAATTCCAACTTGTTTTGTTGAAGCATTAAGTAATCCCCTAAAGAGAGCAAAAAATATAGATCAAATGGAATCGATGGCAGAGTGCCCCGCGGCTGTCAAACAATTGCGTGCCAAAATGAGTTGACAAAATGACAGACTGCCATTGAAAGGCGCAATTATGGGCCAGACGAAAACATATACAGTGTTTGCTATATGTATATGTATGTAGTATAGAATGCCGCTGATGATGATGACGAAGTTTCTGTTGTTGTTGTTGTCGCCGTCGTCGTCGTCGATGTCACATTTTGCATTGCAAGCGGATTAAGACAACAATTTCTTTTGAGTGCAAAATGTTCGTTTTTTCTTTGGCTGCCATTTAACAAACGCTTTAGGCGAAATAATGAAGCAATAAAGACGCTTAACGAATGCATATAGAATATCTAAGCGGAACTGAGCGTCAATCTGCATTGGGAACAGGAGGAACCGGGAACTGGGGGAGCGGAGGAGCGGAGGAGGTCCGCAACTGCCATTTGGCGGTTACCATTAGTGGAACACTTCAACTGGGTGGTGGGCAGGAGGGTTCGTGGGGCTGGAGCTAAGCAGCTTATGGCTAATGACGACGCTGTGTGATGTTAAATTGCTTAGAGAGCCGAACGCTGTTTGTGCGCCGACTTTCGTATATAAGAGTCTGCATATTCCCGAACAGCAATTGCAGTCTGATTCTGATTGTGTCACAAGTCGCAAGTTAAAAGCTCAACAATGTTCAAGCTGGTGAGTGGACTGCCCGACCAAAAACTTACGGATATAGCTAACATTTCAGACCTTTCAGGTATTCCTGTTGCTCGCCGCCATTTTCGCCGTTGCCTTGGCTGTGCCAGCACCGATTCCTGGACCCAACCCAGCGCCCAGTCCTCAGTTCCTCTACTCGGCCGGCTATCCTGCTGTCTACTCCTCGCCCTATGTCTACTATGGCTGAGTTGCAGAGAATGAATTCTAATTTTTTATTTGACAAATATATGCATTGAGAAAACGTAAAAATCAAACGAAATTTTATTTATAGATATGTATTCTTATTGCTCTATTGGTCCGTTGAAAGCTTTTATAAGAGTTTTTCTGTCCATCACTCATCGTTCTCCCAACTCCTTGTCGATAACAACAAGACAGTGGACGGGACGCATTGACGGTTTCTAAATACGTACAAGCGAGCCACGATCGAGATGATTAATGAATAAATATTGTATAATTCGATCTGATAGATTGATAGATAGCTATTCTACAGCTGGCCGCTAAAAAGAAGGCGATACCAATCACCATAAAACTTCACAGGATCAACCATGGAACTATTTTGAATATCGGGGTCTAAAGGGAACATACATACAGACTTCCATTTATATAACTATGATTAAAGTTATGCCTTGACAGTTTTCAAAGTGTAATTAGGAGATCTTATATAAAGGTTTTTGGAAATGCAAGATCGAGTTTATTGATGGAGAGACCGGAGGACGGGTAAGTAGTTTAATGTTCTGAAGCGCATGTCTAATGTATGGAGTCTTTTTAGTATATTTAAGACCATTATGTTTGGATGGTCAGAGAGTTGCTTCGTGTATCTGGTGCTGAGGCTAGCTATTTCATCTATGAAGTAAGATGAAAAGTTCTGGAATCTGTGCAGAATTGTAACGTTAGATATTTTGGTAGAAGTAGATGTTGTCATATGTCCAGACGGGCTTTAGGATACTTTTATATACGAGTTTTAAAGACTTGTTTCTAATATCTCTCTCTATTAAAAGGTTGTTTGTAAGGTATACTATGTATGTACTTATAGTTTCGGGAATTATCATGGAGGTGAACAGTGTGTGGGAAGTGTTAGGAATACAAGCAGGTTCGTGCAGATAACTTGACTTAAGAATTAAAATGTGGTGTCAAATCAATTGTGGATCATGAATGGGCTTTAGGATACTTTTATATACGAGTTTTAAAGACTTGTTTCTAATATCTCTCTCTATTAAAAGGTTGTTTGTAAGGTATACTATGTATGTATAGTTTCGGGAATTATCATGGAGGTGAACAGTATGTGGGAAGTGTTAGGAATACAAGCAGGTTCGTGCAGATAACTTGACTTAAGAATTAAAATGTGGTGTCAAATCAATTGTGGATCATGAATGGTGCGACTCCGAATTAAGTTAAAACATTTGCAGCATTGTAATAAAATATTGGAAAGTACGGCCACAAAAACCTGTTTTGAGTAACGTTTTCGTTTATCAAAGAGCGTTGCAAGGGGGTGCCAAAAAATCTTTTTTGCAGTAGGATTTGTTTTAACATTCAAAGCCTATACTTTTCTGTAATTCCTTCATCCATGAAGTTAAAAACTTCATCGAAATTTTAAGTATAAAAAAAGAAAATAAAGCATAAAAAAATATCAAAATAACAAAATCACAGCAGTTTCTCCTTTTGGCTTTTTGGGTAAATTTGCAATATGGAAATGCACAGATTCGGCGATCAAGCGGACGATGCCAAAATAGAGCTGGATGAGGAGAAACTACGCGACGATGTTGAGGACATACTTCATAATGTGTGCCAGGAACAGCCGCTGTGTTCCTCAGAGGCGAACATAGTTCAAAGCAGCAGAGTGGAGGAGGCGGTGAACGCTTCTACTAACGATATCAGTGAGCAGCCACCAATAGGCGATGCCGAGGAGGAAGCCGTACCGGAGCAGCAGCTGGAATCGGTTCCCCTAATGCCTAGCTTTGCGGGCCGCTATGTCACGAGCATGGTCTCGACCCATCCCTTCGAGGTGCGGAAACGCTTTGTAAAGCCCAAGTTTTCGGGCATCCTCAATCACATGCGGCAACGGGCTTATATAGAGAATGTGGTGCGGAAGTTGTCGGGCAGAAAGGAACTGAACAACTTGCTGCTGTTCATTACGCCCACTGAAAAGCAATTGGATAACCATAAGGTGCATTGCTTTGCCATAGACACGGAACGACACATTGGGGTCACGAGCCTCACCAACGAGGAGCGCGAGTTGGTGGAGCGACATCACAGCCACGATAACTACTCGGTGATGTTTTGTTCCAGGCACATCGATCTGGGAGATATGGCAAGGAATACCCACATTAAGACTCAAATATTTAATACCTTGCGTGATGGAACAGTCGCCTCACGGAGGACCTGGTATCGGGGTCAACGCATCACGCTCAGCTTACTTTTAAGAGAGAATGCCAAGGAGGAGATTAAGGAGGACGTTGTGATAGAAGAAGCTGTGCAGCCCTTCACGGGCATTAGGTCGCTTCAAGAGCCCAAAATACCCGTGCGCCAGAGCCACAGGATATCGGAAAGGCAGGCGCTGTTAAGACGCCAGCGCTGCAGCGATACCTCCTACACCAATTCATCGTGCAACGGGAACCACCGGTCTAAACAGCCCGGAGATCCAGCCAAGCGTAGTCGCAAATATGAGACCTTGGCTCACAAGCGACTGCGACTTGAGAGCAAACGCATGCGGGAGCAGCATGTGGACGCAGAGCGCAACAAGATTGCCATTAAGCATAGACAGGCGGAGCTCCAGGCTACTGTTCTGGATATACGGCAGAAGATGTCGACGCGGACGGGTTACTCCAGCGCCCGTGGCTCGGAAGCAGGAACCTCCAACTGGCTGTTGCCGGTGGCGCAGAATCCCAAGCCCAATACTACGAAGCAACGTCACATCACCAGCCACACGAAGCTGATGGGCAAGAGCAAGAGCAAGACCAAGAAGGAACTGAAATGCAATCTGATAACCGTTCGACATGAGTTGCTGAGGCTCAGGGAGGAGTCTGACGAAAGTTCCAAGCCCCACACCACTGAAGAGCTACAAAGAATGGCTCAAGAAAATGCTCAGAAGATTCGGATGAGTCAGCGTCATCGCGAAGAGACAAGAGCCATCGTCAAAATGGCGAAGCAAATGAAGCAACAAGAAGAACTGCAGTTAAGAAAGGAGAGACAAAAAATCCAAGAAGAACGCGTTCGTGTGGCGAAGCAGAAGCTGCAGGCCAAACGAATAAAGGAGAAGACTGAGCAACTCGAGTTGCAGCAGGCACGGTTCCAAGCGCGATTGGACAGAGCACGCGACGAACGGGAGGAGGTGAAGAGAAATATACGGAGGCAGAAAATGAAGCAGAAAATGCGAGCCCGCTGCCATTCCGAGGGCTCGGCTGGAGATCAGCCGGACGCACCGCCCAATTATCAAGCCAGAGAGCGCTCCAGGCCAGCTAAAAACCTCGAGCCACGACAACGTTCGCAGACCTTAGACAATTTGTATGTCAACTACTATTCTAGCGACCAACAGCAACAACAACAGCCGAAAACCGTTAAGTTTGCAGAGATCATGCGAAATAGGCCCGCCACCCAAACCAAAGGCGTACAAATCTTCAGCGAGCCAACGGAATCGGGCGATCCATCTGAAATCGAGGGAGTACTGCCCGGAGTCGAAGTGGGCGAACCTATTGAGCCACAAGCGGATGAACAAGGCATTAAAATCCTATGGGAACCGCAGCCGTTGCATGAATCCGAGGGCCATATACCGACCCCCACAAAGAGCGGAGCGATCCAGTTCCACATGCCCAAGATCCATGGCAAGTCCTCCGTGTCCATACTGAAGAAATCCTCGGTCGCATTCGAGCAACTGTTGACGCCCATTACCCCGCCCGCCGAGTATTCGAAGCGCGCCTGCGCTCAGTTGCAGCACAAGCTGCGCAACTTGACGGTGAAAAGGGCCTTTGCGAAATTTGGACAGCTCGTCGAATGCATCAATAGTCGACCAGTTCCGCTTAACGAGCATCTAATGACCTTCTTCCAGTTTGCCGAGCTGCTGGACTTTAAAATATTTGCGCGACGCGAGGTCAACTTTCCGGGCTTTCAGCCGACAAATCAGCCGCGCCATCGACTCGAGTGTTACGTGTTTGAGGACCGCAAGGAGTTCATCGCCTCAATAGCGCTTCTGACGTCCCAGCTGCTCAAGTTTGTCAGCCTGTGTCCGCACATGGCGGTCAACTTGCAGTTTGTCGAGGACGCCTTCGCACTCACTGCCATGCCCGCCGGTCTGACCAGCTGTCTCAAGAGCTTCTGTGTTACGCTGCGGGCTCAGCGCCTCTACGACATATTGGCCGAGCTGACCTACGAGTGGGTGCAGCCCCCAGCCACACTCCTGACCCTGACCCACAAGGAGGACGGTGCTCAGAGCATTACCCAGACAAACTTGCCTGCGCTCGAGCAGTCCCCACGCAAATGCGCGCGCGTTTACTTTCCGGATCGTACGGCCTTTGTCAATCCCAAGGCTCCTTGGGGGAACTGAGAACAGTTGACTGCACTTAGATATGAGCTGCAAGACTTCTCAATCCTTATTTGTTATTGCCATCAAAGTGTTGCATCATTTCGTTTGTTCGCCGTTTCGTTTGTGTAATAAAACCTTTCGACATTTGCATCAAATTCCATGGCCTTATCTTTATTACCATAAGACGTTAGATTCCATTAACACTGCAGAAATTTCTGTTTCTTGGCAAATATACGCGTACTTAATTAAAATTTTGCTCTCGTTCTGCCGGCAGAGTGTTGCAACGCAGTCTCCAGAATGTGTAGCTTTTTCAAGTGATATTCAAAATTTTAATTTAAAAATTCCCAACCAACCAATAATCCGCTTTAATGCGCTCATCATTCCAAACAAAGTCCTTCTCATCTGTCAACTGCCTATTTGTTCTTTTATTTAGCATTGTGTAATGTTCCATCATAAGTATAAAAATACATACATTTGTATGCGAGTTTTCAATTTAAAAATCCGTTTGCTATTAACGCAACTGAAATGGTATTTGGCAACAGTTTTAATCCATATATCGACTAATATACATATACTCGTAGGTATATCATCAAAGTTTATATTAATTAATGAAAATACCTTAAAAGAAAGGCACTACCCGATTCGCACAATCTGATGACCTTTTCAATTCATAGACTTGTCGAATGAAGGACTTTTGGAATATGCAAATTTCTTATCAGTGTTTGCGCGAAAATATTGCCAGATTTGATATATATTTTATATATATAAATACACACATTTCTTTCAAATCAGCATAATGATTGAATCTTCAATTTCATCAGTATTTATACAAACTATAAAAACGAACGTTCAAAAAGTGATTCACGTTCAGGAAATTTGTTGTATTTGGGCATTAAAGAGTGTCACAAGATAAAAATAGAAATAAAGAAAAAACTATGGACATTCAAATTAGGAAAACACAGACAAGACTTTGCAGTTATATGTTTAACTGAATATCCACCACATCCGCATTTGTTCACAAAAAGATTGTCTCATGAAATCGACACGTAATGTTCTAGTATTTTCGCGACAGAAGTGCGTGCCACAGTCGAGCAAGCACATGTAGGACAGCGGAATTAATTGTCCTGTTTTTCAGCGTATTTCTGGCTTTATATTCTTTAAAGCACCTTACAGAAGCCTAGGACCTTAAAATACTTAGGAGATACTAAAGTCGAAATAGCTGCAACGCCCACCAAATAGTTCTCGTCCCACTGCCTCAATTATAGGTATACATCGATTCGATTAAGGTTTTATGCAAGCAGACTCCAAAAGCAAAATAAGTGGGACTCCGACTAGAATGGCAACTGATTATTGTTATTAGGGAAAAGCTGAGATTCTGAGATCAGATAGGATGGCCCATGGACTATGGAATGGACTATGAACATCAGAGAGTTGGGATACAATGAATACAGGGCCCTATTACGCCCCATGTACCATATATTCGTCTGTAAGAAAACTCAGTGATTGATATTCCCCCGTGTGTGGGCATAGCACCATAAACTATTCTTGTTATGCTCATTAAATAACTCTTCGTTGTGACTCTCTGCAACAGAACCAGATGCAATTCTGGCGCTCGTTTGCAATGGACCTGAATGGCGCTACAAATCCAAAAATGCTCCAGACATATATACATACGTATAAGTATTTATGTATGTAACTACGGCACTTGACGTGTAAACAAGCAACATTTGAAAAGAGGGCAACATTTACGCGCTTTAATGTCTGTCAACAAATTCGAACTCCAAGTTGTAGGCTAACTTTTGTACATAAAATATATGAGCACGGAACTTTTATGGCAAAGCTCTGGGGTTGTGATTATAGGTCCTAAAATGCACAAAGCATCCTTTTCGCTATTCGCTTTGAAAGACGCGAAAGCACTCTCAAAAATTGTTCTACAAGAAAGCTCGGCTTTATGGCAAGCATTCACTGCCAAGTACCCCTGTGTGTAAAAGCTCTCGGCCATCAAGACATGTTGCGTGCCCCTCTTGCCGAGTTCTTTGGCAACTTTTCGAACAGCGGCATTTAAATGTTTGGCCACATGCTGCCAGCAACATGCTTATAGCCGAGAAACAAAACTGTGTCAACATGGAAAGTTTGAGTTTCACAAACATGCGACTGGCGGAACATGCGAAAATAAAGGATTTAACAGGACGCGAAATATCTTCAGTATATTTTCAGATGTCGCTGTGATTTGAACGCTCAGTGCGCGCACGAAATCAAATGAAAGAAATTGCTCTCAATTCGGACTGAAGTGCGTGCGTCGTGCGGCACGAGGAGACGTTGCTCGGCGTGGCGTGCATCCTGTTGTGGTCCGCTGCAGTCACAGTTGTTTCAGTCGAATTTCGGCGCTCGTTTGCAATGGACCAGAATGGCGGGCCAATAAAAGCGCCCGGCAACCACTGATAACAACGTAGCGACGTCCTTTTTGATAATTACACAAGTGCAAGTGCCGAGCAAGGATACGCGCGCGCCTTTTCAAAGTGTGCCAGTGTAGAGGATGCGACAACTATCAACATAAACGTTTCACGGAGCCCATTTTGTTGGCCAACTATGCGAATTTCATGTTTCAAGGATATGTTGCCGGAAATGTTATCGTTCGAGTGGATGCCAATGTGGCCCTGTGTTAGTGTCTAAAAAAGCTAGAAACTTGCGTAAAAAGCAAAAGCAAAGAAAAAACAAGATTATGATGATGTTGTCGTTGTCGTTGCCCGAGGCGATGATGTCATGGCATTGTGCAGGCAGCAGCGAAAGTTTTGTTGTTGCTGTTGCTGTTGCTGGCAGCCGTCTTTTGGCCACAAACGGCACATGAGCAATCATTTTGCGAACTGTCGGGCCGCAGTCAAGTGTCATTATCCTAGCGTGCGGCATTGAAAGCAGTTTAAGTGAAATATACGCATAAAGACAAACCAAACATACATGTGTACTCAAATATATGCTCGAGTCGAGGAAGCATAATTAACAGAAGAGCCAACCCAAGCGCAAGTTTAATTAACCATTAAGGATTACGTCGCCTTCGGCATAGCAACCTAAGCGGCCCGCCCCAGCGGCTATTGGAGAGGCATATACGAGTAGGGAACAAGGAACAGACATCAGCATTGAAAAATGGATTTATTAATTGTGTTATGCTGCCTGCTGCTCGCCCAAAATGGTAAACAGAATGGAGTGCGAATGTCCAGTGACATTTCACTAAAGTCCTCTTTGTAATTGTTTCGCCTCCTCTAATCCCTTTTGACTTCGGTTTTTGTTGTTGTTTTTGTTTTTGCTTTTCCTTTTGCTTGGCCTGCTTAATTTGGGCAAAGTGTTTCTGTGGTGTGTAATGTTTTAGAAGATTTCAATTTGGTGTGCGTGCGTATTTTAATAATGGAAGTTCACACACACACACGCACACACACGCACACACACACACACACACACACACGCACAGACCATTCACTCACACACACGCAGACATTCGTACAAACTCTCAACAATGATTCATGCACTGAGTGCAGTCGTGTGTGTGGGTGCGGGTTGGAAATTGTGAAATAATACGAGTACTTATGCTATATGACTTACATACTTACTTACGAGTGCGTTATGCAAGCGCTTCTCTATTTCCTCGTTCAACAATAAAAACACATTCTCAAGTTGCCAATTAAGCACGAAAAGTAGCTAGAACTGGGTATATTTTTGCACACCTATTTTGACTGCTGAAATGAAAAGGCCCCTCCTTATTTGAAGACATCTCCGACTTGTTTCAACTTGATGGATAATTGCAAATTTGCAATTTTGAAAGAAAGTTATTAGACTAAAATAGCAAACTTAAACTTACACCTTAACTTTATCTTGGCAGCGTCA
Organism: Scaptodrosophila lebanonensis; assembly: GCF_003285725.1. NCBI lineage: Eukaryota > Metazoa > Arthropoda > Insecta > Diptera > Drosophilidae > Scaptodrosophila > Scaptodrosophila lebanonensis. The sequence goes on from NW_022060738.1 coordinate 2,873,557, forward strand.
ATTCGCAAAGTAAAAGGTTTTCAATTTAGTTTCATTTTTGCAGACCTCAGTCTGGCTTCTATGTCCAGTATAATACTATACAACTGTTCATTGGCTGCACCGATCGAAATAGTCGAAAAAGATTTCAAAATTTATTGAATCTCCGCTTATTTTCTTGAGGGACTAACAATAATTAATCAAATCTTACTCTAATTTATTTTACAATTGATTGTTTAATTGTATGTATAGGCCCAGGTGAAGAAAATAGGTCGCTGGGCTGGTTGGTCTTTGCACCGCAGCTGACTTTGGCTGCAAACTCGGATTAGAGTGCTTGCAAGAGGATTTGGATGGGAGGCCAGTCCTCTTGCTTGCCTTTCTCCACAGCTCTGAGTTTTAGGTCCAAATAGGTGATTTTGAAAATCCGTTTTCTAAAAGTGAATCGGATGATACAGATCCTTTGTAGTCTTTATTGACACATGTGACGTCGCGTCCAGTGGCATATAAATCCAAATTTTAATGGTATTTTAAATAATTTTTTGACTTGTGTGCTTGTTCTATCTCTTGTTGTCTGAGCACATATAAATTTAAAATAGAGCTGATTTAAAGACATTTTTGTTACAGTCCCAAGATGTTCTCCCATGTAACTGCTAGTTTTAAAGAATAGAATAGAATTAATTTTCTAGTTGCTGTTTAAATTTATAAATATAAATCATATGAATTTAAAATAGAGCAGATTTAGATATATTTTTGTTTCGGTCTCAAGTATTGATACTGCCATCTAACTGCTAGTTTTAAAGAATAGAATAGAATTGAATTAATTTGCATGTTAATGCTTAAATTTATAAATATAAATCATATGAATTTAAAATAGAGCTGATTTAAGGACATTTTTGTTTCAGTCCCAAGTATTGATACTTGAATAGATGTTCTCCCCCCTAAATGCTAGATTTAAAGAATATAATAGAATTAACTTTGAAGTTGCTGCTTAAATTTATAAATAATATAAATTAATATAAATTTAAAAAAGAACTGATTTTAAGACATAGCTGTTTCGGTCTCAAGTATTGATACTTGAATAGATATACCGTTAAAGAATAGAATAGAATTAATTTTCTAGTTGCTGTTTAAATTTGTAAATATAAATCATATGAGTTTAAAATAGAGCTGATTTAGAGACATTTTTGTTTCCGTCTCAAGTATTGATACTCCCATCTAACTGCTAGCTTTAAAGAATAGAATATAATTAATTTTCTAGTTGCTGTTTAAATTTGTAAATATAAATCATATGAATTTAAAATAGAGCTGATTTAGAGACATTTTTGAATCGGTCTCAAGTATTGTTACTTGAATAGATGTGCTAGTTTTAAAGAATGTAATAGCATTAATTTTCTAGTTGCTGTTTCGCCATTAAGCTTCTTACCTCATCAAGAGGATGTTTTGCAAGTATTCATAAACATATTCATGTCGTCATCCTAGTTTGAATCCAAATTAAATTAGGGCCTCGCAAAGCAGTTGGATGTTTTCGTTGCGTAACAAACGTAATAGCAACATTATCTGTGTCCGTTCACGCCAATACTCGTGAATTCTCGAGCTCAAAACCAATGAAAAGCTTGTAAAATGACAAAGATAGATCTATATGTGTGTGTATATCGTCCCTATCCCTAACGTATTTATTTAGTGCGCCTGGGCAAGGTCATGGCTGCTTCTGAATGGCCTTAGGTTTAGGTGACAGCACCTCGAGCAGAGCGCGTGTGCAAATGTTGCGGAATGAAGCACAAAGCGTAAAAATATGAAAGAAATAATAATAGACAATTGAGGAAAAGAAGATATGTGCGTTAACCGCAATGTATTCATGTTCTGCATGCACAGACACATGCCGCTGGCTTATTGGGCACAGCCTAAAAGCATGCTACGAATTTGCGATTCGAAAAATGTGCTTGCCAGCAATTTGAAAAAAAAGGGTGGCTGGGAGGCCATCCAACTACTCGGATGGAAGCTGCAACATTTCAGACGCATTAAATTTCCGCAAGTTCGAACAATTTGGCAACGATACTAACTGTTAAATGGCTAATTGAAAAGTGTGAGGACCTAATATTCGTGCATGCACTTTTCTGAATAATCATTTGCACATAAATATTGATTTATCAATCCCCATGAACTGGGCAACATTTTGGAGTATATATTCCATATGTATATATAGCGAACGATAAAAACCTCATATATTTCATTGGCAATAAATTATTTAAATTTGATTTTTTACGCACGTGAGCACAATTGATTTGTAATTTGTGCAATAAAAGAACAATTTATGCCAGTCAATAAATAGATGAAGCAGTCATGACGACAAACAAACTTGGCAATAAAAAATGGAGTGGAGTGTCAGTGCCCGGTTGCTCGACTTGCGACGTGATTGATATGCAGAGCAGCGCACGAGAGCGTTAACCATGAAACGGCGTTATTTGGAAATCGAAAATATAAAAAAGGACGTCTGGTGAAGCTTTGGCTACAAATCGTAGATGGCGGAGCTGAATTTGAATTTTTATTGGATTAGCATTTTTCACATTAGCATTGCCTTGACAACGCACTATTCATAAAATATGATTAAATTGCGTTTAAGGGATTTGTGCCATCTACTTGTACTCGGATTCTGATATGAGCTCTTCGCATAGGCATATGCCGCATGTTGGGCGGCAATTTTCCTGCTACATGTCCTTCCTCGGTGTACTAGACGGGTATGTTGCCGGCAAAGGCAAAGCTTAAGTGCTCTTCTACACATTCTGGAGAGAACTGACGAGCTTAGTAGTTAAAAGCATATTTACATCAGATTATTCATGCTCGACATATTCAACAAAAACTATGCGTGCTGCACATCTGTGTATGTGGGAAACAACCGTCTCCTATGTATGTACCGTGTCTGTTTTTGCTTCATTTACTTTGGTGGCTTGGGGGGCCACAAAAAATTGTTAACGTTCTATAGCCGCAATGATAAAAATTTGTTAATATTTAAAATGAGACGGTCCTTCCACTTTAATTTATCCCAAGGACTCGCTGAGCGCGGTCGCAGTTAGAAGAGAATAAGAGAGATAGAGCGGCAATAGTGTAGGTTAGGTGTAAGTACAATGATGTTTGAAGAACAGATTTAATTAATATATTTGTATGAGAACGGTTGCAAAGCTATATTCAGTTTAGTCGATTTGTAATATTACGAATTATTTGTAAAATGTATAATTTTTGAGCTGGAACAGAGAGAACACAATACACAAATAAAGGAGAGCTTTAACATAGATCCTAAATAATCTTGCTTCTTCATTTATCTTAAATATTTATGTATGTAAATAGAGTTGGCTTTGCTCGACTCATCTGCCCTCATGATTAAGAGTCTTTATCTAATTAAATATTCCCTATACCATTGCCTAATTAGTTTTCAAATGCAGTGTACAATTGTTATTGTGGTTAAATTATTTTGAAAATTATTATTATTAGTGTTTCAAAGTGTTTTTTTTTTTTTTAATTTTTCAACATTTTACACGGCTTGTTATCACATTCCTACCTATTCGTCCATTTGTAAAGTATAAATTCCATAAAAGTTATTTGTTAAGCAGTAATTTCATTTCAATTTCAAATGGAAATGCAATTTTTTTATAAATTAAATATCATTCTTTACATGCTTATGATTGTGAGTAGAAACGCTTTGCCTGTACTTTAAAGCACCACTCAAGCCACGAATTGATATATTATGTACATCATCTATTTCATCTCTATAGAATAATATGTACATATATAGTTAATATATTTGTAAAAAATTGGACATTTAAAAGTACTGCTAAAATTGGCATCTGGAATAGAAATAGTTTAATTGGTTGCTCGCCAGTTATTTAATTGCAACTCAAAATTGTGAAAATCAGAAACAGCAGTTGTTAAAATTTCTAAAACCGCTTTAAAATACATTTCGAAGTAAGGGTGTCATTGAGGGAAAAACAAGCACACTTCTGGCGAGTTTTTGTTGCTCGTGTACCTTCCGACAACTTTGCTTTCATACTTGTATAAGGAGTCAGGAGTACAACTTTCGAAAGAGGTAGTTCTTTCAAATAATGTTGTGCCAATCATGTTCGCAAAGTTCATGTTTTCAAAGCCGACCATAACATTGAGGAAAAGCTTTCGTCACTTTGCAAACTCTTTGCAAATACTTGTAGTTGACAGAAAATATATTCAAACGTGCAAGTATTTGTTTAAAAAATGTTAGATTGCAGTGCAACGTAGAAATGTGTTCACTGCTGCTCTATTCAATTACCAATAATTATTCTGGGCGATGGGGAATAAAAAGAAATTCTTGGTAAATAGTTTTGATATTTATTTTCAATTTCGCTGGCGCAAAGGGCCGAACTTATTTGGCTCAAACATTAATAGCAACTACAAAGGAGCAGAAGCTTAAAGGGGTCGAGTGGTGCGGCAGAGGGCCAAGAACGCGCGTGCCTTTGCAACTAAAAAGCGTCGCGTGTTGGGAATTGGATGCAAGCGCCTTGGGCCCTGGGCCTTGGCCAACAAAGGGGCGGGGCTAGCAGTTGAAGGCGGGCAGTATAGGTGATGCGTAATGCCAAGCTGGCAACAAAGCTTTTAAAATTTGGCAAGCGCAAGCAATTTCCAAAAAAATATATACAAGTACGAGTTTGAGTTTAAGTGTGTGTGTATGTGTGTGTGTGTGTGTGTGTGTGTGTGTGTGTGTGTGTGTGCTTGGGCAAAATAATATGAGTTTGTTATTAAATTTTTCATAAATTTTCGGTCATAAAACATCAAACTGCATTCAAAGCAAAAGAATTTCCATTAAAATTTCATAAAAACAGCAGGAGCGGCAAAAAGGCTGCTGGCGAGCAACATTTCATGGTAAAAATCTATTCATTCATTCTCTCAGTCAAACGCAAAAAGCTAATTAAATTGAAGCAAAGTAGAATCCATGGAATGGCCAATGTTGGCCAGTGTTATGAGCCCAACGCGCTGAACACAAGTTGCCATTTTATTATGCTTCTCTGCATCCTTCTCCATAGTACTCTATCCCCAAAAACTAATGGGTATATTATGAAGTTTGTTATACATATTAGGTACCAGAGACCAAAGAAGGCGGGAGGAGGGGACGACTCTATATAGCCATCTGTCCGACGCCAAACAGAGCTTGTGATGCATGTCTTATCCATTTGTCTTATCCATTCCGCGTCTGAACCTTAACCTCATAATATAAATATAACATATATATATACACTTTTTAAAACCTTTAATTGACTCCTGATAAGTTAATCTCTTAACGAGTCCGATGAGGAAGCCACTTGGCAACAAAGCTCGATCAATTAACAGACTAACAGCTTCATAAAACAGCTGTCATGGGAAAATGGGTAAAGCTCCAAGTCTAAGTTATGTCTTTATGCCTTAAACGTTAAACGTGAAATAAGTAGGAATCACTATTTAACTTGTTGAGTAGACGGTATTTTAAAGAGACTCATACATTTTCTTAACCTATGCAACAGTTTTTAAAACTTCAAGATTTTTATTCAAAGCATGCTTCACAATCGAATAAGAAAGGACTTGGAAATAACGACACTACTGATGATTTTATTTATAGCTTCACTAACGAGAAATTGGAGTAATCCTAACCGGTCTGAAATCACGGATCATAAGAGATTATCATAAGGTTATAAATGTTTCGAAAATATTGAATAAAAAAGAAATGCTCACCATGAACGAAACGAAAATTAAGAGAACACCACAAAATATGTTAATGTTCATGCCCCTCCCGCACGTCTCTCGCTTCGCCCACTGCATAGGGTGTAGAGGAGTCGGGGGTGCACGATGTTGAGATGTTGAGAGCTTGAGAAATCTGCAACATAAAAAGTGATAAATTTAATGCGTTTTTTCTCGCTCCTCTCCTTCTGTCTCCGCAGCAGTTGCAGTGCTCGGACAGCTGGGCAATGCTTACTACAACAGCAACAACAACAACAACAATGGCAATGACAATGGCAATGCCCCACCACTCACGCTGACACCATCGTTGCCATTAATATCGCATTTTATAAATGACTCCTTCATCATCTTCTGCAAAACAGTACAAAAGGATATGGACACCAAGTGGCGTGATCCCAATGGCCAGACGCGCGAGAACACCAAGGGCCGTGTCCACATTGAAAAGAAGACGGGTAAGTGTGCCAAGACATGCCAAGTGCTCGAGGTGGTCGAGGGCAGCAGGAGCAGGAGCTGAAGCTGAAGCTGTTGCAGTAGCAGAAGCGGCAGATGCCACAGATGCTGAGATAAATGTTAGTTGCTGCAAGGCACATGCCAACGTCGAGTTATGCAAAAGTAAACGTTGCCACATCATGCCCCTGCACTTGCGATTCTTGCTTTCTTCCAACACAAGCGCCAAACACACACGCACACACACGCACACACACTCACGCATGTATACGTGTACCAATGTGCATGTGTGTCTCTCTTTCCAGGATTTCTAGCGCTGGTCTTTGAGCATATTTCACTCGCCGACAAGGGCAACTGGACCTGTGAAGCGGATGCAGCGACGCAGGATGCTAAAAAATCCTTTGAACTGCTTGTTAATCGTAAGTCGAGAGAACAGCTTTCACTCAAAAAAGGCGCCAGCCCCAATAAGCCCGATAGCGACGCGGCTGCTTACACAAGCAGAAGAGGGTCAGAAGAAAATCAAAAAAGATTTCTCTACTGTGGCGGCATTGCTTGATAAACCTATCCAAGAGTGTAGATATACATACATATACTTGTATGTTTATGGCAGCTAAATAGTAAGTGAGGCAGAAATTAAGGACAAATTCTCTTCACACCAATCATGTCATTATTAATTGTTTGCTATGCGGTTATAAACAGCTCTTTATATTTATAATCATATTTTATATTATCGGCAAAAATCGGAACAGGTTGCATTACTTCTTTGCTTGCAGCACTTAATTATTTATTAAATTGTTATCAGAATCAGCGTCCTATCTGTTGTGGAAACAAAAAAGTTGCCAATTGTTAATAATTATAACTCACTCGCTAATACTGGCATCGAACGTAAATAAAGAATTTACAATCTATGCTTTCCAATTAAAATGTGGTGTGAACAAATAATCTAGCGATATATGTAGAATACGATTTTCTCAAGAAAAACTTGATAGAGGCACATTTTACTCAAGCTGGCTAGAAAGACTCCCAACATTAGTAAATAATTAAATGAGTTTGTAAAATATACTTGTACTTGTATGTCTTAGGTTTAGTTGAAGTGCAGCTTGTTAAATAATTCATCAGACAACAGAAACCCGGAAGCTCCCGGGATTAATCAAATTAATCTGCTTTTGTGATGTTTAAGAAAATATGTAAAACGGTTTGTCCCCCAAGCAATGCCACAACATGTAAGCAATGACCTCAGTTGTTACCAATCTATTATTCCCTCATGCCGTCTCTCATTATTTACAACTGCCCTAAAGCAATTTATACAATTTGTGTTTTTCCGTTTTCCGTGCCACTGCCACTGCCACTGCCTCCGCCACTGCCACTGCCACTGCCTGTGTGTGCCACAGAGAAAATCTCATTTGACAAAACGGAACAAGTGCAATCGGTGCGCGAAGGACACGATGCCATGGTCAATTGCTTTGTAACGGGCGAGCCAAAGCCGGAAGTCTTCTGGCTGCATAATGGCGAAAATATAAACAGTTAGTAGCACACCCACACCCACACACACATAGAACCAACAATGACATGGCAAACTTGTTAACTATGTATGCTGCATCCTTGCTTGTATCTAACTAGTGTCCTCTTTCCGTTTCTCGCTCGCAAACAACACACAAACCCAGCTGTAAACTCGTCGAAACACAGACGTCTGTCGGACGGACTCTTCATCAAGAATGTTAGCCAAACGGATGCCGGCGAGTATACATGTCGTGCGATGCGTATTACACCAACTTTTTCGGATTCCGATCAAATAACAATATTGCTAAGGATACAACGTAAGTGGCCGGAGCTGCCGGAGTAATACTTCTACGTACTATACTACTATATATAGTAGTAGCATCGACCAATGCGGGCTGTCACTGCGATTTCAGTTGCAGCTAGGTCGGGGGGAGGGCGAGGGACACCATATAGTTGTGGGTTTATTGCAGCATCTAACTATGTACTCGTATGTACAAGTGTATACAAGTATGTATGTGTGTCTGCTTAGCCATGCACAAAGCCTGCTGGTCAACGTCATCGTCAGCGTCAGCGTCAATGCCAACGCCAACGCCAATTCCATTGTCAACTCTCACACAAAAGTGCCTGGCATCTCTCGATACGTTCCCAGCCCCTTGATAATATTTAATCTAAAATTTATTATTTGCTGCAGTTGTCGTCGTCGTTTGCGGCGATTCGAATGCGAATGCGAATGCGAATGCCACCTCGCAAGCTGTGAGTTGCATTTCAACTTAAATTTTATGCTTCGACAAAAATTGCTTCTGGCTAGCTGTTGCCTGCAAGCCATTTATGCCGCTCCCGATGCCTCCACCAACAACAACTGCATGCTTCGTTGCCTGTAATGAGAAATGTGTTTCCCCCGCGTGCTTGTTGTTCGCACCCCAAGGGGGAATGAATGTGAAAGCTCGCAGGTCAAAGCCATGGTCAAATATTTTCAGATGCCAAATAAAGAGAGTGAATGAATTGTCGAGCTTGCTTGTTGCCATGACACGGAGATTTAAGTGGACTTTAAAACCTATAAACAAATCTGTTGACTAATTGTACTTGACAAGCTAATTGTCCTACAAAAGAAGATTTGAAGATTGGAAAAAAAGGGGGAAAAAAATTTGAATCTAATCAATTGAATTTCAATTTTAACAGGACTAATCATTTTATTTGTATTCTATTCTATTCATAAGAGCTATCAACTTTCTTTTTATTTTCTTTAGTTTCAAACTAGAGTCGAGCAAGCCCGGCTGTGCAATACCCTGCACCCAAACAAAGTTGAACCAGAAGAACAAAAACAGCGAACCCCTCCTGCAGTTTGTGGGCGTAATAACCTTTATATGTATGCTTTGCTTCTTTTGCTAAGTTTGGTATTTCTTTTAATTGTTAAATGTTTATGCTTAAATTAAAACAAGAAAGCACGCTACAGTCGAGCCCGCTCGACAGCAAAATACTCTGTACTCTCCACAAAAAAGCGAAATTTATAAAAATTATTATAAAAAATTTCATTAAATTATATATAAAATATTCAACGCATACATGCATCATACATAAGTGCTTATGTACTATTTGAAAAGAATAAATTTGCATCAGAATCGTGTCTCTGCGTGTTTATATGCGTGTATGTATGCAGCACAAAGTTGAGCCAAAGCAGCAACAACAGCAATAGATGCGGGCAGAGCAAGGGCAGCGATTATGGCTATAACTTCTTCAGACCAATTTATTGACCAATCATGATGGCATACTTGTACGGCATACGGATACATAATCACAAACTGGATGTTATTGCCAAATTGAAATTCCAAAAACTATGGGAGTTATGTCAAAAATTCGAGTTGCAGGGGAGTGGGGGGGGGGGGGTATTTGGAAAAAACTCAAACTCGTGATTTCTTGGTCTTAGGATAATCTAGATACCAAGCTTGGTTATTCTAGCTATTATACTTTCTGAGATCCTTGCGATCATACAGACGGACGGACAGACGGACGGACAGACGGACGGACAGACGGCTTGTCACCCTGATTAATAATATATTTAGCTATGGCGAGTACGAATACGAAAATACGAACTGGGGGGAGTGGGGGGTCCATGGAAAAAAAACCCAAACTCGTGATTTCTCGGTCTTAGGATCATCTAGATACCAAGCTTGGTTATTCTAGCTCTTCTACTTTCTGAGATCCTTGCGTTCATACAGACGGACGGACAGGCGGTCAGAGGGACATGGCTACATACCAAGTTTAGTGAAATCCAGACAGACGAACTAACGGACGAATATGTCTCAATCAATTGCTGTCGTTATGTATGCTTTACGGGATCGGACCTGCTTCCTTCTGCTTTATACCCAAGGGGTGCAGGGTATAAAAAGCTGTGTTTTACTTGTTGAAACTAACTTGATTTTATTAATATTGCCCATTGTTTACTTATATTTATCGACATTTTATCAATTTTATATTCTGATGAATAACAATTGAAATGTACTCTCGAATGTTTTTCTGACGCTAGCCTATAATTTATTTTGTTCATGCCAATATCTGCTTAGCCTGAATGAGATCTGATATAGATATATACAAAGTCAGAGGGAAAACTTTGTATTTTCTTAAAGTTGCAAAGTAGGGCGCTTATGTTTTTTGCTGTTAAATACTATATGTGAACATTTATTCCCCCAGTTGTTATGCAATGGTCGGTGTGGCAAGTGCTGGCTCTTGTCTTTTTCTATGCGCTCTTATCCTTTGATCAATTTAAAATGTTTACTTTACAATTTCAATATGTCAGTTGAAATTTATTCATCAGCGCACACAGTCCTTTGGCTCATCAGAGCAAGAGTCTTGGCAAGGACTCGTACATACTTCCATAAACCAACTGAAATCAATCAGGCAAATCCGTCAGCTATATGCCTTGGCTTGGCCAATGCAATTGATGCTACAATTGAGTTGCCTTCCAAATGTGCTGATGACGATGATGATGACGATGATGATGACCATGCGAATCATGCATAGTTACCAAATACAAGTACTATACATATAGTAAGTATACACACACTCTACTCATACGTACTCGGACATGTGCACATACTATTTATAGTACCACAGAGCGGACAAGAAGTGTGCCGAAAAGTAAACATGGCCAGTCGCAGACCGAAACTAATTTGTAGCCAACTGAAATCCTGAAATATATATGTTTGCATTTCCTCAGCAATAAACTTCAATGAGCATGGGCGTTGGCTGAGGGCCGTCAGCGACGGGAATGGGGTTGGGGTTTGGGGTGGGGATGGGGATGGGAACGTCGACGAAATGCTAAAATGTGCTATTAGTTTACGCTTCAATGGAACGCCTGTACCTAGTACTCGGTCACGACATGGCTAAATAGATGCATCGGGTGAAGAGGTGCAGATGTGCAGATGTGCACAGTGGCTCAGATTTCATGCAAAGTACAATGCATTTTAAACAATTGCGTACGCTCTCCTGCAATTTATTCTAGTGTATTCCGTTTCCGAAATCTTTGGGTTGCCTTCTGACTATCAAAGATCGCAGAAGTAGGTGCGCAAAAATGAAGGATATTATGCGGATCCGTTTTTAGCATTTACTTTACATTTGCGGAATCAGGAGCCACTGTGGAACGGCTTGAATTGTAACGGATGGGCTATGTGGCGCCACAGCCGCACGTCATGGGATTTGCAGAAGACAACGACAAATGCACGAGGTGCAGGAGCTGATGTAACGGGTTCGGATTGGAGTGTGGAATCTGAGAGATTGTAAAGGGAAATGAGCGCATTGCGCGTGAGCCCTTTGTTTGCGAAAAGGAGGCTGCCTGGCAGGCTGTCTGCCGCTTAACAATCTATATGTAGGGTGCGGGAATGTGCGAGTACGAGTAGATGGATGGTTATACTTACTATATGTTCGTGGTTGACTATGCATTGCGGGTGCGAACAAACAAAGCGCATCATCATCATCATCAAGCCCATGCGGGCTTGTCAAATGAAATGAGTGCAGCAACTTAGGCAAATGCATTTTTTTTCACACCTTCCCCCAGCACCTTAGCCCACCTCTTCACTCTCACTTTGTTCACAGATAAGCCGCACTGGTTCTACAATGAAACACTACCCGTACAGTACGCCTATATAGGCGGGGCCGTCAATCTCAGCTGCGATGCCATGGGCGAGCCGCCGCCATCTTTCACTTGGCAGCACAACGGCAAAGGGATAGTGGGCTTCAATCATCGTGTGTTCTTCGCCGACTACGGCGCCACCCTTCAGCTCCACATACGCAACGAATCGCAGTTCGGGGACTACAAATGTAAGGTGGGCAATCCCTTGGGCACGCTCGAGCGCATCATTAAGTTGCGTGCGGGCGCCAAGCCAACGAGGCCAACCCGTTTCCAGATAAAGCGCCTCTACACCGACGCCTTCGAGCTGGACATTCGCGCCCCACGCATGCCAAATGCCACGGACGAGATGCAAATCTACGGCTATCGAGTGGCGTACATGAGCGAAAGCGATTTCAAGTACAGTGCAGGCAACTGGAGCTACGCAAAGCAGCGAGACTTCTCCTTCCATCGAGGTAAGTGAAAAGGCACCACTCCTACTCTGTCCTTAATACTACGAGTAGTATGTTAATAAATCGGTCTATACTCGCATGTCGGCTCAAATTATACGGTCATGGCAGTGGAAAATATTATGGGCAGAAGGGTGTGTAGCAGACGCCATCAGCATGATAAGACAAATCGATACATGTCGAGACATGTCCGACGCGTCGGATCGACTAGTCCTTGCAATTATAAAATACATGTGGGCTGAACACACACTTATTTTACTTAATTTATTCACAAAGTGCTTTAATTATTAAATGACAAGATTAGTATATTTAGGTGTTTACATAAAGGGTTTTCTTTAGTTGATAGAATGTGATATGCATACAACACAAGATCAACCACTGAACTCAACTTGAAGACTCTCTTCCCATAGAACGAGTGCAGTTCGCTTGTGTCCAGTGCAGACTGTACTGTCGAATGGCAATATCGATTACCATTCCCTCACTACTCTGTACACTACAACTGGCTTATACATTGAATATATTTGAAAATAAACAACCGATTTTCAAGTACGAGATATTTTTATTTAATTTGGTTCTGTACAATTTCTCGAACTGAGGTTTTCAACACTGGTCTACTCAAGTCAGTCGGTTCACTAATGACAAAGTTATTCAATATTTACATACCGGCATAAAAGATGGCGCACCCTGTATGTACATACATACTTGTACTACATATTGTCAAACAACCATTATCGCTTACAGATTATTATTGAATTCTCGGCTGCGTCACACATTCGAGTACTTTTGAAAACCGTAAACAGCTTCCGACTGTCTCTTTATTTGGCTGCCGGAAAGTATGTCATTAATCTGATGTGGGTGCCATGTGCGGCTCAGAATGCAGAGAACGGGAAGACTGTCAGGCTAATGAGCTTACGATACAATGGGGCACTCATTGAACAAGAACGATAAAGCTTAAGCAGGGCTTCAAACAAAGCTCAATAGAGCTCTCCAGATCAGGGATCATTACAAGTCTTATTATTAAAAGTACAAAATAACGATTATCTTTTGATTTTATTCATTCGCAATTCACAATATAATGATTCATTTTAAGTTTTACTTTAACAAACTATCATTTTTTTTGATTATAAATTTAAAAATTAATATTTACTGAAATAAAAATAAAACAAAAACAATTTAAAAAAGATATTAAAATAGATATTCCCAAAAAAAAAACAATATTAGTAAATCCTCGCTTTCTCAAAGTTAATATAAATGAATGATTTTATTGTTGAACAAAAAAATTATAATAATCTGCGTAATAATACGAAACTGGCACTTTAGCAGAAACGGCAAGAAGGAGAAATTCCTCTTCTAATGCTCTTTTATTGGACTAACACTTAGGGTTACTTGATGATTCCAAGCCAATCCAATTATAACGACCATAGTCGGGTCGTTAAACAGACAAATAATTCCCACCGAAATTTAGGCTTAACGTCTAAAACAAATTCCAAGAAAATCAAACCCTCTACCTCTAATAAGTATATTCGATTGATTTTAAGATACAATTGCATTTAAAAGCCACCCATTTTATTTAAATCTTGTTTAAAATAACACAATAGTATTGGTCGGCTTAAGCATAAATGAATTAAATAGCTGTAGAGCTCTTTTTTTTCAATTGAATTGTTGAACTGAATTCCTTTTGTTTGTTTCGCAGGCCATCGATTTATAATCTCCCATCTGGAGGCAAATACGACGTATCTGATGCGGGTGGCCTCAAGGAATCTGGCCGGACTAAGCGATTGGAGTGGTGTGAACATTTTTGCAACTGCTGCAGGCTCCACCCGCGCACTGATGAGCCTCTGGACATGGCTTCTGCTGCTTCTGGTTCTCATTTGGCATTAGAGGGTTAGGCGGACGACCTTGTGCCCCACTCGATTTCATTTACAAAACAAAACATAGCTCTATTCAATTATTGTTGTTGTTGTTAATGTAATTGCTCTTTTTATTAGGTATACTATATGTTGCCCTGGGTTTGTGTATCTTCTGTGATAGCGAATGATTTGTGCAATTCACTTAAAAATAGATTTATTAAATGCATATGCTTTTTGACATTTACAGCCAGGCTTTGCATTTCCCCTTCTCATCCCGAGCCCATTCCAGATGTTTTTTTCTCACTTTTTCGAAATGTTTTTATACCCGTTGTCATAATACAAGTACATACATACATACTACATATGCATTGTCGACTCTTACATTAAGTAAACGAATAGTTAAATGTAAAAACCTACAAACGAAGCAAAACAAACTCCACATCAATGTCGTTCGTGCATATTAAAGAACTAAATAAAAATAAATATACAAATAATAAATAAATGTAATTTAAACAACAAACAGCAACTCACTTTGATGAATTTTACAAAAGTCCAAATTATTGATACAAAAACAAACATAATTGAAAACAAACAAACAAACAAACAAGTATTTAAAATGGATAAAAAAAAGACAAAGGCATCGCGAAATAAATCAATAAAATATATGGGGTTAAAATAGCTTAATTGGAATGAAAAAGTATCTAGAGAACCCCAAAAACAAACTTGAAAAACCAAAATGGATTAGCTATTAAGCTGTGCGTATAAGTAATATATGAAAATAAATTCAATTGAATGTGTAAAATGTGGCTTTGATTTTCTGATGCATGCAAAAAACCATAAAATCATTTTCCAAATGGTGAGTAACGAAGCAATATTCAATAAATAATAAACAATATTTAATTCATTTCGTGCAAATCTGCAAAGCATGCCTGCCTTTTGAATTGAAAACATAAAACCATTACACTTTTTCCTGTTTTCAAATCGTTTTATTCTGCCTCAAGGACTGAATAATATTATTGACTAGGCATCGTCGTTCGTCCGGCAGTCTATCTTATTTACATCTTCCTCGCAATTCTTATTTCTGTACTGAGCCGATCGAATCAGTACTTACCACGCAAAGATTTTCCATGACACAGCGATATTTTAAGCTGTCTATATAACAGGTTTTTTTAATATTTTTATTTGGCCGTCCACTTTTGTTACAAGGAAATCGTCATCACCGATTGTGTCGTCTTTTTATACGACGGATATTAGCATTTTATTTTAACTGTGCAATTTCAGTATTACTCTTCAAGCTATTATTACTTGCGGTATGATTCCAACCGGTGTCTGCACTCAGAAACGAACTCACAATGGGATTCCTGCCAGGCCCCCATAAAATAAGTAGGTTTAATTCTTCATAGAACAATCATTACTAACAACAATTGTTTTTGGAATTGCAAGCATTCTGCTCAGAAGAATATGGCATTATAGATCCTTGCATTCATACAAACGTACAGGGGAACATATCTTTATATTTTTATCGCCGAACAGGATATAAAATTTAAGCTATTTGGTGTACAAGTTCTCCCTCCCTCTCTCTCTCTCTCTCTTTTTCTCTCCCTCTGTTGAACGATATCAAAGAGTATTTAAGTTCAACAAAACACTGCAACCGACTCGAGCGAATAATAATAATGATAATAATTCTTCTCGTGGGCTTTTAATCTAATCCAAGTCAAGGCATAGCTACGGGTGGCTGTAAGCTCTTGCAATAAAAACCAGTCGACATATAATACTTCATCTTCGGCAAAGCAGCGAATTAGAACCAGTTATTTATTGCCCTAGACTGCAGTCCACCCAACCACTATGTGATTTCAAGTCATGCATGTACATACAAGTACGCACTTAGAGCGATATTTTCGACCATTTGTTATGGCCAGCCTCCTCTCATAAACACTCAAAGGCCCAGCAGCAGGCAAAATCTACTATAAGTATGAGCCATGCACACGGCTCTTCCTCAGAAGACACAACCAGCCGAAAAACCATAATAAACTAGCTCATGAAAGTCAATAAAATGTCAAATGGCAACGCATTAACAACGCTTAGGCATAAAAAACACGCACTCGCGTTCCGGTGAGGCAATAAGTAAATATTTACACACACTTAGAAAAAAAGGTCATAAAGGATTCAAACTCCGTCTGTCTGTATGAACGTAAGGATCTCAGCTCAAAGCCCTCAGTATTAAACTTCAGATTCAGATTCTTCTAAGTCTGATAAAGGAGATGGTTTAATTTTTTCTGATGCATCCCCACACTCCCCCGCTTAAATGACTTTCCATAACTCTCGTAATTCTTCGAATTTGAAACTCAAATTTGACAATTACATCTGGTTAGTACTTATGTATATACAAGGTGTGTTCCAAAGTAAGCAGGACTTTAAAAAAAAAAAACAGAACAAATTGTTTTTTTCGGCCAAATCAATTTATTTTATTTAAAATAGTCTCCTTCTGCTTCAATACAGCTTTATGCAGGATTCAAATTTTCGGTGATCACGAATTTTGATTGGCCCACATGTTGACCGTCATTTATGTCCTCACGACCACTTTGAAAACGTTGAAACCACTCGTGCACTCTGCTACGGGGTAGGCAATCATCGCCATAAACTTGTTCCATCAATTGAAACGTTTCGGAAAAAGTTTTACCAATTTTAAAACAAAATTGAATGTTGGCTCTTTGTTCGAAGCTCATTTTCGCACCGATAACACAAACATACTGACACTTAAAACGCAATAACTTCACTTCCAATCGATGAAATGTCATGAAATTCTCACTGAACGATCGATAAAGATGGCAGATTCTAACGCACCAGTCGACATATAGATAGCGCCACCAGGGGGCGCTAGATTCAAAAAGTCCTGTTTACTTTGGAACGCACCTTGTATGTGACCTCATGTCGAGTTTGATTGTGATAGGTCAAACGGAGTTGCAGCCTCTGCCCATGCTCTGCCAGTGGTTGTTGTTCTTGTTGCTGGTTTGCCTGAACTCTGCATTGCATACACACATACAGACACATACAGACACATACAGACACATACAGACAGTGTTTAATAGACACACAAAGAGTGGGCACAGCGTTTCGTTCTTGTTTATATTTAATCAATTGTATTTTTAAAAACTCAATCAACAATAACAATTTTACAATAATTGCATTTGTTATTTTATACTTTCATTCCTCAACGACAGAGAGTGGATGTTATAAAAAAACGGTTGACAAAAACGCAGCAATATCGACAGGTCCAGGGCTGCTCTGCCAGTCATTAGTCGAGATATATTCAGATTTAAAGACGACAGAATATACTATACATACATACGAGTAGTATGCCAGACTATGATAGCTTGCTTCAACCAAAAATGCATTCATTCAGCAATTATTTGCAACAAGCCTATCATATCTAGATTGATTGTTTTTTTTGCAGCTTGGATAGGACAAGCAGCATAAATCAGTGAAGTACCTAGAAGTATAATATTTTGTAAAGTTATTATTACTTAACAGCACTAAATCAAATTGTTTGATATCCAATCATTCATATTTGTACCCCAGTTACATAATTTTAAGAAGCACATTTAATGTTTATTTGCGAGAGTTGTGTTACACTTAACCAAGAATCTTCATTAATTCTGCCATCTCTACAATATTCGCATATAGAATTATCTGAATTGCATGCAGCGTTGGTCCTTTATTAACCATTTGCACCTTAACTGATTTAAATGTGAGTTCATCGGAACAGACCACATTTAGTCAGTTTTATGGTTGACAATAAACCAGTTAATTGCACTTTCACCTTCACAACTCTTCTATCGTAAATAAACTAAGGGCGTTCTTGGATTCATTAATTGATGGTCCAAAGAATTTAATGATCCCTGTACAGTTCACAGGTAGCGTCTATACTAGAATACTGCTCAGAATGCAGATCAGAATCGAGTTGAGTCTGCTCAGAAACAATTCCTTGGTTTTGCTCACCCACCTCAAGAAGACTTCAGCTTAATTAATCCTCCTTCGCTGGCTAATCGGAGGCCAATCCTTGAAGATGTGTTCCTTATTAAATTGTGGGCAGTGTCCTTTGCTCTTTCCTCTTAGCTCGTCTCAAGTTCTCAGTTATTTGCAGAACATCAAGAATATATATTCACCTTATCCTTAAAAGAAGCACAACTGAAAAATAAATTAGTTAATTTATGTTGAACATTTACTTCTATTCTAAATATCTAAATATCCTGTTGGGTACAGACTACAATAAGAAAATGAATGCATGTAATTCATTGATCGATTTGGTAAAAAAGAGCAAGAATTTGCTTGCTTACATGGCGAGACTTCTACCAAATAATTGCTTGTTATCGATGCTACCCCTTTTTTTTCTCGGTGCAGCATAAGCCGCATTGGCGGCTTTTGATTCGGCAGCCACATAAGCAACATTAAAGCGCGATAAACCGGAAAAGTGCGTGCTGCCATTTACATAAGCCAACAGTGGCCAACAGCGAATTCGCTGAGCTATAAATGATCATTAACGCAATCGGGCGTAATAACTTATTGTGCTTAAAAAAGGCGCAGCAGCGGCAAAAATGAAAACGAAAATAAAAATATAAATAAAAAGGGAGAGAAAATAATGTTACGGGTCAATGCAATTCCGGACACAAACGTGAAATCGAAAAAATGGCGTTAAATAAATAAAATCGCAAAGAGTATCTCCCGGCGTGTGTGTGGGTGAGAGTCTGCCTAGTTGTCGTTGTTATTGTTGGTGTTGGTGTTGGTGTTGTGGTCGTGTCGTTGGCGCAATTTATTGTACAAGTGCGGCACGCCCACAATACGCCTCTACGCCCATAAGACCACTCCAGCCATCCAGCTACCCAGTCAGCCAGCCAGCCAGCCAGCCAGCCAGTCAGCCAGACACTCACGCATGGCTGACTAGTTGGATGTAAAGCGCAGATTATTAAAATACAATTTATTGCCAATTTCCAGCCAAAAACGAAACTGTAAACTCTGAAAACTCCTCCTGCTGTGCTTGATTGCATACCTGCCTCTTCAACTGCCACAGTCACACACTGACAGGCTGACAAAATGACAAAATGACAGCTTGCCAAGCTGTGCTTGCCGAGTTCTTACATAAAAGTCAAGTGCAGCAACAAAAAAACCAATCGGCATAAGCGCATTTTTGTAATTAAGCCTTCGTTAAGAACTGGACTACATGCTGTCAATGTTGTTGTTGTTGTTGTTGTTGCCGTTGTTGTAGCTCTTCCTTTTTTTCTTCTTCCTTCCGCAGTCTCCAACTGTCACTCGCATGCCACATACGCCATTTTGTTAAATGCATTTCCATGTAACGCCCTGCATGCATAATTAATATAGCATTTTACTCCCGGAACGTAAGAACGGGCAGACTGATTTTTTATACCCTATAGTGCCATAAAAAGGTATTCAAGGTAGCTTTCCACTCTTGTTTCAAATACTTATGAATGTGGCACATAGAAAAGAGCATTTGTGTGGCATGTAGTACGAGTACATACGACTATATATGTAGTATGTGCACATTTCATTAATTGCTGACTATAATCATTGTTTTTGTTGACTTCTCATTTATTAGAATAAATTGCGGTCTATTTACTCAACTCAATTAAAAATATAAACAACTGTAATCACAACATTGCTCATTTTTAATGCACGTGCGAGCAATCGCAAATAAACATTGCAAATGAAACATTTTAGGCTTCGTTGGAAATACTTTTAGCAGAAACCACATGAATTAAAAAAGTCGCTATTCGATCCTGTCTGCCGCAATCTGTGATGGATAATATAATTGTCAGGAAAATATTATTTTCTACATATTTTCTACAACTACTTCATTTAAAATGTAATGTTATATTTATATGTTCTATTTTATTTTAACAAACATTTTATAATTGAAATTAGTATGTGAATATATTTTTTAAATTTTTTTGGCCCTTATTATATTTGTTATTACTAGTGTATTGAATGTATGTGTTGCCACTGAATTTAAATTTATTATTTTTATACTTTTCTTTACTTTTCATTTGGTTATGCCCTGCTAGTGTGCTTGCATTTTAATAATCTAAAGATGAAATCGGCTTTTAAATAACGACAAAGCTTAAATGAGTAATGAGTAATAAAGCAAACCATACTAGTGGAGTAATAAAGATGATCGAACACTCGGCTTTTTCGCGCAACAAGTAGTCTATTTCTCCATTTCTGCTGCCGAAACATGCATCTTAAAATTTATAATTTTCCTGCATTCATATTTTTTGTAAAATTTCTATTAAAAACAAGTTGTTAGTTATTCTATATAAAATAATCCACCATAGCCATTTGTACAAGTTCACAAATTTGAGGTTAAGAATATTTATCTACAATCGAAAGCAATAAAAAGTATTGCTCAAACTTTAAGCAGTAAACGGTATATAAACTATTAAGTCAATAACCACACCTTTTGCTTATTTGGATGGCTTTTTTGTAACAATCTAAAGCTACATTTGACAAAAACGAAGCTGTTATTTAAATCAGATTAAAATGTAAGAGCAATGATGACTTCTATTTTGTTAATAATTTATACCAGTCCTGGGCATTTCCTGAGCCTGTTTGTAAAGGTATTTGATAATCGCACTCGCCTCAACTATTCATGCATTCATTTATAGTTTCCCATATGAGCAATTATTCTCGAGTATAATCAATACTTACATACTTCAAGGCACACATAAAAACATACAAATTATACAGGTTGACAGGCGGAAAGAAATTCTGTAAGCCTTACCTGTACCAACAGCTGTTGTTGTCGTTGTTGTCGTTGTTTTGTGGATAGCTGGCTGTTTGCCAGTTTTCCAGTTTGCTGCTGTCGTAATCGTTTCGGTTTATTTTAATTAAAATTTACAATTAATATTTAATGAGTCGAGCAAGTGACACCAGCGAGCACAACAACCTCCAATCACAACAGCAATACCAAAAGCAACAACAGGCCCCCCAACCCACCCAACAACCAAAATTGAATTTTAATGCAAGTGTGCTCATCAGAATGTGCAAGTGTGTGTGTGTATGCGAGCGTGTGTGTATGTGTGCCAGCAGCATCCACGTCAATTGCATTTGCATACCCTTCGACCTGTCCACATACATAACTACACTATATACTGTGCGTATGTGTGCGTGTGTGTGTGAATGGCAATTTACAAAAAGTTATTTCTGCCCACAGAAACTATTGCATACTTATCCGCATGCCTCTGTGTGTGTGTGTGTGCCCTTCCATTTATTTGGAGGCAAGTTTTTATGTAGCTGTAATATTTGTAAAATAAATGATGGCAGCCGACCTTAATTAATGAAATGACTAATTCCAGTTGATAGCAAAGTTTTTAACTATCGTAAGTTGACAGCTAACGCTTTTGAGCAACAAATGGATTTAAATTATGTAGCAGGAGTGGTTAAACGACAAAGGCGAGCAACAAAATTTTTAAAAACGGATTAGAGTTTCAAATGTTATTGTCCTTTCCTACAATTTACTAAAAATAAATTCGGCTTGGTAGGAAAACCTATACGTGTCATTAATTTTTCCTTTCAAATCTTTTCTACGCGTCACTGTATTCCAATCCTCAAATAGACAGCCATTTCAAAGTTTAGTTCACTTGCTGATTCGTTGTTCTTTATATTCAATCTGAACTCGCAAATATTTTATATTGAATATATTTATGAAATACATACACTCTGAAAAAAAAGTATGTTTCTTCAATATTGCACAATCTTGATTAATCCCGTTTCGGATTGGTATTAAGATAAGACTTTTTTTTAATTATTTAATTATTATGTTATTATTTTGAACAACTTAAATTAAACTTAAACAATTTACTTAAGCTACGAATTTTATTTTACGTAAAAATCTCTCGACAAGGTCCGTAGCCTCCTTCCCTCTATCAAACCTCTTTTTTGCGCCGCCTCAGAACTCGAATTTCTAAGAGATTCCACCAACTTTGGATACCCCTACGACATCTTTCGATGTTTGCAGTTATCATGTGCCAATGGCGAAGGGTTATCCTAGGTGGTCGAGTTCTTAAAAAACATAACAGGAAGGAGCGATGAAGGGCTTGCATATGGGGATCTTGTTCTTCAGTGAGAGCTTTTTGGTGAATCTGGCGCTTGTTCAAGTATACGCCCAATTAGTTGTAGCTGCTGAGTTGCTCCAAACATGGCTTTGATTCACGCCACAAGATTGCTTTTTATTTTTGCTTGTGGTCGTCAAATCAACTGTGCAGACGAACCGAAGATCGGGTGGGATCTATCCACCTAGTCGTCCATTCAAAGCATACTTTGACTCTACTCTTCCACTCTGTATACCTTGTTCCCAATGGAAGCTTCGCTGGAAACACAAAGCTAAGTATCTATTCTCTTCTAAGTCTAAGAAAGGACAAGTTTATTTTTTTCCCAAAGCACTCCCCACCTGCTATATCTGTTTTATTGTTTTTGTTTTAAAGTCAGCCTGACAGAGCTAACAGAAGAATACAACTTCAGAGGCCATACTCTACGAAGAATATATTAGATACTCTTCCCAACCTGTCGAATAAAACAATCAACGAAATATGTTGTGTTTAAGGAAGTTGAAATAACTGTGATCTTTACGAATTAGCCTAACTCTCTATAAATTCTCAGAGCAGTGATCACAAAATAATTGTCATTATCTAAAAATGGGCTGATTCCGAATTATGTTTGGATCGTTTTTTGCTGAAGTGCGAGAATTTGTTGTCAAGCCCTCTCACGAAAATATTATTGTTATCATCAACATCAAGTTCAAAGTTAAATGTTAACCCAAATGTACATTTTTCATAAAGGTTGCATGTTGGCTTAAATTCCTCAAGTTTTGAACTCTTTTGACCTTTTCTTGTGGGCTGATGGGCCGAAAAGGTTCGTTTTTCTTATGATATTCTAGTAAATGGACAAACAAGTCGGAATTCTCAAACATGGTTGACCCCCTTGTGCAACAATTTGAAACGACTTTAATATTCCGGACACACGCAATAATTTTTGTCAATTTTTTTTTCTTGGTGTGTGCCAAAAATGAAAACTTTTACCCAGCCTGGCAAAGGTTCTGGCTGCCTTTGCAGGTGTACAATAACAATAAAAACATTGTACAAGTATGTGCCATATCTACACACATACACACATACATAAAACTCTTTTGTGCCAATGGCAACAGAGCTGGCGGACAAAATTTATGATGCGCCAAAAGCGCGACGGTAAAAACATTTGCGATGTTAATCTTTAGACATCTTGGGTGTGCAGAGCAGAGACAGAGACAGAGAGAGAGAGACAGACATGCAGTTATGAATTTATCTACAGCCCTGACTGACTGACACACATACACATACACAGCACACACACACACACACTAACATATGCATATATGTGTGGCCTGTCATTGGCACACCCCCCGGGCTCGGGTGTTTGCAATTGAAGTGCTGCTGCATATAAATCACTTAAACACTCGCATTTATTTTCATTTTCAACGCGTTTTCCATCGAGGTGGGATGCAGGGAGGTGCGGAGGTGTCCGCGTGTGTGTCTGCTTGCTCGTTTGATTTACATATTCATTTCGCTCCACATTGTGCCACTTAAAAAGTCGTTCAAGGCGCACAAGCTTTGATGGCGAGTGGTTAACATTTTTAATCGCTTGGACTGTTAGGACTGAGAATCGAATAAACACACACGTGTCTCTCTGTCAAAAAAGAAAAAAGAATAAAAGACGATTTAAATTGGCTAATGGCTAATGGCAAAATAATACTATCTAGGAAAGATATATTTGGAAAGAAATTTGAAAACATGGATATTATACGCTGTTTTTTTTTTTTTTTTGTACTTATAAACAAAATTTACAACGTCTAGAAAGTAGAGCTGCAGAAAAAGATTGAGAATCGATGTTTAACATTTTTGCTAAGAATCGATTAATCCTATAAAGTCTCATGCATACTTGAATTAATACACTGAAAATGACGTTGATTTAATTTTGTTCTGTTCACGATTAATCCATTTGATTTTTGAGAAAATAGCGAAGCTAATTGAACAGTCAACTTCGAATATTTTCCAGCTCTACTAGGATGGTAGGAAGTGAAGTACAAATTTAATTTCGAATTAAATTGCCAGGTTAGGATAAAAGTGAGAAAAGTAACAACGTTATTTCTAAATATTCAAGACAACAGCTTATGGCATTTTATAAACTGTAAAGTTATTTATGTTTCGACATTTAATTAAGCACTAAAAGTGTCATTGAAAACATTGTCCTTTTTTGAACAATGTCCACATGTAATAATAGAAATAAATCGAACAAAGTAATGCAAATAAATGTAATAGACATTGAAAAGCAAAAAGGACCTAAAATATTATAATAATAATATTGATATAAAAGCGTATTATAAAATCAAACAGAATTTTCCAAATGTAATCTAAGAGTTTCTGAAAGTCAAAAACCATCTATTAAAATGAAATAAAATATTTTACACTTTTTTGAGGCCAATGAGGACAATGAAGTTTTGTATTGTGATTTGGCATCTTTTGTGTTGTCAGCCAAAATTTCAAAATATATGGACATTATTGTTAATATTCAACAACCGATGAAGCTGTTGTATATCATTTGTCAAAATGGAAAAGGTTTGAATATAGTGAAGTCATACGATATTTAGTTTTAAAGTGCAATACGTCTACGCAAATCACGAATGAGATGGACGCTTTCTATTTGGACACTCCTCCATCGTTTGCAACTCTTAAGTGCCGGGCAGCTATATCTAAGCGTAGTGTATTGTTAAAGACAATATTCTACATTAAACATAAAATTATTAAATGTTTTGAGGAATAAGAAGCGCATTAAAAAGAAATCCCCAACTTTTCTGGACTTTTACATCCTTTTTGTTTGTATTAATGTATTTTGGTTATAAAGTTCCTGAAGAAAACACACACAAAACAAAACTGCACTTAAAAGTGAAAAAGAAAACATTTACCATCCCAAATCTATTCTTTTTTTCTTAACTCTTGTATGCACGTATTGAAATATATGTATATTCATGTTTGTTTTTTTGCTTAAGCTAACCATTTTTTCGAGTAAAAAATACATTTGGGAATAAGTTGGAACACTTTCTTAAGCCTTTATATATTTGCAGTGTTTTAATGGTAAATAAATGGATGGTTTTATGCTCAAAAGGAGTTTTCTTGAAATCTGTTTAAGACGCGTCAACTACTTTGATTTACCTAAAAGCCTTGGAATAAATTTTAATCATTTTATTCGCAGCACTGCGAGCAGCAAAGTGTGGTTGCAACTGCCCAGCACCACATAAAACTATTAACTTTCAATTAAATTTTATTCACATACTCGTGTATGTCTTTATGTCTTTAGATGTGCGACATACCCACTTATTCGAGCATTACTCAATACATATTACATGCGAGCATTAGTCCCACTCTAGGAACATAAATCCTTTGCCTTATGAGGTGAGCTTACACCTGAAGCGATAACCTTTAAATAGATATGTTTGCATGTAAGCCTCCATATCCACACTTTTAGTATACCTCTCCCCAAGAGGCAGCATTTATGCATTACGTTTCAGTGCAGCCCACATCCAACGCCCCCACAAGCCGCAATCAATTTGAAATGTATCTAACCTTATCGGCTTACAGCCTATAAATAAGTTATTAAGCATTTATGACACCATTCGCCCTTAGGCGCTGCCCTTGCAAAATTGACAATTTAATGATTTGTTGATGACTCGACACTTAATTAATGCCGTGCAGCTTTGAGGTTCGGCCTCGTTGCGACT
This sequence comes from Scaptodrosophila lebanonensis, assembly GCF_003285725.1. Classification (NCBI taxonomy): domain Eukaryota; kingdom Metazoa; phylum Arthropoda; class Insecta; order Diptera; family Drosophilidae; genus Scaptodrosophila; species Scaptodrosophila lebanonensis. The sequence goes on from NW_022060738.1 coordinate 2,899,456, forward strand.
AAAAATATTGCCAATTGAAATAATGTAACAAATGAGATTTACTTTAGTTCAAGCCCACACTGCCTCGCACATTATTAAGTAAAAGAAAGAAGAGTAGAGTAGAGAAATATCCATAACAATAAATAATCTTAAAATTTATTGAGACATTCTCTTGTTTATCCCTACTTCTTCGATTCCTAATTTCGTTGCAGTCTTGAAAAAAGATAAATTAAATGTTCTGAAATTGAAGCACCTATGAGTAAAGATCATATACATGGATTCTCATTATAGCCTCTTAGAATAAAGACCGAATGAGTCGGTTTCTTATATAACCAGAAATCAGTTAAGCTACTTAGTTTCGAGCAATCAAGTTTTGATTCCAAGCCCATTCACGACAGAAAATTAATTGATATGTGAACGTAAGTGATGAAATGTTCATAAAAGCCGGAGAAGAGGTTCACATATGGTCAACTTTTTAAAGTCAACCTTAAGCAAAGAGAATACATATTGTTATAACTATTTTATAAATAAAATGAAAATATAGTCAAATGACTCGCTTAAACAACAACTCTTTGAGCGGGCAATTAATAAAATTGACAACTGCTATCGCTATCTCCTAATAATGTTGTTCTATTTTCTGTTAACTTATCTAATCGTATATAATGCTCCTTAAAACTCTTATTGTATTACTTATGTAGGGTACTACCCACTAGCTAAAAGGCTGAACTAGTGCAGACACAAGTCCCACAGCCGCAGTCAGTTCATGCAGATAAATTGTACTTTGCTCTGCGAGGCAAAAGCGCTCTATGGTTCGTAACTCCCTATATGTTTGCTTTGATCGCGCTCTATTCCTTTTCTAAAAGCTCTCTTCTTACATTTGTCGTCCCTTTCACAGAAGCATCAGTGCTAGGGACATCAAATTTTATTCCAAGATGCCTTATACGCAGAAAATGTGTATTTTGGAATTTCCCTTCCTCCCCCTTCTCGCCTACAATTAGTAATTTATATATATATGTATATATAAAAACTTCCCAAGCACGGCCAGCAGCTGTTGTTTATGTTGCTGCTTTTCACAGGCACACAAAAAACACACAGACACACACAATCTGTGTGCAGTTATACACGCTTTATGTGAGTTCGAACACCTAAGGAGGTAACATTTATCAAAAAATTGTTTTTCTTAATTTTTTACATTTCTATAATGTACAGAGTATTTCAAAGTCAGGAAGAAGTCACAAGAGTATATTAGGTTTGCGGGAGCTGAAAAATGTAACAGGCAGAAGGAGGCGTGGCAGACCCCACAAAGTAAATATATTATTGATCAGCGTGACAAGACGAGTCGATCTAGCCCTGTCTGTCTGTCTGTCCGTCTGTCCGTCCGTATGAACACCTGGATCTCAGAGACTATAAGAGATAGAGGCACCAAATTTTCCACAAAGATGCGTTATGTGTGTATTCTATACGAGTTTGTTTTATTTTTTTGATTTTCCCCCCCACTTCCCCCCTATGGGGGTTTTCCCGATTTTCCATTCGTATAATCGCCTATATCCCAGAGACTATAAGACCTAGGCACACCAAATTTTAGTCCAAGATGCCTTGTGTGAATACGCAGAAAATGTATATTTTGGAATTCCCCTCCCTCCCCCCTCTCCCCCGAAAATCGTAACTCCCGTAATTCTTGGAATTTCGAACTAAAATTTTGGAAATACCCCCAGTTGGTTATTATGTGTCCGTATGCCAAATTTCATTATGATAGACCGATTTAACAAGATGCAGCGCTGCTCAAGCGCTGCCCGCGGCTGTTGTTGATGTTGCTGTTTGGTTGACTGCGAAAATGCTTACACAGACACGAATAGATGCGCATAGGCATACATACACTCACACAGACGCAATTGCTATGTAAATGTGCAATTATACACCCTTTACGTGAGTTCGAATACCGAGAGAGGTAAAATCGATCAAATTTTTTTTTTTATTTTCTTAATTTTTTTATTTTCTATAATTATTGTAAACATATGTACAGAGTATTTCAAAGTCGGGACACCCGACTTTAGCTTTTTTACTTGTTTTTGAAATCAAATTGCGGAAAAATATTCGAAACTGCGAAACGCGGGAATTCGGGCTTTTTAAAATTCATTTAGCTTTTTAGCTTTTTTTTGTTTCTTTATTATCAATATTTGTCAATCAAGTCGAAGGAATTCAAGGGAAAATGCCGAGAGGTTTGGCTCGCGTTTCAGCAGAAAAACGAAATTGGTTTTTTTTTTGCTGGCCCGTGAAACCATCAAAGGAAGAAACAACGCTGTGCCTATTTGTTGCTCAGCATACAGTTGAATAGTGCAGATTGGCCAATTGTTTGAAGGCGCATAGAACAATATCACTTAAAATGTTCGTGAAGGTGATAAAAACCTTGGGAAATACATTTTCCAAAAAATGTTATGTTAAAATAAATTTGCTTTTAACGCTTTTTTGTAAAAATTTGTCATCTCCTTCCCGGCAAAAACAACCTTTATTTGCATAGTTTCAGTACTTCTATAAAGTTGGCAGCTCTGGCTGATAGACCAATATGTATGTATGTACAAGTATGTAGATAAATTGAACTTTGGCTCTGCGAAGCAAACAGCACTCAATAATTCGTAACTCTTAATACGATTGCTGCGATCGCGCTCTATTCATTTTGTAAAACCTCTCTCTTCGCGCATTTGCTCTGCGAAGCAAGAAACGCTTAATTAATTTTGTAAAAGCTCTCTTTGTACATTTGTTGTCCCTTTCGCAGTCGCATCAGCGGCCGCTGCAGCTGCAAGGCAAATAAGTTTATGTACAAATTCATATGCATGCGTATGTATGTATGTAAGTGTTTGTATGTATGTAGGTCTCCGTGCCGGTCTCTCTAAAAAGACATCCCGCTGACAACGCACTTGTAATTCTTGTACTTCTAAGGCCTTTTGTCTTGTGAAATTGCATTTGGTCCTTGGTGGCCCTGCGTGGCAAAATATGCATTGCAATCGAACTTTGTTGTTCCTTAATTGTCGTGTCTGACGAATGCTTCAGACAATAAAAACAGAGACTGAAAAAAACTCTTACGACAGAATGTAATTGCTTTAAGTAAAGTGCATAAATTTCAAACAATTGAAATATTTCATTACAATCAAATCATGGTTAAATTATTTATTTTGGTCGTTTTGTTTGTTTGTTATTTACACACTACACATTATTATTTGCGAGTCTGTTCTTGAAGAGTTGCTTTTATTTCAAATATAAATGGCATTGTATTTGGACAAAGCCTCGTTTGCGATAGTTTACAAAAAGGCAAATTTTGGCCAACTGGGGGTGGTGGCACTTAACTAAGTTACTATTTACTCCAGCTACGAATACATACACACATATATACTTGTATGTATGGGAGTGCACGCATTATGCATTAGTTGTGTTTGGTCGTCAACAAAAACGCGTATACGTTACGTATGCAAATGGCAGTGGGGCTGCGTGACCTCGCATTTCGGATATTGGTCCATGGTATGACATCCAATTTGTAGGCGAAGCCCACATTAAATGCATTATTTGCAAAATTTTTATTGTGTTCCATGGCCATTTGCATGAAACGCACGCTTTAAGTGCTGCAAATATTACGTATACGCAACGTATGTGTACATACTCGTAGCTGGTCAACATTTTCGAACTATATATCACTGGAAATTATGAGCGTGTGTCTGTGTGTTTGTGTTTTGATTCAATAATTTCGTTTTAGAATTAAATGAATTAGCATATACAAATGGGTAAATATTTTTAGTGCAATCGCAAATGAACGAACATTTTGCATTAGTCTCCATGGAGTATAATCGTATGTAGGTCCGGCCTGTCAAAGCAATTGTTAATTGATTTAATAAATTACCAAGGCAAAATAACATCAATGGCAACAAAAGTGCTCGTTGAGTGACAGCAAAAATAAACAGCGAACGAAATTTTAATTAATTTAAAATTAATTTGCTTTTAATCACGCAAATTTACAAAAAGCAAAGAGCATGCACTGTGTACACATTAAAGCGCATTAAAATACGAATTTTTAAAAAGGAATGGTTTAAGTAATAAAAATATGTACATACGGGAACATATATGTCACAAATTGGATATGGACAGGCATTGACGTTCAACATATTGCATTACAAAAGAGTTTTAAAAACTATGGACCACACGCACCACGAACAGGAGAGAGATGTACAGTCAGACAGACAGACGAACAGACAGACAGACAGACGCACAGATGCATGCAAAAATATACATATTTATAATACTCGCAGCTGTCAGAGCACCGTGCAAACAAATTAAGATATCTGGTCCGCCATTTGATTAATTGCAATGAGAATGGCACGTTTTTTCTTTTCAGAGTCACTGGTGTGGTTGACATGATGCCCTGATTACAACCGCCATTTCCGCCCTTTACGTGTCCACAAGTCCCTCTCTCAAATAACAACTATTGCAATTATGGCCTAGAAGTTGAAATAATTTTAAAAAATAATTATTTACTTGCCTTCTTCAGATAACAACGCAACAAAGTTGCAACTCCTTTAACCAAAACTTTACAATTTGTGTACTCTGTAAGGGTACAAGGGTAGATCCCTCATCTATATGTATGTTATTTAGTAACACTACCCTACTAGTTTGATTATTCCATAGTTTCTGTACTTCTTGGAATTTTCCCAAAGTAATTGTATCGGCATGTTGTGTTTTAACGTGAAAGGTCAACACTAGGGGAATTTATAGAATGCTATTTGTTTTATTATTCGCAATTCATTTGAGACTCAATTTGGAAAGACAGACATGGCAACAAGAAACCCTTTCGACAAACGAAAATCAAAGTGTGACGAAACTTCCAGCAAAAGGTCTCTAGCGTAAGAGTGTAGGAAGTGATAACAAAGCAAGCCTTCTTCCGAAAAGGGTATACCATGTGGATTCATTCTAGCCCATATACTTAATACGGACCGAAGCGCAGGACAGCAGACGGACAATAAAATCGAACTGATCCAATTCCATACTCCTCCTCCAGGAGGTTATGCAATTAAAGAGCTAAGAACATGGTTGATTGCCTTCCTCTATAATCATGTGCCGCTAATGAAATATCCAAAGTGCCCAAAAATCGGATCCAATATTTTTCCTGACGTCACTAACAAATTATAATTTAGTGTATTCATCCTACTTGTAATATGAAAACAAAGATTGGTTTTTCCAGTTGGTATATATTGCATTTACACTTAGCCAGTACAGGCTATAAAAATTAATTATTTACCCAAATAAGAAAATGGAGACTTGGTTACATTTTCTACAGCATTTCATTAAAACCGCTAAATCTACAAAAAGTTATTAGACAAACAATTTTGCTGAAGCATCGAGTTGGCTCTTTTTTTTTTTGCTTCTGCTATATAACACAGGCGCTGAAGTTTTTTTAGTACAGAGTATTTCACTGTCGGACTTGCTCGACTGTAAAATTTATTCTTGTATACGTATATTTCATCAAATAGGTATTGCCAGGGCTCGCATAATCTTCTACCCCCTTTTCTCGGTTCGCTAATGTCATAACTGTCAACAACAGGCTGGAATTTGTTCGATTTGCTTTTTTGTCATGCGTGCTGATGTCGGTTGGATTTGACAAAAATTGCCAGAATATAGTATATACAAATGTTTCTACATACATTCTGTATGTATGTATGTTGCCTGTCGATGTAACAAGCTCGTCGTACTACATACTCGAATACAAATGGCGCGCTTATTGTGCACGTCGCCAGACTTAACAAATTTGTTGTTTGTTGTTGCTGTTGTTGCTGGTGCACAAAAAATTGGTTATATTGTAGTTTTAATAAAAGTATGTAGTCGTTAACATTTACAAGCAACAATTTATTGCGCGCGTAGCACATATGCAAATAATAGTAGCCGCGGGCGCAGTGTCAATGAATGGGTTGTTGAAAATAAACGATTTTTTGTAAACGGTCATGTGATCATAAATAATTGAAACGGCCAACGAAGCGTAATCCTTGAAAAATTAATAATAAAATCAGGTGAGTTTTATCTGGTCGTGATTTACGTTGTGAATAATATGTGTGTGAACAAAATAAGTGTACAATTTTCCGGCTTGTTATGAAGAAATTTAAATAAATACTCTCACGAAAATGATTGCATACTTTTCGGATGAAGGAGTGCTTTTAAACGCGTGCAACTGAAAATGTTGTTTGTCAATATCTGACACGCATATGTAAAATGGAAACCAAAGAAAATATTTCAGTGAAGCAAGGCAGACAGGTCAATACTCTACACCACACAAGTAATAAATAAAATAACCAAACAAAAAGGCTGCAGCCTGGAAGGCCCTCAGATCATGTGTGGAATCTTTGGTTTATGTGGCTTCGAAATGTGGCGTGGAGGACGTGAAGAAAGGGGTACAGTATGTATTATTTCTCCATCATGATCATCATGGCAAGACGACTTTAAATCGTAGCCCGTTAAATCTTTGCACCGTTGCTTTTTTTTAATATATCTTCTTCTTGACTGGTCTTCAAACCCGTTATCGGGCTATGACCTGACGTAACACAGCTCTCCACGCGCCTCTGCTTCGCGCGCGTCGCTTCCAGTTGGTCACTCCGCAGGTAGTAAGTGCGTTCTCTACCTGGTCCTTCCAACGTAGGCAAGGCCTCCCCCGTCGTCGTCTCCCCCCAACATCCGCATCGAGAACTTTTTTCGCTGGAGCGTCTTCTTTTTTTAATATATATGCTTGATTAATATGCGGTATGTATAGAAACTATTTGTATTTTACACTTAAATTCAAAAATTGTTTGATTTAAAATATCTTATAGTCTCAATATATGCACTGCACTCGAAAAATCTGACAACGGCCATTGCCAAATCCCTCAAAAGTTCGCAACACCGAGGAGGGATTGCGACGAACAATTGGACAGGAGACGACCGAGAACGACCGAGAAGGCAGGAAATGTGTAAACTTTAACAATTAATCAAAATTTTGTTTGCTGTGCACATTCACACACACATACAACAGACAGTCTGTACACTGTTGTCCCTGAAACTTCCACTGCAAGTGCTTGCCAAACAAATTCCAAAATAAAAAAGTTGAACGCTGTCAGCGCCAGCGACAAAACTTGCTGGCAAGCAATTTAAGCGCGCCAAGCAAACATGCAATTAACGGTTTAATGCAACTTTCCAACTGTACAGTGAATATCGAAGAAGAAGAAGCAGCAGCAGCAGCAGAGGCAGAAGCCAAAGCAACAGCAACAGCAGCAGCAGCAGCAGCAATAGAAGAAGAAGAAGTCGACTTTGAACTGCAACTGCCTTTGTAAAAAGTTTTGTTTATGTTAAAAAACAACCGCGTGTCAAGCACGTTTCAAGGCATGTGCGATGTAACTTGCGATTCGATTGTGCTGACACACTTATAACAATAACATTGCTACACTCAGAGAAGAAAGTTTATTGTTCTAACATCATTAAATAAGATAACTTAATAGAATGTGGTAATTATGGGTTTTGTATACTATACATACAAATAGTTCCTCAATAATTCCAAAGTTTCAGCACTATCTGTGCACCAAAGGAATAGTTTCTTCCCTAAAACTCCCCTTTTTGCAGCCTTTTAAGTTCCTGGAAGAATGAAATAGTTACTCACCCGATTGGAAAATAAATTTTTGGAATTTTTTTTTTTTTTTTTGCCATAACTTTTTTGTTCTTAAGGCTTTTAAGAACAGCAGTCTCACGAAGCTCCTTAAGAAATATATATCTTTTATTAGAGTAACTTTTCCTAAGTCCACTGAATGCAAGTTTAATCCTTCGATAGAATATATATATGTATATTTATATATATTTATATAACCGACAAATGGACGAATAACTCAATATCTCGCCAACCGATTTCGATGATTCTTTTTTTATTGGAAAGCGTACTTTGATGAGATTTTTGTTAGGTACTGCAAAGGATGTGGTTCTCAATTCGACTGTATGTGTTTTTATACCCTGTACCCAAAGGGTACATGGGTATATTAGTTTTGTGCGAGTGTACATGTAACACACAGAAGGAGGCGTGACAGACCCCACAAAGTATATATATTCTTGATCAGCATGACAAGCCGAGTCGATATAGCCATGTCCGTCTGTCCATCTGTCTGTATGTCTGTCTGTCCGTCTGTCTGTCCGTCAGTCTGTATGAACGCAAGGATCTCAGAAACTATAAGAGCTAGAATAACCAAATTTGGTATACAGATTCTCCTGAGCCCGAGAAAGGAGTTTGTTCATTTTTCCCGATGCACCCCCCAACTCCCCCCCTATTCAAGATTTTCTATAACTCCCGTAATTCTTGGAATTTTAACTAAAATTGGTAGACACACCCAGTTAGTAATTATATATCCGTATACCAAGTTTCATTAAGATAGGTTGATCAGAAAGAAAGTTATAGCCATATAACCATGCCCAATGCACACGTACATACATATGTACAAATACATCAACACGAATAGACACGATTCTGATGTAAATGTATGTATGCATGATTGGAATATTTTATATTTAATTTAGTTATTTAATTAAATTAATTAAATTACTTACATTAATTAAATTAAATTAATTTATTTTTTTGTGGGGTGGTACAGGGTATTTAAGAGTTGAGCCTGCTGGACTTTAGCATTCCTTTCTTGTTTTAATGATTGTAACCTCAGTACTTTTGACGGGGAGAACTGATATTGATGATTCTTCTTGTATTTTAAGGCGGATGCTTTCCAAAATTGCTGTGGGGACCAATTTCGCCAGTTCTACCTCATTTAGTCCAAATAGCTGAAAGTTATATTCCTGAATATTTTACCTCAAAATCATCCGTCATTTTAAATGACAAAAACGCATTCACAGCACTGGACCTGAAGTCGGGTTTATTATTGTTAAAATTTTACTTGTTTAATTGTTACAAAAAACTATGAATTGTATAAAAAATGATATTTTTGGGGAATATTAAGTCTTTTAACTAATGTAAATGGTTTTCTCTACGAATTTCGAAGTTGATAATACAAAAGTGCATTCCAAATGATATCTTCCAATATTTAAAAACAATAGGATTGACAAAAGAGCTGTACATTTATTGATCGATTCCAGTAGGATTTACTCATGACCCTAACGATAGTTTTTCTTGTAGAAGTTTTTGTAGGATCCCGATTTAAAAATTTCGGGCCCACTGCTGGTCTAGACGAGTGTCGGGATGCTTTTCTCCTATACTTTTCAAATAAATAAGTTTATTTTTCGCTGAAACAGCATTAATATTTATATAATGATGACCTATTATAATAACAGCTTAGACTCCAGTCAACATTTATGGGATCCTTCCGTTAGGATGTTGTTTCTGTACTCTATATGTATATATTATTTTATATTAAATGGGCTCTATCTGATTGGTTTCTGGTGTTTTTTATGAACCCCCAATACTTTTTGTTTTAATACATACACATTTGTATGTGTATATTTTCTATATTAAATAAGTTGCCATCGAATTCTTCGTAAGGAAGCGCATCCTTACGTAGAGATGCGCACAATTTCATGAAAGGAAGTTGCATTTTACTTTTAAATGCAATAAAAAAATGCACACATGCTGCTGCTGCTGCTATTTATGCAAGAAAATCTGTACAGTAGCAGCTTACAAGCAGCAAATACATGTACGTGTACATACATACATACATACATACATTGTGTTACATATAAAGGCCCTGCACATATGATATGCGGCAGAATCAGAATCAGAACCAGCAGAAGCAGAAGCAGCAGCAGCAGCAGGAACAGCCAGTTGCCATATCCGCCTACTTTTTTGCATACACCATGTGTCAAGTTTTTTCAAGCGTCATCTGTGTGGGCGTGTAGGGGAGTTTGAATGTGTCCTTTGGGCCTGCATGCAGTTTCTTTTGGCTTTCGCTTTCTTGTTCTTCTTTTTCGTTGATGTCGCTGCCTTTTGGTCTACTTTATGCGAATTCATATGTAAATGAAGTGAAAACATGCGATAAAGCATGAACGCTCTGGCAATGCTTGCATATGCCAGGCCCTACCTGGTACAAATTTAAGTCACTGCTAAAGGTACGGAGCAGATAAGTCAGACTTCAGCCAAAGTACTGCAACTAACATATTTTGCTTTATTGCTCAGTATTATTCTTGAGAAATTTTTCATCTGCTTGTATTCGTTAATATAAGGACTGTTATACTTGTCTATAAATTGTGGAATTATTTCGTATACGATCATGATCATTAATAACGCGCACAGCTGTACGAAATGCAAGGATTCAGAAGCGATCGAAGCCCTAGAACAACTCTTCTGCCACTGCCTCACAGAAGACCATCCTGCTTCTATTTCCAAAACTGATCTGACCTGCCAACACTAAGGACCAACTGATGTCTGTACGCCACAGGACTTACATAATTGTTATTTTTTGAAATATGAAATACTTATAACCCTAAAATATGTAGTTGCCTCTTTCTTTTCTAGTGCAAACTATTCCAGTTACTATACTCTATACTCGTATGTACAACATTTTTGTATACAATCTATAATTAGTAGTTACGGCATGGCTTGCGGTTATTAATTTTGAGCTACCCTTAATTGCAGTGCACGCCATTTAATAAACCGATTTTTCAGCTTAAATGCCACACACAAACACCCCACTTCCCTCGCCCCATCCCACCAACTCCTTCCCATTTCCCGTCGCACTGCGGATAATTCTATCTGCTACTTCTTGGTTTTATTTGCATTTTGGCATATGGTGTACATCTCTGTGGGAGTGTGTGTGCTTGTGCGTCTATATGTAATGTGGTTGCGAGGCTCAAAAGAATACAAAACAGTGCATGTAAATGAAAGGAAACAGTGAAGGTAAACGAGCAAAAACAACTTAAAGTGAAAAAGCTTCAGTCTTTGACACGTGTTTTTTGTAATTTCCAATCGCCTTTGTGCATAAAATTCTGCATGCACGCTCCTAGTGTGTTGTTCCAGCCGATATCTTTGATGTCGCATTTCCTGTCGGGATAAGCACTAAGCACTAAATAACATGTTTAACAACGAAGGGAAGCTACGTCAACATTTAAAATTTGTACAAAATTTTGTCTCTCTAGCTCTTACAGTATATGAGATCTGGGACAGATCATCAGACATGTCATGAAGATCGACCAAATATATATATATTACAGACATATAAAATATATACTTCTGTGTACCCATATACCCTTTAGGTACAGATCATCTGCATACACATATATAGAAATTACTAACGACGGGGGAGTGGGGGTGCATCAGAAAAACAAAATAAACTCGTACTACGTACGGTATTAAGACGGACAGACACTTTGGGGGATCTGCCACGATGAATTATTCACTCTCCACAAACCTAATATAGCCTTACACAGGGTATAAAAACAGACGGAAATTAACTTTTGTTATTTTCTAAGAGGGCAGACGACCTCCTACATTAATCAAAGCTTGCAAATATTGAATTAATAATTACCGTTCAAAACTCGATTAACAAAATCAGTGCTTTGTACAAATGGAAAGAGTTCAATATCATGCCATAAAATATTTGTTTTTGAAGAGCAATATGCCGTGGTAAATTAACATCGAGATGGACGCTGTCTAAAGGGACTCCTCCCCATCATTTATACATAACTGTTAAGTGCCGAGCAGCTGAGTTTCAAGTTGGACCTTCGAGCTTTGACGATAAGAAACGTCTGGGACGCCTAAGAACCAAATGTTTCTGGACGACCGCCGAATCAAATTAAGAGAGTTAGCTGAGGTTACCTTAGATGTCTAAGGACAACAGCAATTGGTCATGAGAATGCTCTCGGCATGTCGCGTGCCTCGTTTGCTGACTTTTCAATTAAAAGCGTGTTCCCGTACACCAACAGTTGTCATGAGTAAATAAAGTTGTTATTGTTATTGATAGCGTGTGTGGCGGCGTCGGATGCAAAAAACGTATCTCACATAGCGGGGGCAGTTAACCGTGCTTTAAGAGTCTGCTACTAGATCATTCCTTCTAAAATTACAAGAATATTTATAGTTCTACTAATATACATATACATAAATGCGGAAAATATTTGCCCTTTATTGTCTCCAACTTTTCTTTTCTTCTTTCGATGAAGTACAAGAATTTCGCATATCTATATATACAGCAGCATAAATTAATCAACAATATGCATCTGCACATAATGTTAGGCGTAAATTCATTATTGTCTCAGATTTTTCTAAATTTTATGTTTTAATTGTTAATAAACTGTTTTTGTTTTCATGAAGATGTTTATGGTAGTGATGACACATAGACTGGACCAGGGATACATGCAACATCAGTGGCGATATGGCATTGAGGGCTGCCACTTTTTCACCGTTTATTTATTATTGGTTTCCCATCTTGTACACATTTGGCAGCACTTCCATTGCCGTTGCGCGCGCAATGCAAAATCAAATATCAGCTAAGTAGTGTTAAGTAACAACTGACTCTTAGGGCGGCTAATAAATATATTATCCTATGTACATATGTAAGCTGACGTCAAGACTAAAAAGCTCATAGTCTCAAGTCAAATTAGTGAAAATGAGGTTAGTCATCTGTGGCATCGGGCTGGTCACGAAGAATAAAAGGTGGCAGCGCTACGGAAGGCGCCAAGAATTTATAAAGGTACTGCAGCGCCATCTAGCGGTACCGAGCGAGGCACCATGGTGGCAACTGCAGCCACGCAGGCGCAGGGTTGTGTCCCGATGGCACCTCAAAGTGGGGAAACGTCAAGGCCGTGATGAACGGATGCGCAAGGACGTAAAAATCCGCAGGCATACGACATCCGGCCTATAAAAGGCAAGCCGCAACACGCCATTCCTGTTTTTTGGGGCAACGGTGCAGACCCACGAGGCAGTGTTTTCTTTTGGTGAACTGGAGGCCGTGCTGAAACCTGCAAAAGGAAAGGAAGAACCAGAAGCCGTTCGAAGGTGAGCATAAGGATATAGATGCAAGGCAGAACTAATGCCGATGTATGCATACCTGTATATCCACTTAAATGTGCCGACCAGTGCTTAAATGCCTTTTGTTCCTTGGCATATAGATTTTCCGGCATATCGCCAAGTTTTCGGAAAGCGGTGGAACCATACACAGCAGCTGCAGCGGCCGTCATAAGTAGCAGCACGAGCCGCATCGTAGCAGGAGCAACAGCGACAGCAGCAGATCCAGCACCAGCGTTTTCAACGGCAGCAGCAGCAACGACAGTGGCAGCCGGAGCAAAGGCGCCCACCCAAGAAGTAGCAGCAGCAATAGCGGCGCCACCACAACGCAACAGCAGACACGTCCGTCTGCGCCATCAGCAGCGGAGGATAGAAAAGCCGGTGAGTCCGTTCCTTGGCCACGCGCCGTGCCTATTGTTCGCGGTTGAGCAGCGACATCAGGCAGAGATCCCGCGCGCCTTACGTCGTGTCGTTTGTATGGGCTGCGCCTGCAGGGTCCCACACGCCGCCCATTGAAGTTTCTGCAAAAGAAAAAAAAAGAAGATAAAACAAAATATATATACATAGATCATTAAAACCAAAACGAGGCAGAAAGTGGCACCTAGACAGAGCTTGGCGCTCTATTTAATTAATAAAAAGTTCACACTCTTATACACTTATATTGTACGAAGATTGCCAATTGCAGTAGCGCGCAGTGTTTTATATTAGTCTTATATTTCTATTGCGCCCATGACCGTCGAGAGCTCTCGTTAGGATTTGGTTGGACATTTTTCTATAATTTTTTGTACCGCGCATATTTTTTTTATACACATACACATATATCTATATACATATTTATTTGCCATAAACATACTTGCATGTTGGCGCACATAAAGAACCGCATTGGCCGTTGGCAAGCCTTCTTTATTTTGTTTTTATATAAAAATTCTTGTTCCATGTTTACATTGTTTGCACTCACACTCAATCACACTGAAATATATGTATGTTTGTAGCCACATAAACTGAAAATTAATTGTTAATTTTAATGGTCGCACCGTTGGTGATGATGCATTAAAGCAGCATCAGTAGGGGCGGGAGACTCACCTTTGCCATGGAATAGCCCAAGCACGGCCCAAATTAAGGGTATCCAAGAAACATTTTGCCTTTGGATACAGGCAGGGTGGGTACGCCTGGGATAACAACAGCAAAATCCCACACAGTTGTCCGATGCCACAATTTCTGTCCGTCCGCACGTATATAATCTCCTTTTATTCGTATCCGTATTCGTACGGATAGCTTGAGGGAGTTATCCGTTTATTTGTTTTTTTTGTTGCATTACGTTTCTTTTAGTTTATGTTAGTTTTTTTGGTTTGTTTACGTTTTGAATTCGGTTTTGTATATTGCGCGTCGAATTTATTGTAGTGATGGCATGTTGTTTATCGATGGAGGAACCGTGTTATCGGTTATTGTACGACTCACGCGGGCATAGGGTTGGAACCACACACCCAAGGAGAATTCCGATGAGCCAGCCGGCGTTGCCCAAGAGGAAAAGCGTAGTCGTAACAATATGGCGCCCAATTTGGATGTTTGAATTTTTAATGCCAAGAAGTAGGTGGAGTTGTTTAGGGCCCTGTACCACTTTTGGGGAGGAGTCTAGGCAGCCGCCGTACGCAGGCTGAGAATTTAGATAGGAAAAAAATAAATTAAGCCGATGGCTAGGGGCCGACGATCGGTATGGTAGGGACGGAATCCCTTATAGCACCAACTGCAAGCGGGTGTGACATGGACAGTAAGTCACGAAGGTGCGAGTATGAGCCCTTCGTTTGCGACTGCCATTTGGAACGACGCTAGGCAATGGGTACTATGGGGGGATTCCAATGCGCGTTTTTTTTGTTATTTCGTTTCAGTGTTTTTGTTGTATTTCTTGCGTCAATTCGTTGGTGCACTGTCGCTGTGGTGTCATCGTGTTTGCCTGGTGGACGTAGAGTACCGGTGGCCCAGGATGACTAGGAAAGTCGCCTGCGATGCACCGCTACGCACGGTGAGCCAGAGCAGATGGTGCACGAAACAGAATTGGGTGTCAAGAAGCAACCATTTAATTTGTTGGCTGTCGTTCATCGCCGTCAAGGCGATAAATGTAGCAGCGAACAAATATAGCAGGATTGTGGCGTAGGGCAGCTGTAGAGGCGTAGATATTATAGGAGCCGTGTTTGGGTTCCGGCGGAGTGTGAGTCTCAGCCCCTATATACAGAAGTTTAAAAGAAAATTTGTTTGTTTATTGCTTACATTTTATTAAGTCTGTTTGGTTACGTTTGGTGCATATACATATGTTACATTTGTCTTGTGGTTGAGCGTATATATATATTTTTTTTTGGTTTCCGTGCAAAGTTGGACGTGAATTTATTTAAAGATTTGTTTTTTTTATTTTTACTACTATATTCATATTTATTTATTCCAATTCACATATTTATCTATTTATTGTTGTACCTATTTATTTATTTATTTATCCATCATACATATTCAGCGTACATATATTTTCTTGCCCATTTGTTTTTGTTGTTTTGGGCGTTTGCAAACATTTTCATTGTTTGGAATACATATATACAATTATCCAATTAATACGATTTTTTCTTCGGGGCCTGCTTGAAAGCTGAACAAATTCATAATCCAAAATATAAATAAATATTATAAAAAAACAGAGCGTATTTTTTTTTGGATTGAGATGGAAAAGGATTCTGCGCGTGCGTATAACACCAGGTCGAGAACGGCCAGAAATGATGATCCAGTGCTGGAGGAACACCTAGAAGGAGCCGTAGGTTTTTCCACCGGTGGCCTCATGCACACTCCTCCGAGGCCGTCCATAGCACCAGCAGTACACTGGGACGCCGAGCCAGTAGTCGCGTCGGTGGTAGAAGCAGCAGTGGCCCAGGCGAACGAAACATACCGCCAATCGCAAAAAGAGGGCATCAACAAAGTGTTGCAGGAGGAAATCCGAATGGGGTTTCAAGACTTGATGGGCGCGTTGAAAGAAGTTTTGCAACCGCGAGCGAATAGCGGCGATTCAGCTGCAAATGGAGCATGGCAACCGCCAGTCAGCCAGAATCGGGGTGCGGTGCCAAAACGGCCGCATCAATACCAGGCTGAACCTCTAACACCAGCAAGAGGAACTTCGCGTCCAGTAGCAAGGCCAATGGCAGCTAATTCCTCCAGTGGAGCTGGCAATAGCAGCAACACAGCTCGAAATTGGCAAAATCCCGCAGCACAGTCGGCCCGTCGAAGAGGCAACAGGCGTTACGATGGGAGTGGTCAGCTGGACCCGCCTCCTCCGTATGTAGCGGCGAATGGCAGATCCGGATGGTGCCGCGTCGAAAAGTGGGACATCGTTTTCAGCGGCGATAAGGAAAAAATGGCTGTTGAAGACTTCGTTTTCCAGGTCGAGTTCCTTCAGAGACAGTGTCGCTGCGCATGGTCCGAAGTATTAAACAGTTTCCATCTGTTAGTAACTGGGCACGCTCGCGAGTGGTACTGGCAGTACGTCAGGGACCACCGGGCAGACAGCTGGCCAGAACTAAAACGAAGCATGCTGTCCCGTTTTAAAGGCGCCGCCGATGAATTCGAGCGCATGCGTCAATTGCGCGAAAGACGGCAGAAGGCAAGCGAAAGCGTTGAGGAGTACTTCCATGCCATGAGGAAACTGGCGTCGCGTCTCCACACAGCACCATCTGAAAACGAGATGATGAAATATATAAAAAAAAGGATTAAAAATAGAACTAGCTCGTTATGTGTATGCGATGCGCGTGTACACGGTAGACCACTTACGTGACGAATGCGTAGAGGTGGAAGCTATGGTCCAGCGGCGAGAAGGCGTGTTCCCAACACGCAGCGGCACACGTTTTAGTGGCGGAAACCGTCCACCGGCAGTGGAGGAGTTGATCGACGACAGTAACGGCGAGGAGTCGGCGGATTTCGGCGTAGTTGAAGAGGCGCGTTTGGCAAGGCGTCCGCAACAGGCGTTAGTTTGCTGGAACTGCAGACAAGCCGGCCATAGTTTCCGCGACTGCATGTCACCGGAAAGGCGCGTCTTCTGTTATAGGTGTGGCAGGCCCGACACCTATAGTCCAACCTGTCCCGATTGCACGGGAAACGGCCGTCGGAGTGCGGAGCAAGTGGGCGAATCGCGCTCGACACAGGTGCCCACCAGGATGACAGCGGAGCGGTCCTGAAAGAAGAATTTCATAAGAAAAATACCCCATATAGTAATAAGTTGAAATTTTTACCGTACGAGGAAAAGATGCGGGCATATCTGGAGGCGCGTAATAGAATTTTTGCCCAACATCAGTTAGATGGGATGAGGATGGTGACAGCCAAAGTTAAAAAGGCCCGAGCACGATTCCGAGTGAGAAGGCAGACGAAGAAGCTGGTAGCCGAGGCAGTGCGACGCGAAGGAGCAGCGGATCCGAGGATTTTTGCCGAAGTACTGGTACGAGGCCACGTGCTACGCGGTTTGCTGGATACCGGGGCCTCGGTAAGCGTGCTAGGCAAGGGCAGTCTGGAACTGCTGAAAGAGATTGGCATGGTGCCCAGAAATTACATTTCGATAATTAAAACAGCAGGCGGTGAAGACAGAGCCGTAATTGGGCGAGTGCGTTTACCAGTGGTGTATCGAGAAGAGGCCAAAGAAGTGGAATTTTACGTATGCCCATCACTCGAACAGAACGCGTATTTCGGCATCGACTTTTGGCGGCTGTTTAATTTGGCACCACTATTAATTCCTCCAGAAAAGGCAGCCGTTAAAAGACTTGTCCTCGATGAATTGCTAGCTGATAGAGTGGCGCATTATGCGGACCAGGATGAAGTAAGGCGTGAACCAGATATGTGGAAATTGAATGAACAACAAAAGCTGCAATTGGAACAAGTAAAAAAAGAATTTTTAACCTTCGAAGAAGCGGGATTAGGCAAGACTACTTTGGAGACTCACCGAATTGAATTGGTCAGCGGAGCAGAGCCAGTGAAAGACAGGCACTACCCTCTATCACCCGCTATGCAGAAGATTGTGTGGGATGAGGTGGACAGCATGCTGGCGCTTGGCGTCATCGAGGTAAGCGATAGTCCGTGGAGTAACCGCACCACCATAGTGCGACGGCCGGGCAAGAACCGCTTTTGCCTCGATGCCCGCAAGTTGAACAAACTGACAGTCAAAGATGCCTATCCGCTACCTTGCGTGGAGGGAATCCTATCTGGAATCGATCAGACGTATTATATTTCCAGTGTGGACCTGAAATTTGCGTTTTGGCAGGTGGAGTTGGAGGAGTCCAGTAGAAGGTGCACTGCGTTTACGGTACCAGGGCGACCGTTGTACCAATTCCGCATGATGCCTTTCGGGTTGTGTAACGCCGCTCAAAGGTTGTGCCGGCTGATGGACAAGGTTATACCGAATGAACTGAGGTCCAACGTTAAAGTATATCTGGACGATTTGGTAGTATTCGCGGCTGATTTTGATACGCACTTGGAGTACCTGAAGAGAGTAGCTGAATGCCTCAAGAAGGCAAACCTGACGATAGGGTTACAAAAGTCGAAGTTTTGCTTTAAAACGTTGAAATACCTGGGATTTATCGTGGGCGGCGGCGTGCTTCGAACAGATCCAGAACGGGTGCAGGCGATACAGCGCATACAGGTGCCAAGGTCTGTAAAGGAGGTTCGAGCTTTCTTAGGAACCGCCGGGTGGTACAGGCGATTTATTAAAGATTTTGCCACCTTAGCGGCTCCGCTCACTGAGGCTTTGAAAAAGCGATCGGGAGGCCGGTTCTCACTCGGTGGCGAAGCTATAGCAGCATTTGAGGCGTTGAAGAAGGCGCTCACATCTGCGCCAGTGCTGGTACACGCGGATTTTTCACGCCCATTTTTTGTACAATGTGACGCATCCCATATTGGCGTCGGAGCCGTATTATTCCAGGTGGATTTGCAGGGAAACGAGAGGCCCATTGCGTTCTTTTCTGCCAAGATGAACAAGCACCAGGTGAACTACTCGGTGACCGAGAAGGAGTGCTTGGCGGCGGTATTGGCGATACAAAAATTCCGGCCATACATCGAAATGATGCCATTCACGGTCATAACCGATCACGCCAGTTTGAAATGGCTGATGTCCATGAAGGATTTGTCCGGGCGATTGGCTCGTTGGTCGTTGCTGCTCCAGGGCTTCGACTTTGAAATCACGCACCGGAAGGGCTCCGACAACATCGTGGCGGATATGCTGTCCAGAAGCACCGAAGCCGAAACTTTAGAGGAGTTGGATTTCTTCCCAGGAGACCTGTTGGGTATAGAAACCGCAGAATTCGAATCAGAGGAGTATCGGGAGCTGATTAGCGAAATTCAAAGTCAAAAAGATAAATTACCTGATTTAAAAATTGAAAACGGGGTGATCTACAAAAAGACATCCTTCAATCGGCTAGAAGATCAGCTCGAAGGCAGTGTGTGGAAACTGTGGGTTCCGCGTTCGCTAACCGGCATGCTTATATCGAAGGCCCATACCGAAGCGTCAACGCATGGAGGAGTGTTGAAGACGTTGTCCTGGTTGCGGCGGCAGTTTTATTGGCCGGGAATGGCCAAAGACGTTGCTGAAGTGGTCCGAAAATGCGTGGTCTGCAAAGAGACGAAAGCCACCAATTACGGGATGCAGGTGGGAATTGGTGAAGAAGTCGTCACGGAGAGGCCGTTCCAGAAGTTATACATAGACTTCTTGGGCAAGTATCCGCGATCAAGGAAGGGGCACGCCTTCATATTCATAGTGGTAGATCACTTCACCAAATTCACGTTCCTGAAGGCGATGCGAGAGGCCACCACTCGGAGCGTCGTCGACTTCTTGGTGAACGAAGTGTTCCATACGTTCGGCGTTCCAGAAGTCATACACTCCGATAATGGTAAGCAATTCACGTCCAAGCAGTTTGCAGACATGATGGAGGGCTACGGTGTTAAGCATCTGCGGACACCGGTGTATTCGCCGCAGAGCAACGCGTCCGAAAGGGTGAACCGGACTATACTGTCCGCGATACGGGCGTATCTGGGGCAGGATCACCGCGAGTGGGACCTACACCTTCCGGAAATTGAAGTGGCCATCAGAAACAGCGTGCATTCTGCGACTGGAGTAACGCCTTTTTTCGCACTATTCGGCCGACATATGATGTTGCACGGTTCGCAGTACCGATTGGCGAGGAAATTAAGGTCCTTAGACGAGCACGAATTCGCAGCGTTGAGTACAGCAGACAGGCAATCCCTGTTGCAACAGAAAATCCAGGCACAATTGCATGCGGCGTATGAGCGCAGTAGCGTTCGCTATAACCGGCGTGCGCGGCGGCTAAGACTAGCGCCCGGCCAGGAGGTATACCGGCGAAACTTTGCATTGAGTGATTTCAGCCGCGCGTTCAATGCGAAATTCGCGCGGAAATTTCTAAAAGCTCGCGTAAGGAAATCCATCGGCACCAACGCATACGAGCTGGAAGATTTGCAAGGGAACATGCTGGGGGTATTCCACGCAAAGGATATCCGAGTGTGACGCCTGTCCTAAGGCAGAATGGATGAATATAGGGAGGAGGATGCAGCCAGAGCTACTCACCTGAAGATCAAGAGTGGGTGTGGCCTACGTTGGGCGCCGCGGTAGTAGTCATCCGAGGCAACGCCGGACTCGAAGCAGAGGACTCCAACAACACCAGCCGTTTGATGCGCGCAAACATCACTTCGGGGCACGAGCGTCCGCCCACTTGGATATTTGCGGTGGTGTGGCATCGGGCTGGTCACGAAGAATAAAAGGTGGCAGCGCTACGGAAGGCGCCAAGAATTTATAAAGGTACTGCAGCGCCATCTAGCGGTACCGAGCGAGGCACCATGGTGGCAACTGCAGCCACGCAGGCGCAGGGTTGTGTCCCGATGGCACCTCAAAGTGGGGAAACGTCAAGGCCGTGATGAACGGATGCGCAAGGACGTAAAAATCCGCAGGCATACGACATCCGGCCTATAAAAGGCAAGCCGCAACACGCCATTCCTGTTTTTTGGGGCGACGGTGCAGACCCACGAGGCAGTGTTTTCTTTTGGTGAACTGGAGGCCGTGCTGAAACCTGCAAAAGGAAAGGAAGAACCAGAAGCCGTTCGAAGGTGAGCATAAGGATATAGATGCAAGGCAGAACTAATGCCGATGTATGCATACCTGTATATCCACTTAAATGTGCCGACCAGTGCTTAAATGCCTTTTGTTCCTTGGCATATAGATTTTCCGGCATATCGCCAAGTTTTCGGAAAGCGGTGGAACCATACACAGCAGCTGCAGCGGCCGTCATAAGTAGCAGCACGAGCCGCATCGTAGCAGGAGCAACAGCGACAGCAGCAGATCCAGCACCAGCGTTTTCAACGGCAGCAGCAGCAACGACAGTGGCAGCCGGAGCAAAGGCGCCCACCCAAGAAGTAGCAGCAGCAATAGCGGCGCCACCACAACGCAACAGCAGACACGTCCGTCTGCGCCATCAGCAGCGGAGGATAGAAAAGCCGGTGAGTCCGTTCCTTGGCCACGCGCCGTGCCTATTGTTCGCGGTTGAGCAGCGACATCAGGCAGAGATCCCGCGCGCCTTACGTCGTGTCGTTTGTATGGGCTGCGCCTGCAGGGTCCCACACGCCGCCCATTGAAGTTTCTGCAAAAGAAAAAAAAAGAAGATAAAACAAAATATATATACATAGATCATTAAAACCAAAACGAGGCAGAAAGTGGCACCTAGACAGAGCTTGGCGCTCTATTTAATTAATAAAAAGTTCACACTCTTATACACTTATATTGTACGAAGATTGCCAATTGCAGTAGCGCGCAGTGTTTTATATTAGTCTTATATTTCTATTGCGCCCATGACCGTCGAGAGCTCTCGTTAGGATTTGGTTGGACATTTTTCTATAATTTTTTGTACCGCGCATATTTTTTTTATACACATACACATATATCTATATACATATTTATTTGCCATAAACATACTTGCATGTTGGCGCACATAAAGAACCGCATTGGCCGTTGGCAAGCCTTCTTTATTTTGTTTTTATATAAAAATTCTTGTTCCATGTTTACATTGTTTGCACTCACACTCAATCACACTGAAATATATGTATGTTTGTAGCCACATAAACTGAAAATTAATTGTTAATTTTAATGGTCGCACCGTTGGTGATGATGCATTAAAGCAGCATCAGTAGGGGCGGGAGACTCACCTTTGCCATGGAATAGCCCAAGCACGGCCCAAATTAAGGGTATCCAAGAAACATTTTGCCTTTGGATACAGGCAGGGTGGGTACGCCTGGGATAACAACAGCAAAATCCCACACAGTTGTCCGATGCCACAATTTCTGTCCGTCCGCACGTATATAATCTCCTTTTATTCGTATCCGTATTCGTACGGATAGCTTGAGGGAGTTATCCGTTTATTTGTTTTTTTTGTCGCATTACGTTTCTTTTAGTTTATGTTAGTTTTTTTGGTTTGTTTACGTTTTGAATTCGGTTTTGTATATTGCGCGTCGAATTTATTGTAGTGATGGCATGTTGTTTATCGATGGAGGAACCGTGTTATCGGTTATTGTACGACTCACGCGGGCATAGGGTTGGAACCACACACCCAAGGAGAATTCCGATGAGCCAGCCGGCGTTGCCCAAGAGGAAAAGCGTAGTCGTAACACATCCAATAATGCAAAGCAGAAGTTAATCAACTAGTACTGGCTTTAAAGTCGTTGCCACAAAGAGACTAGTTAGCTTGCAAAATTATTTCATAGATGGCGCAGCTAACAATTTCGAATTCATAGAAAATTCCTACGAATGACTGCCGATAAGAGGCGCTCAATTACCAACCGTTATAAGCTTGAATTTATGTGCCAAACGTAATTATTTTTAAACAAAATCAACTTGTAATTCTGCATTGTAAACATAGAGGCAGCTAAGTAAATTATGTATACTTTTGTAGAATGGTCGTATGAAGAACAAACGCGAAAAAACAATATGCACGTACATATAAAACGTCAAGAATAAAGCCCAGCTAAATGAATACAAATATATACCGATTTGTTATTCGAATGCGTTCTCATATTTAATACCAAAATAACATGTTTACTGTTAGCTCTAGGTCTCCAAGATAACTTATTTTACATGGAATTACCCTTTTTTTAATATTGTAACTGAGTATTTTAATACTGTTTTTGAGCGCTCACACAGAAATTACCGTTTGCCATACAAATAACAAATGCAACTATCTGGCAGCGCTGTTGTCCGTTAAAAGTAGAGGTCGGCATGGGTCGTATTTTTGTTTGCGACTCAACGTGGCACTGCGTGGAAAAACATGTACATACATATGTAAATATTTTATTAAATATAAATGCTATCTAATTCAAGCCGTATGTAAATGCTGAAAATAAATAAATACTTTCCAAAGTTAAATGCCTTAAACCAACATTGCATTTAGGTTCTTATGGTTATACATACATCATTTAATCATTAATAACATTTCAAGCGGATCTTTAAATCGGACTAAATGGACAAATCTATACTGAATGCTGGATTTTAATAATTCAAATGATTCTAAATTATTGCCTCAGACGTGGCAGACCCAATCTTATGAGTACATATGTATGTACTTACATACATACATATATTTGCCTATGTTATTTAAAATCTGAGAGGTAAATTATTAGTTATAATAATGATATACTATGTACCCGAAGCATAAAAGAGTATTATGTAATCCTTCAGCTTTTGTAATATGCATGGCCACTAGGTTCTTGCACATGGACATCTGTATGTTCTTTTTATACATTTCGGAAAGGGAGTTAAAGCGATTCAAATGACTTTTACAGAGTAAATTTGTGAATCTAGTAACTATTGTAATTCATTAAATATGCTTGCAACTTTCCAAATCCCGTAAATATTGTAATTTCCGACGTTTGTTCGACCCCTGCGACCATAAACTCTAATTTTACTTTTGACCAATATATACTATTTCATAAACGGATATAATTATAAAATAGGACACCATCTTATCCCTTGGCTACACAGTATACAAATCACAAACAATAATTGTAGTCCCTCCCCTTTTTAATAAATTCTCAATCGTACTCGTACATACATACATATGTATGTACATATGTATTTATGCCATGCTTGTTGAGTAAGGTTCGCATTGAAGAATCAGTTCAGTGGAGATTAGTTACTCGACTCTTGTTAAGTGTGTTTTTATATCCTTCACCCAAGGGGTGAAGAAAGGAGTTTTAGGTGGTGGCGACAGGACAACTTGGCTTTGAAGGAGGCCCATCGCTCCTTTGAAGGCAGATGAAGACCTGACACCTTGCGATCACCACATCTTGGGGAATAAGAATAAAATATAGCTCGCCAGCGAAAGATATAGAACCCAAAAGGATCTCTACTTATAAATTACGTTACCAAAAAATCAATGAACTCACAATGAACTGATTTCTGATAGGGATTAGGTATAAAATATAACAAATATTACTTAGTCGGTTAAAATGGTGATAGATTCAAGTATTGCTAGCAGCCTGGTTATCTAGCCCTCTATGCCATGCAAGAACAAACGAAATGAACTATCTGGCCAATAGACAGAAAAGAACAACAATTTTGAAAGGCGTTTCCTTAACGCAATCAGCATGAATCGAAAATAAAGACGGGGACGAATAGGAATAGGAATGGGAAGAAGAAAAAAGTACAACAAACTTTAAGTCAATACACCTCCAACAATACGTAAAAATACAAAATTAAGGAAGAAGTCGCACAAAAAACTGAAGCTGAGCCCAGAGCCCAACAAAGCGATGTAGAAACAACGGCAAGTCGAAGAAAACCAGCGGGCCTCCCGTGCACGCCCACTTCTAGGACGTACCAAGGAGACCAACAGTTGTGTTTGCTGGAGGAGGTGGGGGGAGGGTAAGGGTGAGGAGTAGAAGACGTTTTTTGCTGCAAGTAAAACAAAACAGAACGTCGTCAATGGGCGGGGCTGGTGGTGGTAGGTGAAACGTAAATCAAACAAAAATAAACAAAAATAATACAAAGCAAAACAAATAAAATAAACAAAACTACGAAGAAGTCGTAGCAGCAGCAACAACAATTGGGATGGCAGAAAACTGTGGGAGCAACGGGCATGAGCAATGTACTAAAAAAAAGGGGGGCAGTGGGCACGAGGGAAGCCAAAGAAAGACAACACAAACACATACAGACGGACAGACAGAGAGACAGACAGAGACGTTGGCGAAATGAAATGAAATTGCACAAAATAAGGAAACGAATGTTAATAACTACAATTCTCAGGATGATGTTGATGATGATGATGGTGATGGTGATGGTGAGGCTGGCCAGAAGGAGGAAGTGAAACGGAGCGTCTTGGTTCGTTTCGTTTCTAAAACAAACATTTGCAAATGTTCTCAACAAACTTTCTCGAACGAAACAAAAAAAAAAAACGAATACAAAAACTCAAATGGATGAAAGCACATTGCCGTTTATACAGGCAGCTTGTTGTTGTAATTGTTGCTGTTGTTGTTGTTGTATTAGCCTGGCCAGGCAAACAAATACACAATTACAGTTGCCGTTGCCGTTGCCGTTACCGTTACAGTTATGTAGTCTGTCTGTCTGCCTGGCTGGATGTATGCGTGTGTGCAGCTTTCGCTCGCGTTGTTCAAACAAATGCTGATAACTCCCTCTCTCCGCCCCAAACAAATGCCTTCAAAGCCTGTTTCCATCTCGCTTGCACCTCACGTGCCGCAGCACTGCAATTGTATGCGTAAATAAGCATTTACTACTCAGTGTCCTTGTTGTTGTTTTTAGTTCTATTTGTTTATTTCAAAGCCATGGCGGCTTCGCTGACATGAACGACGACGTCGACGTCGCTGTCGCTGTCACTGCTGCCGTCGCTGTAGCCACCGCCTGCTGCGCTTCGGTTGCTTGCTTGCTTGCTAGCTAACTGTTCTTGTCATATTGTTGTTATTGTTATGGTTGTTGCTGTAGCTGTGCTCATTAGTCGCATCGCTCCTTGTTGTTCGTTGCTCTTCGAGTCCGCCTCTCCCTGCCTCTCTGGCACTCTGTGTGTGTGTGTGCCTGTGTTTGCATTTGTTTGTTTTAAAATTTTATTGTATTTCATTCAGCAGCAACAGCAACAACAACAACAACATTAAGAAGCTCCCCTGCTACGCTGGCCTTGCCCAATCTGCCCTGGCCCCTGGACGCTACGCCATTTTAATTTTGTTTTGTTTCGAGCAAAAACAACAATTTGCTAGCATTCTGCTTGCCTACATGCACCCACGCATTTTTATGTTAAATATGTACATGCATGTATACATCTGTATCTGTATGTTTGTATGTACATATGTATATGAAGATGCTGGCCTCACAGCCCACACGCTACAGCAGCCATTGCCACCTTTCTTTCTAACAATGCCTCTATTCCCCGCTCTATGTACATACTTACATACATACATACATACATGCATACATCGCGGATATGTACATACATATTTACAAGCACATGTACATATGTATGTACATACATAAACAAGTATGTATAGTACATTGTCTGAGCTTATGCTCAGACAATTATTATCACTCTCTTATGTTACTACAAGTATGATCATTTTTTCGAAGTCCTTTTCTCGCTTTTTATAAACATCTACAACATTGGAACATTGCATACATATGTACAAGTATGTATCTACATATGTATGTACATAAATATGTACTGTTTGACTTTTTGACTATTAACTTTTCTAAATTGAAAAAGATACAATCACAAACATACATACATATGTATGTAGGTTTTTCAGAAGTAATTTGCTGAATTCATTTCAAAAAGAAACTTGGATTTAATTTGTGTGGAGTGGCTTCAAGGAGCAATTGAGACTTGTTTGTTTTTCATAACCTGTACCCAAAGGGTGAAAGGGTCTACTAGTTTGTGCGAATGTATGTAACACACAGAAGGAGGCGTGGCAGACGCCACAAAGTGTATATATTCTTGATCACGATGACAAGCCGAGTCGATATAGCCATGTCCATCCGTCTGTCCGTCCGTCCGTATGTATGAGCGCAAGGATCTCAGAAGGTACAAGAGCTAGAATTACCAAACTCGGTATCCAGATTCCCATAAGTCCTAGGCAGGTCAAGTTTATTTTTTTATTCTGATACACCCCCCACTCCCCCGCAATTCGTGTTTTTTAACGCCATAACTCCCGTAGTTCTTGGAATTTCGTTGCTACATCCCGTTAGTGATTATGTGTCTGTATGCCAAGTTTAACCATGATAGGTCAATTCTGAAGAAAGTTATAGCCATAAATAAAATCGCTGCCCATGCTCTGCTTGTAGTGCTGCCGGCAACGCTGCCTGCAGCTGTTGTTGTTGTTGCTGCTTGGGTTCAACTTGGTGCTGCATGCATACACGCAAATAAACACGCAGAGACACGACTGTGACGTAAATGTATGCTGTTGAAACTGTACATGAACATGTCTTTAATTTAATTAAATAATTTAATTAATATACTTTTTTTTAATTGTTCAAAATTATTTTTCCTTTCATTTTTCCCTTTTTGGTGGGAGGTACAGGGTATTTAAGAGTTGAGCTTGCTCGACTTTAGCATTGTTTTCTTGTTTAACAGTGTAATCTGTTATGAGCCGTTGTTGGCCAATTGATGGTACATTTTTGCATAATTCTTTGTAAGGACCGATATAAGAATGGATTCTAGCTGTTTGTGAGCTGTGTGTGATTTGCGCTAAATGAAATAAAATCGTGTAACAACATTTAAAATTAGAACAGAACAGAATTAGATACATGAATGCATTGCCTAACAATGGTTCATTAAAAGAAGCATTTCTATACTTCAAGCCCTTTTTGGTCCTCCGCCGTGAATTTATCAGCATGATAATGCGCTAATACACACAGCCAAAGTTGCATCCAAAATATGGGGCTATTAAGCTGGCCGCCTTACTCACTGGATTTGAATATCACTGAAAATGGTGATGGTTGACACGTCAAATATATACATATACAAATTTGTTGTTGTTGTTAAAGTGTCTTATTCAAATGGCGCAAAGTTAGAACCCCGCATTTTTTCGGTTTTTATTAATAATTATACCCTGTACCCAAAGGGTACAAGGGTATATTAGTTTTGTGCGAGTGCACATGTAACATACAGAAGGAGGCTTGGTAGACCCCACAAAGTATATATATTCTTGAACAGCATGACAAGCCGAGTCGACATAGCCATGTCCGTCTGTCCGTCTGTCTGTATGAACGCAAGGATCTCCGAAAGTATAAGAGCTAGAATAAGCAAACTTGGTATACAGATTCTCCTGAGCCCGAGAAAGGACGAGTTTGTTCATTTTTTCTGATCCACCCCCCCACTCCCCCCCTATTAACGATTTTCTATAACTCCCGTAATTCTTGGAATTTTGAAAAAAATTGAAAAAAATTTGGTAGTCACATTAGTGATTATATATCCGTATACCAAGTTTCATTATGATAGAATGATCGGAAAGAAAGTTATAGCCATATAACCAGGCCCAATGCACACATACATACATATGTACAAGTACACAAACACGCATAGGCACGATTCTGATGTAAATGTAAATGTATGTATGCATGCATGGAATATTTTATATTTAATTTAGTTAATTAATTAAATTAATTTAGTTAATTAATTTAATTAAATTTTTTAATTAATTTAATTAAATTTTTTAATTAATTTAATTACTTTTTTGTGGGGTGGTGCAGGGTATTTAAGAGTTGAGCCTGCTCGACTTTAGCATTCCTTTCTTGTTTTTTGTTAGTATCCAAAGCTTTATCATTAAATCATTCTTTTTGTTAATTTACAAAAGCTTAATTAACTTGACTTAAAAACATAATTAGGTCTCTAGCATGCTTGGCTTGGGAGCAATGGGCGATAGAGAACCGATAAAACGGATGTCCTATTCAAGTGGCGAGGAGTGTAAGTCCTCATGTGATAGGTCAACTGTAAAGGAAGTTTTAGGGAATAACTGTAATCGCTGTCTATGGTCTGCTTGGACACAATTCTGTATGCACACAATAGGAAAGAGACAAACCCAATAAGAAAATGTGAATTGAAAAAGTAGATCAATAAATCTTTATGTAGTGGTGCGTTATTTATTTAATCAATAATTTTAAACAAAATTTAGTTTTAAAAATATATTGAAAATGTTGTAAACTTCAGTTTAATATGAGTAATAATTGGGTAGCTTCTTGTTTAGAAATAGTGAATTGGCGTAATAAAACGTTAAATGAAGCAGTTTAAATGGCAATACCCTTGGAGAACTATAAACGAGTCTCTCGAAAAAAGGACAATTCCTATTAAGCATTGGCCGACTAATGGCTGAAATCGTCTATAGCTCCTATAGATCGCAGATGTGAAGCTTTAATTCAAAACTCTATACACACATATGTAATCTACATGTGTACATACATATATGGTACAAAATATTGACAAATATATTTAAAAGTCTCATTTGTTGTCATTTTTGAATTTATTTATTTTATTAATTAATTGTTGGTAGGTGTTCTATTGCGTTTGCAAACAGAATGTTCTTAAATTTCAATTTCAATTGAAAGTAAACTGAGATCTTTTAAGATAATAACTGAAAAATTTGGATAGGCTTGCAATAAAGAAAACATACATATTTGAATTGTTGGAGATGGCGTTGTTCAGCTGCGATTTTAAAAGTAGAAAAGTAGAGAGGCCAAGTCGATCGACAAGAACCCTGAAATGTCTAAGCGTTGGCTAAGCATAAAACACCCGTCCACCCACTCGGGGCTCACGTGTGTGCAAAAAATGCTTAATTAATTAATTTTGGATAGCTACGTAAGCATTCTTCTAGGGCGCAGTGGCCAGTGTTCGCTTGTATGTTTATATGTCATTGTTATTGTTAACAGCTGTACTTTTGCAAATTTACAGCAATAAAACAAAAACTTGCACATAAAATAAGCAAAAACCATTTTGCTGAATGCACACAAAAGTGGACGATTTTACAAAAGGGGAGTTGGGGGGGGTGGAGCGAGTGGCGAACGAATGTGAAACTGCAACGTCTGTTGTTGTTGCTACTACTGTGGCTGTTGCTGCTGCTACTGCTACTGCTGCTGCTACTGCTGGTGGCCAAAAGAAAACAAAAACTGGTTAGTAAATAAATGCGACGACGTATTTTCGTCAAAACAATGTCAACATGAACATTTCAACAAATAAAATAACAAGCAGCAACAGCAAACAACGCATAAAAATAATGCAAATTGTTGTATAGTATGTACATATGTATATGTATATTTTTTGTTGATTTTACACAAAGCTCGTAGCAAAAGCAAAAAAAAAAAAAAGAAAATTAAACGAAGACCCCCTACCAATGAAAAATGATGCCATCGAGCACTTCAAAAATGTTTATTATAATCACAATTACAATGCAAATGAGTGGAATGCGTGGGTACAGTTGCCACAATGTTAGCTATTTATATGTTGCGAATAAGTGTTGCATACCACAAGGCGTTCACTAACTAGCTAAATATGTAAGCGCAAGGCTGGACTTCCACTTCCGTTTCTGTATCCAGTCTATAGCCCGTCTCACCAGTTGTTTTTCAATCTTAAAGCACACTGTGCCAAATAAAACAGAAACAACAGCAACTACAACAATTACAAACAGCGAGCAGCCAGCAAAAACAAACAGCAAAAATTGTTGACTTCCGCTTCCAGGTTTTCTTTGCGTTTTCTTTCTGCCCTCCACCCAACAAAAATAACAATAACAACAACAGCCCACGCAGCGAATGAAAGACAAACAAGTGTACCAAGAGAAAGGCATACATACATACACACATACATACATACATAAGTACCAATGTAATTTGAAATCAAGGCAAATGCGAAAGAGGAGGAGGAGGAGCAAACTGAAATAACCCAACAAATGGAATGAGGCAAAACGCATACGAATTTTTTGCCGCCTTGCCGCATCTTGCGCTCAACAAATACGCAAACGCAGCCCACTCGCTCAGCCGCCCCTTGCCAACTCTCGCATTCTCACTCTTAACTCTCTCCCTCTCTCATCCTCTCCGTTTCGCTCACTAGCTCTTTCCTTTACTCGCAAAGCTTTGCCCGCAGCAGCAACAACAATAATAATAACAACAACAACTAATTAAGTTCATTGCTTCTATTTGTCTATTTTGGTGCCTTGCACTTTCTTGTTGTTGTTTGTTTGTTTTGTTCGTTGCTGTTGCCGTTGCCGTTGCCATCGCCTTGCCTCAACCTCAGCCCCAACCCAAGCTCGCGGCTACTTTGCATACTATTTGCAGCTTAACAAAAGCGTCGGTAGCAGCGACCAGAGGACAGCTTAAAACAAAACAAGAAAAGATTTATATGTATGTATGCACTACATACTTATATACATACATATATAGTATATGTACATATGTATGTACATACTTTATATAAAATAATACTCATCAGGCTCATCTTCATTAACATTGCTGGCTGCTTGATTTTTGTCCATCTGCCAGTCTGTCTACCGTCCGTCCGTCTTTTGTGCTCTACCGACCTCAGCCCGCCTGCTGCTGTTGTTGTTTTCATTTCGTTGTTGCAAGGCCTCCTCCCACCACCAGCCCCCCTCTTCTTGTTCAACGACCAACTTTCTTGCATTGTCTCTGTAGGGGCGCAGAAAACAAAATGCTTCTGCAAAAAAACATTGTTTACTCGCAATGCCGCCGTCGTCGTCGTCGTCGTCTTTGTTTTTGTTGCCGTCTCTGCCGCTGTCGCTGCTGTTTACACAATTCCACACAGCCGAAGTCCAACAATGAAAAAACAACCCGGACAACAACAGTAGAAAGCTCACAAGAAGAAGAAGCAAAAACAACAACAACGATGCGTCGGCAACGCCGACAAAATGCGAAATGTATAATGACCTTCAGTTGCGTTGACGCAGACGTCGCTGCTGCTGCTGCTGCTGCCGCTGTTGCTGACAGCGACGGCAACGCCGTCTGCGTGGGTGGACGTCTTGCCATTCTGTTGTGGTCTTGTGGGTCAAGTCGCGCGCCTCACACGACTTAATTTCTGTCCACTGTCAGTGGAACCCCGTCGGCCCCCACCACCCACACAAACATTGTAAACAAGCGCCAGCGAGCTGCTTTCTAGCTATAGATGCGCCAACCAGTCAGCCGACCCGCAGTACTCACAGCACTCACGCCGCCCACATTTACCGTGCCATTGCCGTGCGCCTGCTCTCTGCGAAGCTCGCGCTCTCTTTATATTTTTTCGGCACTCTCAGCCAGTGCTCTTGTGCAAACAAGTGTTTGTTTGACTGCTTTTACACATACATACATACATTGGTGTACATGTGTGTCTGTGAACTAACAGCAACCAATCCTTCTTCAATTCGACTACAAACATTTCACACACACACACCCATCCATTCCCCAAGATTTGCTGCTACTGTGGAATTGTCACGTCATTGGTGTCGTTATTATTGGTACTAGATGCGAGATAAAGAGCTTCGTAATATTGTCTTTACGAATTTACACTTATTAGCATTTAGCTTTACCGACTTGCTACACTGGCTTTTCATATTTCGTTAAATCATTTAATGATTAGGCCAGACTAGCAACAAAACTTCCATATGGGCTTACAATCAATTTCTATATTTCATAAAAAAAATCTACATTTTTTATACCCTGTACCCGTAGGGTAAAAAGGGTATATTAGGTTTGTGCAAAGTATGTAACATACAGAAGGAAGCATCTCCGACCCCATAAAGTATATACATTCTGAATCAGCATGACGATCTAGACATGTCCGTCCGTCTGTCCGTCCGTCTGGATGAACGCAAGGATCTCAGAAACTATAAAAGCTGGAATAACCAAAGTTGGCATCCAGATTCTCCTAGGTCCGAGTAAGGACGAGTTTATTTTATTTTTTTTAATTTTCCCCCCCTTCCCCCGCTACAGAATTTCGTCAATAGCGTCCACATTTCAAATGCTACCTAAACCAAACTTTGCACACATAATTTATATATTATTGTCTATTGTTGTTCAATTTATTCAATTCGGTCAATTCTAAGAAAAGTTATTAGCAAAACAAATTTTCGCCAGTACAACCCCCACAAACTGCAGCAACAAGTTCGCTCTCCTTCTTCCTCTTTTTGCTGCTGCTATGGGCGCAGGGTATTCCACTGTCGGGCTAGCTCGACTGTAGCGTTCTCTCTTGTTTAAATATACAAAAATCGGCAAAACCAAAAATAGGGCAAAAAGTAATCTGATTTATGTATGTATGTATGGCTCTAGGAAACTGTGGTCATTCGGTACTACATATACATACTTACTACATATAAATCGACTAGAGTTGGGAAGTTGAGTTTAATTAATTCTAAGTATAATACTATTAATTTTAATTAATGATATTTTCAAATGTAGTATTTATTGTACTTAATAAGTAATATGTACATATAATCTATATTATCAGGGCATTTTTTAAACAGGTAATAATTGGAAATCTCAGTACAAAGTATTTCCATATGAGTTTTGTAGAATGCCTCTTGATATGTTATATGTAAGTATCAACCAACTCTGTAGTCATATAGCTGCCATAAAACTCAGTTTTATCCGAACCGGTAAACTCAATAATATGTTTATACATATATATACACCTATGTATATATATATATATATATATATATATATATATATATATATATATATATATATATATATATATATATATATATATATACACCTATCCACCTATTTTAGAATAGAAGTAGTACAGAGCATTCAAGAATCGGACTGGCACGACTTTAACATTGTAAATAGGAGTTCTGTTGCGGCCCGTACCCCCAAAGGGAAAAAGGTATACTAGTATATAGTTTAGTGTAAACACCGGCACAGGCACCGAAAATTGTACTGTATACCTATGCATGTATATACCGGTATTAACCATGCCCAGACGGGAGGTATTGCAGTTTTGGAGCTACTTATTATTTGTATTTAATTAATTAATAATAAACTCTAATTTCTTTCTCCCAGAATACGCCATGCAAGAAATTAATCAACTTCTGGTATCCTGTAAATATTAATAGTTTTTAATAGTATGCCCATTCATGGCATACTTCTGGAAACAGGAGTACCTTCAATGCTACAAAATATGTTTGTTTTCCCATTTATAGGTATTGTTGTAAAATAGGGAATGGACCAAGTGCTGAATATAGCCAATGATACATGTTTATTATACCGGAATACCGATACTTAACGATAAGAGGATTTTTTTAATTTGTTTAAAGACAATATTTACTGTTTGACGTTCCAAAACGACCCATTTGCATATTTAAAACATCTGTACACAATACCTAGATACGTACTGGTTATACTAACAGCGTTTAAATGTATTGAAAATACTTAGCGGTTTGATTTCATAATTTTTATACCCTTCATTGAAAGTGGAAGCATATCGTTATTAGTGTGTAAGGAACAATGAAACACATAGAATCCCCATCAGTGAAGTCGATAACAGATGGGTGCAGAAATGTTACAGATATGATTTGCTTCTATTCTGCGTTGTCTATGCTGAACATATGGTGTATTTTATTCGATCTCTAGAATTGAATCAGATGATATAAGATGTACTATGTACATAAATAGAAAAGCTCTTATGACATGGAAGATCAAGTAGTTTTTCTCATGAATAACGCTTTAATTTGGATAATACTTCCATTATAAATGAGAAGCATTTTTTTGATCCATTGCTGTGACACCTTTCTTACGTTTTATGCCAGCATTACTTTGACCATTTCAACACGAGAGTGCCACTCGAGTGGGAACGAAGTGGGTTAAGGACCAAAATCGTACCATAATGGAGTGGCCTCCGCACTCTCCTGACCGCAGTATTATAGATAATGAGTGGGGATGGCTCTCGCGTAGTGTCCATCAATCTGACAAACAGTTGTAAGAAGATAAAGAGCGGTTGAGTCTTTTGAAGTCCCTTTACGATCCAATGTCTGACAGAATATACTATATGAAGTGTAAATAACACAAACACTTAAATTGATGCCCAATTTTTTAAATATTTTGTCATTTACATTTATTTGAGGTGTTTGAGTCTAGATATTATTACCCATTGATGTACAAATGCAAAATAAGTAGTAAAAAGTTTGATAGATAAAATTTGTATTGTTGAGTATTTTGGTGACCTTCCTCATAGTTATTTTTATTGTTTGGCCGGCTCGAGGTCAGAGTAAGAAAAACCAATTTATTTAATTTTCTTTTCTTTTTCCGATATATTTCGGTTACGCCACGGTAACCGTCTTCAGGGCAACTACAAAACATATAACATAATTAACATATTAAAACTATAACACAAAAATTTTTATATAATTACTTATTTAAGCAAGTCTGCTCTGTTTGACTTGGAGTTACTAACTAACAGGTGTCTGTAAATGTGCGCGCAATTTTCGGTGTCTGCTTTGTAGTTAATTCTGTATTTGTTAGGTGTGTTGATAATGTGTAGCGTTTCGAGAGTGAATCGCTTACTGTAGTGTCGTTCTTGTTGAAGTACTTTCGTTTCTTCAAAGTTGGGGGTGTGTCCAGTCTCTATGCAGTGGGTTGTTAGAGCAGTTTTTTGTGTCAATGTTTGATGCCTTAGTTTGTAGTCTGACTTGTGTTGTGATATCCGTGTTTTTAGTTTCGACTTAGTGGTTCCAATGTAAAATCTCCTACATGGGTTGTCGCTGTCTCCGTCACATGGAATTTTATAGACTACGTTATTCAGGTCCATTTCTGCAATTTTTGCCTTAGTCCTATTAAAAATGTTCCTAAGTGTATTCTCCGGTCTGTGCGCAATTTGTATATCCTCTTTTTGATAGCAGTCTGACTGGGTGAAGCGTTCTGAGAACCCAGATACGTATGTCAGAGATTTGTAGATTTTTGGTGCTCTTGGTTCTTTTTTCTTTGGGTTCTTATGGTTCTTGATTAGGGAATACGTCAATTTGATAGGGAAGTCGTTTTGTGTCAGTATCCGTTTAATTTCTTCCTCTATTTGTTTATGGTAAAATTTGTCACTTGTCTCGAACATCCGTCTTATACAGTTCTTGGCTGTATTTATTATCATATTTTTCGGATGTTTCGAGTGATAGTTAATCAGCCTACCCGATGCCGTCGGTTTCTGGTACCATTTTGTTTTTAGCGTATTCCCACATCTATTTATAGTCAAATCCAAATAATTGAGTTTCTCGTCATTTTCTGTCTCTAATGTAAATTGGATGTCTTTGTGGTATATGTTGAGGGCGTCTAATGTCTTTTGCACCTGTTTCTTGTCAATAATTGCGAACAAGTCGTCAACATATTTGGTCAGGAGTCTTGGTCTATGGATCAATTTCGATGTTGTGTTTTCCAGAAGCTCCTCCATGACTATGTCCGCTATTACAGGGGACGCCGGGGATCCCATCGGTAGTCCCTTAAGTTGTATATACATTCTGTCCGTATACTTAAAATACCTTGTTTCACGGATGCAGAAATGTACGATGTCCATAAACATTCTCTTTGGGATTTTAGTGAAGCTTTCTATCCTGGTCCAGTTTTTACTGATGACATCCATCGCTAAGTCGATTGGGATGCTCGGGAACAGAGACACCACGTCGAACGAAACTAAAATCTCATCGTCTACTATATAAGTGTTGTTGACCTTGTCTTTAAACTCTGAGGAATTTTTAACGTTATATGGTGAGGTATTAGTCAGGTTCTTTAATATCCCAGCGATGTATCTACTAAGTTCGTGACAAGGGGAACCGACTGACGAACAAATCGGTCTCAGGGGTGTTCCTTTTTTGTGTATTTTCGGTAGTCCATAGATCCTGGGTGGTAGTGCAGTGCTTGTAACTAATTTATTCCTTTCAGTCTTTGTGATTATGTTCAATTGGAGTAGTTTGTCAACGAAGTTGTTGTTTTTATTCTGTAGCCTAAGCGTGGGGTCTTGCCTGAGTGTTCTGTATGTGTTTGCGTCTCCTAGTATATCCGTCATTTTGATATTATATTCCTCCTTGTCCATGGCTACCGTCTTATTTCCTTTGTCCGAAGTTAATATTAAAATGTTGTCATTAGTTTTCAGAAATTTTTTGGTTTGTTCCACTGTGTCTAATATTGCGCGATCTCTTGTGTTAGTTCGGTTGTTTGTCATCATGTTCTTAATTAGTAAAGAGAGTTTTATGCGAGCTGTTTCTTGGTTCTCTTTGTTTTTTATTGTTTGTACCAACTCCTCTCCGTCCGCTATGCATTTAAAGAGCGGAAAGCTTTTTCGGTCAGTTGGTAAAGCGTACTTTGGACCCATAGCAAGTAATGCTGTGATGTTTGGTGGGAATGTTGTGTGTGATTGGTTTGCAAACCACTCTGCCTGTTTTTTGTTGTTGTCTGTGTGCCGTTCGTTACGATCGTTTCTTAGGTTCTCCAGTTTTCGTAGTTGTCGTTCTTTGAGAGTTGTTGTCAGTTTGTTCATTATGCTCTCTTCACTCTCAAAAAATGCTTTTGTATCGTCCGCTCTCATTATTTCCTCTATGGTTGTTTTTGTTTTTTGTAATTGTTTCCTCTTCTCGTCAATAATATTATGTTTATGTGCGATCAATATACTAAGAATTTTCATGTGAAATATATGGCTATGCTTTTCTAATCTTTGGCTTATGTTTGTGGGAATGAGTGAGTTTGAATTATTTTTAAATATATTGGTGCAGTTTGTGGTATTGTTTATGAAGTTGGGGACAAGTTTGTACTTTCGGCATTGTAATAAAAATTTTTTACTAGACTGTAACTTAACTAATTTTTTGGATATTTGCTGATATTTGTTAATTACGTGTTTGGAGTTTTTGTAGTTGTTCTTTATTTTTGCATATTCCATTTTACTGGTTGCTGCATACGGCGTGCCTTCCGTTTGAATATTGTTGAGTATTTTGGTGACCTTCCTCATAGGAAATAAGACGGTAGCCATGGACAAGGAGGAATATAATATCAAAATGACGGATATACTAGGAGACGCAAACACATACAGAACACTCAGGCAAGACCCCACGCTTAGGCTACAGAATAAAAACAACAACTTCGTTGACAAACTACTCCAATTGAACATAATCACAAAGACTGAAAGGAATAAATTAGTTACAAGCACTGCACTACCACCCAGGATCTATGGACTACCGAAAATACACAAAAAAGGAACACCCCTGAGACCGATTTGTTCGTCAGTCGGTTCCCCTTGTCACGAACTTAGTAGATACATCGCTGGGATATTAAAGAACCTGACTAATACCTCACCATATAACGTTAAAAATTCCTCAGAGTTTAAAGACAAGGTCAACAACACTTATATAGTAGACGATGAGATTTTAGTTTCGTTCGACGTGGTGTCTCTGTTCCCGAGCATCCCAATCGACTTAGCGATGGATGTCATCAGTAAAAACTGGACCAGGATAGAAAGCTTCACTAAAATCCCAAAGAGAATGTTTATGGACATCGTACATTTCTGCATCCGTGAAACAAGGTATTTTAAGTATACGGACAGAATGTATATACAACTTAAGGGACTACCGATGGGATCCCCGGCGTCCCCTGTAATAGCGGACATAGTCATGGAGGAGCTTCTGGAAAACACAACATCGAAATTGATCCATAGACCAAGACTCCTGACCAAATATGTTGACGACTTGTTCGCAATTATTGACAAGAAACAGGTGCAAAAGACATTAGACGCCCTCAACATATACCACAAAGACATCCAATTTACATTAGAGACAGAAAATGACGAGAAACTCAATTATTTGGATTTGACTATAAATAGATGTGGGAATACGCTAAAAACAAAATGGTACCAGAAACCGACGGCATCGGGTAGGCTGATTAACTATCACTCGAAACATCCGAAAAATATGATAATAAATACAGCCAAGAACTGTATAAGACGGATGTTCGAGACAAGTGACAAATTTTACCATAAACAAATAGAGGAAGAAATTAAACGGATACTGACACAAAACGACTTCCCTATCAAATTGACGTATTCCCTAATCAAGAACCATAAGAACCCAAAGAAAAAAGAACCAAGAGCACCAAAAATCTACAAATCTCTGACATACGTATCTGGGTTCTCAGAACGCTTCACCCAGTCAGACTGCTATCAAAAAGAGGATATACAAATTGCGCACAGACCGGAGAATACACTTAGGAACATTTTTAATAGGACTAAGGCAAAAATTGCAGAAATGGACCTGAATAACGTAGTCTATAAAATTCCATGTGACGGAGACAGCGACAACCCATGTAGGAGATTTTACATTGGAACCACTAAGTCGAAACTAAAAACACGGATATCACAACACAAGTCAGACTACAAACTAAGGCATCAAACATTGACACAAAAAACTGCTCTAACAACCCACTGCATAGAGACTGGACACACCCCCAACTTTGAAGAAACGAAAGTACTTCAACAAGAACGACACTACAGTAAGCGATTCACTCTCGAAACGCTACACATTATCAACACACCTAACAAATACAGAATTAACTACAAAGCAGACACCGAAAATTGCGCGCACATTTACAGACACCTGTTAGTTAGTAACTCCAAGTCAAACAGAGCAGACTTGCTTAAATAAGTAATTATATAAAAATTTTTGTGTTATAGTTTTAATATGTTAATTATGTTATATGTTTTGTAGTTGCCCTGAAGACGGTTACCGTGGCGTAACCGAAATATATCGGAAAAAGAAAAGAAAATTAAATAAATTGGTTTTTCTTACTCTGACCTCGAGCCGGCCAAACAATAAAGATAAAATTTGTATTGTATCCATGTTGAGATCACAAAATAACGAATCTATACCGAATCTTTCCGATATCGGTTTTAAAAACATGCAATCGTTTCTGGCTGCAGTTCTGGCTCCAAATGTCAGTTAACATTCTTCGTTCCTGTTCCGGTTTGATTGCCTGATATGCATGTACATACATACATACATATGTATGCACTTCACATAATTGGCTTAAGCAAATCTTTAATATATTTTGCAGTTGTAATTAGCGAAACCACGTAAATATCGCCGTATCACATCAAACTCTGAGTGCATGCGGAATTCTAACGAGAGTGTAATTTAAGAAAATAAGACAGAGTGAGAAGCCATGATGTGATTGTCTTTCCTCGTTTAGTCGCCAGGCACGTGAGAGTTTGCGCACGAGAGCAACAACAAGAACACACATACATACATGTGTCCATACCTAAATAGTTCGCCTCCTACGCACGGGCCAACAACGCAGTGCACTTTAGCAGTGTTGCCAAGACCAAGGCAATGGCGGCGACAAAACAGCAATGCAACCACCCACCTCTACCCCACCGACTACTTCATCAACCATACATACATATGTACATATGTATGTATAACGATACCGACCAACGAGGGACAGAGGCAAAGAAAAACGAATTACACACAAATGCATTTTGTTTGCATAGCAGAAAACTAAATAACAACAGCAACAACAGCCGCATCGAGTATTGCTCAAGGCGAACAAAAAATATATAACGAACCGAGCAGGCAGCGTCAGCGTCAACGTCAGCAGAAGACGGAAATGCCAAGACGACAACGACGGCGAATGATGACGAACGTAAAAACTACGCACAACAATAAAACACAGCACAGGCGAAAGACAAACAAACAAGTGAGCGAACGGAGCAGCACAACACCTGCAAGGCACCGCAACCATCCTACCCCACCCCGCCAACACACAAACACACGCACACACAAAAGCTAACGAGCAAACAAAACTAAACAAAATAAATAGCAATAGCAAATGGCATAAAAAACTACACACATACTGACACAGACTGACATAAATACATACATACATAAAAATATGTGTTGTCGAGAGAACAAGAACACAAGCAGACAAACAAACAGTTGGAGTGAAATTTATCAACCTTTGGCACTTTTGCGCTCGAGACTGCTAAATGAAATAATGACGAGCAAGCGGGCAACGGCTAAAAAAAATAATACTACGTCGTAGTATTTGATATAATAAGTAGAAAAAACAACACGCGCTGAAAAATACATTTTTGGCGCGCAACGAAATGTTCGTTCACCTTGCGCGCCGTCGCGGCCCGTTACATACTTACACATGTACATTCACACACACTCCGTGAGAGTAGAAGAATTTAGGCGTAGACAAATACATACAGACTTATCTACACACATAGATACGCATAGTATTTTGAGCAATCCCAGCCGCAAGCGCCCAGTGGTCTGTGTCTGAACCGCTCCTGACTGTCTACTTGTTTGTTTAATTTTTTGCCATTTCTGCTTCACATTTTATTTGTTTGTTTGACTCGTTGCGCTTGTGTTGGTTAGTGCCAAGTAGTCTTCATCGCAGCAGTAGTAGTTGTTGTTGTTATTGCTGCCTGTTTCTCCCCTACTCTTCTGTCATGTGCTATGCGTGTGTATGTGTGGGTGTGTGCATGGCTGTGGACTTTATCAAAACAACTGCGCTGTCGCTGCCGGTACGATGCTGCTGCGCAGTCAACGTTTATTTGTGTTTTGGCGCGCACTCGCACTCACTAGCTTGCCCCGTTGTTGTTGCTTTTTAAGCATGACAAAGCACCGTACAATTTCACAACACAACTTCATCATGATGTTCGGCTTGTTTTTCCACGAAACAACTGTTTACCGAACGTGGCGGCAACGCCGCTGTCACTGTCGGCGCCGACGCTTACGCTTGCTGCATGGGGGATGTGTGGGGC
Source organism: Scaptodrosophila lebanonensis (assembly GCF_003285725.1). NCBI lineage: Eukaryota > Metazoa > Arthropoda > Insecta > Diptera > Drosophilidae > Scaptodrosophila > Scaptodrosophila lebanonensis. The sequence continues at coordinate 2,941,192 of NW_022060738.1, forward strand.
CGAATATCTGTGTGCGTGTATGTGTGTGTGCTCATTTCATTCAAACGTCGAGACGAGAAATTTTATTTCAATACGAATACGCAGCACAGTGTTGGCCCAATTATTCTCCCGTCATATTTAGCGGCTTATAAAATCTGACTTTATTTTGGTAGATTCGTTTCCGGTAAACATTTAACACATTTGAAATATGTAGATGTGCATTTATAGACAGTTAAAAAATAATTGTATTTCAAATAATTGTACTTTCTCCAAGTACACCCTTCGTTTTTTTTTTTTTTTTAGCAGATTAGGACAACAGGCAGTCGGAAAGAAACCAATATTGAAGTTTTGCTTTTTTTGTTTTTATTGGAAATTGTATGTAGATTTGCAAGTTACGTATATCAGCTGTCGATATATAAACTTACAAGAAAAATTATTATTACAATATTAATTTCAAACGAAATTATTGAAAAACAAATTAAACTAAATATAAATTTGAAACGGATATGTTGACGGTAATTTAGCCGCCATATGTCAGTTTTAGTTATTTTCCCGCTAAAATAGCCAGTTTAGAAGCACACATGCGCGCAACGCTGACACAGCGGCGTGCAGAGCTATTTTCAACGTCGTCGTCGTTTGCTGTTGCGTCGCAGTCGTCGCCTCGGTCGTCGTCGGGTTCGTTACAAATCGATTTCAGTGTTTGTTTGCAGTGTTTGTCGGGAAACAGCGACGCACAGTTCACCATTCAGACTCATTCGTCGCTCGCGTAAGGTTGTAACGGCGACAAACGGCAAAATAATTCTGCGCGCCTCATTCAAAAAGGCAACGGGAACACATTCTAACTGGCAAGCAAGTGCGTGCTTCGCTGCGTGGGTGCTTAGGTGTGAGCGCGAGTGAGAGAGTCCGTGTTTGTTTTACGATTCCAAGCGAGATAGAAATAGCAGCTGCCAGGCTGTTGTGTTTGCTAAACAAATAACGGAAAAACAAATACAAGGCAGCAGCAGCATATTCGAATTTTTGGAAGCAGCACGCAAAATGTGTTGTCAAATGTTCCAAAACGGCGTGTAATATGTAATTAAAAAAAATTATTTAAAAATATGTACGTCCAATTCCCAACATAAATACATTTAAATATTTTGTGGCAAAGTCTGTTGCACATATGTATGTATGTATAGATAGATATTCATAAGTGTGTGTGTTCGAGAGTCAAATGTGTAGAAAACAATTTGTTTTTTATTTGCGCCTTGAAATATATTTTTAAGTTATTTTTACGCCATTGTGTGCGTCTGTGTTAATTTTTGATGTTTGTTTTTGCGTTGTTTAATTTGCTTTCGAAGAAAAAATACAACAAAACGACAAATCACGGGCCAAACGGCAAACTAAACGTTGGCGCATGGATTTTTATGCAAATATTTGATGAAGAGTTCTTCGCGATGGGGCGACACTAAACTAATGAATATAAATCGGATTAATTGGATTTTCAAAGGGACTATCATTTTAACAATAACAAGCGTATAAAAAAAGTGCAAACAGTATATGAATTCTCTGTAGTAATTTAAAAAATAAAATCAATCCTTTTTTGGAATGCTGTGCGCTTGAAATTGTCAAAAAATAACGCATGTGAAAACAATTTCTCTATTAACAGTCGGCTGTTTAAACAATCGGTAAACTTCCTAAGAAACACACAACAACAAATCCAGTTTAACATGCAAATACAATTGAGAAAAAAACCCAAGCGATAAACAGCAAATGAATCAAATGAAATAACCGCAAAATTCCAAGTAAATCCCCCAAAACTGTGCTACTCGAAAACAACACAAGGTCGTTGCTCAGTTGCAGGCAAACGCAACCTAAAACCAAACTGAAACAAACTAAAAAAAAAAGAACAAATAGAACAAAATTAAACTATCCTAAGAAAAAAGTGCGTAAGATACAAAAAATCGCAGACAATGTGTAAAATAAATTTGCTAAAAATAGCGCGAAATGTGTCGCTTCTAAAAATTGACGCAGAGTGTGTTGAGCGAGAAATAACAACAACAACAACACCAAAAGCAGCAAACAACTACACAAAAAGCGAATCAAACTAAACAAAAATTAACGTTTTTCGTCGCAGCAACAAAAATACCAAACTACAACAACAACGATAGCAGTGCGAACGGCGAGTGAATTTTAAAACAGATAAAAAGTATCTCAGTCGCCGCTTTGGCGTGTGTGTGAGTGTACCGTTATGAATCATCTGTTTGCGCAGCGTGGTGCGCAAAAGCGCTTAACAAAGGCAACAATTCTGAGCTGCTTGCAGCACAATGCCTGCAATACACATGTACATACATACATACATACATATGTATGTATGTACATTGCACAAGTGAACAATTTATTAAATAAAAGCCAACCATGTGTGCCAACTAAAAACTAAAAACTTTGTTCGAGTAGTGTGCTAAAAGTAATATAAACTCGCGACCAGGAAGCAAATCAGGCGACAAAGATTGATGTCAAATGGTGCTCGCGTGCTAAAACGGGACGCCAAATAACGGTTAAGCGCAGTGTGTGTGAGTGAAAGCGCGTGCGTGTGTGGATGTTGATGTCGATGTCGTCGTGATTGTGAATATTTGTGTGTGGTCGTTTGCTTTTGCTCGACAAAATCGAAATACGCTTCCGTCTATTGTGAATATCGCCCAACACTTGCTCTTTTGTTGCTATCGTTGTAGTTGTTGTTCTTATTATTGTTGTTGCTGTTGTGGTTGTTGTGACTTGTGACATTTACAAGCGTCTTCTTAACAGAATTTTGCGATGTCTGTTGTAAGCGCGTGTAAAAATTGCGACATTTTCAGTTAATCGCAAATTATATAGAACATGTTAATATAGGCAGGCGGCGGTACAAAACAATAAACTGCTTAATTATCTGTTACACATACCTATGTCTGTATGTACATATGTACACAAATAGTTTAAAAGACGGCGTAGTTTCCCCCCACTTAAATCGGTTCCAATATATTTATATATGTATATACATACATATGTATGTATGTACATACTTGTATATAATATTGTATTTTATATTTAACGGCTGGCGATAATGCCCAGGTGCCACTGACCTAGGGAGTTGCGTTGCAGCGCCGCTTCGCACTGATGATGATGACGTGTAAAAACAAATTGGAAATTTCCTATGAAATCCATGAATGGAAATATTATGGCATATCACCAACAGATAATACATACGTCTAAATCAATACGAATCAGCTGCTCGTCATCTCTCTAGTCTTTTTATCTCTGGTCTTTAAATAAACTTTGAACGCAATAAAAATAATCGCGATTCTCTTAATTTTTTTTTTAAATCAAAACATGACCTTTGTCAATTTTTTGCACTTTGTAGAAATCACTATTGTAATTCAGATATGAACAAAACTGGTATCGATCTTGGGGAAACTCCATACAATACATATTAACATTATAAATTGTTTTTCGCTTTAAAAATTTTGACTTTTAAGCTCATTTTATTTGCCTGCAGTACTATGGGTACATACATGTTGTTAAGGAATATGAGTCATAGGAACCAATGCCACTATAATATATTTCTTCGGCGAGTATCACGTAAAATGTTGGTAAAGCACGGCATAATGCCCATGCTTATCTCACCTTTTTTGCTTTGTCAGTCACGTGACCACATTTCTCTACCACTAATCCAGTTACCTGCATTTGCTTTGTTATCTCAACGTACGAGTACTTATCTACAGTCTCTAATTGCTGGGGATTGCCGCAGATGGAAATAGTCAGATGGGCATTTAGAGATTTAAAGCTCATAGTGGCGCCTCTTAATAAAGAGGCGTTCCCGAACATCCCAGGGAGCTCAATCTACTACTACTATCTCAGATTTTATCGAAAAATGTTGCCCTGGGAACAATTAAGGTTTTCTTATAATTCTTACAATATTCAAAAACACCTCAAAACATGTTAGTGTTATGAAAAGAATGGAAAACGGGATGCGATCAGCCAGCAAAGAAGGGTTGCCTAACTTTCCAAAAAGTCGACTAAAAAGGTTAAAAAGAATTGTTTTATTTTTAACTAAAGCGAATTCTCATGTTCCAGCCAGCCAACAAATTTTTTATAATATTTGCTATTTCTAAGATTTCGATGTTATTTCCACAGAAAGAGTGGATTATTCTTTCCAGTCAACTTCTAAATGTGAAATATTAAGAGATCGTTTTCAAAAATTGAATAAAAATGTTTAGATTATAATTATTATGATAGTTATTGTGGTCTTAGAAATTATAGAATTTTATGATAATCAAAACATGCTTACATTTTAAAAAAAATATGCTCCTAATTATTGGATACTCTCCGTATTTATCTTGGGCAAAAACTAATGTCATATAATCCAATTATGAGTCAATAAAAAACCCTGAACATTTTACAACTAAGTCCCAGAGTTGAAATGCAATCGTTAATTGATTTTAAAACTAAGACTTTTTAATTAAGCTCCATTTAGACGAGCACCCTACATATGAAAGGAAGAGATGTATAACATATTCATTGACATATACGATTAAAAAAATGTTTCAGCGCTTTGTCAGAAAAGCATTCACATGTGCGGGGTATATCCATAAATTGACAATCAGTCGTTTTCGTAAAAAATGCATTTCATTAATCCAAATCAATTAAATAAGTTGCCCGTATGAATCTGAAGAGCTTTACTGTGATTGCCAAAATTGTTTGCTAAATCTAAATCTTTATAGATTTCGTATTTAAAAAACATCTTAATAGTGTGATATTTTGAAACGAAGTTCGAAAACGTTGAGTTCTTAACAAAAAAAACCATAAAGCAAATGTGATCAGCGCCCGAATCCCCACTTATAATTGTTCTGATACATCCTTAGAAGCGCTCTGTTTCTTCTTTAATTTAAAGTTTCAAAATCTTAAATGCGAAATACAGAGTACACATAATGTACATACGAGTATAACGCAATTATTGAGCAAATGGGTAAGACCCAATGCAAATGAGAATTGCGACCCACATTCTAAGAATTGCAAAAGTTTCACCAATTTTTTGATTTAGAATATATATGCGCAATTTTGAGATTGTATATTTCATAATTTTCGATAAATGAGCAAAAATCTATTTTAGCCGAAAAACACATAACAAATGTGTCATTTGTCGGATGGGTTCATACAGACAGACAGACAGACGGACGGCTTGTTATATAGTATAGTTTTGGATTCATACAGACACACACATGGTAGGCTTGTTATACAGCATAGGGTATAGAAATGAGGTCTTTCCTCCAAAAAAACCATCTCTGAACAGTTCACTTACATATGAATCAGGGATATATAAATAACATCCCTTAATGCCTCGTACGGTTCAGAACAAATATTTGCTTTTCTATTATTGAAATATAAAATAAGAAGTTCGTAAGCAACCGCTTGTGCAATTTTATGATGTGGAATCAAGGATCAATCGCTGAAATTGTATTTATTGAAAGATGTAGCATAGTGTGACTAATTTGTATTTTATGGGGTCCCCCAAAACCACAATGACACAGAACTGGAGATGAAATAGATTGGAGCTCTATTACCAGTAAAGCTCTACAGTGTTCCGAGTGGCGTTTTATTAATTAGCAACTTTCTAAACTGAAGAAGCCCCTCTAAAATATGACAAACACCATGTGCCGCGAGATGTTTAGAAAAAAATTTCCAACGTTCTATTAGCACCTCCACACCTCTGTTTGATTTAAAAAATAAATAGTAACAACGTAGAAGTACTTTAAAATAAATTAGGAAATAGTTATCCAAAATTTTAAAATTAGAAAAATATTGAATGTTGCCGCTGTGCCGAACAAATCGCAAGCATTGTAGGCGCCAATTCTAATGCCTGATTGAGAAGCAGTGTGAACGAGATATGTGTATGAGATAGGGAAGGACATATGTACATACATCGATTTATGAAAACAAAGTTTGTGCCATTTACCTAATTTCTCTATTCTCTCCCTTCACAGTGCTAAAAAAAAAAAAAACTGAATGAAACGTAGAGAGTGAAGCAACGGAAAAAGAGAAAAGAACAGAGAAGATGTTGATTGAGTGCATTTCGCGAGACATTCCTTGAAACGAAGAGATCCAAGAGAACCAGATACCCAGAGACCCAGAGAATCGAACTTAATCAACGAAAATAGAAAACAGAAGCTCACCGTTCAAAAGAAACCCACCGAGTTAAGAGTGATTTGGATCGAGCAGTAGTAGCAGCAGCAGCAGAAGAAGCAGCAGCAAATGAACTTCAATCCTGCCAGCGTTGTAGCCGCAGCAGCAGCAGCCGTCCACAGCACCACGCATCTCCTTCCTTTGCCCACGTTTCGGAGCTCCAACGCCCACGCCGCAGCAGCAGCGGCCGCAATCAGCATTGGTGTGGCGGGCGTCGGTGGCGAAATCTCACCAAAAATCATGGAATGGACCAACGACGATGCACTCGAGCTCATCGAACAGTACCGCTGCCACACAGAGCTTTGGAACCGGGCCGATCCCAAGTACAAGGACAAATTGTGCCGCTTCCGAGCGTGGTCCGAAATAGCCGAGCGATTCGGGTGCAGCAAGGCTGAGGTGGAGCGAAAAATGAATGTCCTGCTCACTCAATATCGCCGCGAGAAGCACAAGATGTTTGTGAAAATTTATCAGGGCATTCAGCCCAATCCGTCCAAGTGGTATGCCTTCAAGCGGTTCGATTTCATGGAGGCTGGCGGCGGCAGTCTCAGCGGCCTGTCGAGTGGCAGTAGCAGCGGTGGCGGCGGTGGCAGCAGTAGTGGTGCAAATGCGACCACTGGGGGCACACACAATGGCCTAAATGGCTTGGCGGCGGCCGCTGTGGCAGCGGCTGCCTATGAGAGCAGCACTATGGCGGCAGCGGGCAATGGTGGTGCGACGGGCGGCACCGCCAGTGGTGGTGCTACAACAACAACAACACCATCGGGCCAACATAGACGTATCAAGACCAAAGAGCTGAAATATTTTGGCGCGGTGAGTAAGCAAGTCGAAAAATAAAGCTAATGCGTAATCGGGCGATTTGACAAACAAACAGCAGTCAACTTGCTGCTCCCTATGGCTGTGTCTGTGCCTGCGTCTGTGGGTGTATGAGTGTGTGTGTGAGCCTTATGTGGCGTTTAATGCTAGAATGACCCAGGGATCAAAAAATACACAAGAGCCCGCTTCTTGTGTTAGCTTCAATTTTAATTTCATATTTCTATTATGGATATCGTAGATATCGGACATTAATGAATCTTTTCAAATACAATAGTTAATTGAAACCCTTCTGTCATTTTTCCAGTAATACAAAAATACTAAATATAATAATAAACCAAAAAAAATATACACGTGGACAATTAACATTTTCAAGACGATAGTACATAATACTAAACAATAAAAGTATCCCCGAAGAAGCTTTCGACTTTAATCGACACATGCGTTTACCAAAATTGATTTTCATTTAATTATTTTAATGGTTTGAATGGATTTAATTTAACGATAGGTTCTACTCGTAAATAATTCACTCTAACATGCCTAAAGTGTATCTAAATTTCACATGAGTCATGCGTCATTAAATGATTTGAACAATATACACATACATACATATGTACCTATGTACATACATATATTTTCCAACGGCAATGGGTTAATTTTCAACTTCAAAATCAATTTGTGGCCTCAAATGCTTAGAAATAGCTTAAAAGAAAATACCTAAGCTTAATTGACGCGCTTAGTGGAGTGACAAAATTCGGTTGTTCGAAGTGTTAATTTGCAATCAAAACAAGCGCGCAACTACATAACTGTGTTTGGGCCGTGAGTGAGAGATGAAAAGAGAGCGTCCATGTGCGCAAGTGACTTGCTATTTTGTATCTGTGAGATGATGAGCACGTCTACCGTTGCCGTGACGGAAAGAGAGAGGGAGAGAGAGAGAGAGAGAGAGTAGACAAGTGAGAGCAAGTTGCGGAGAGCTTTTGCCCCATTAGGCCGTTTTACATGTTTGTCAGTCAGTGTGCTCTTTTGTTATTGACGATCAAAACAGAATTAAAATTTTACGCATAAATTTTTCTTAGAAATTTGCAGTAGTATGCGTGAGGCATTGGCCTGCGCCACAGGCCCCAATTGTAATTGTGTGTGTGTTGTATGTGTGTACACTGCTTGTTGTTTTTATTTTCATTGTTGAGCATGTTGTTGTTTGGGCGGTTATGGGCTGTGAGGGGGTGTCGGGCGTCTGACATTTCGTCGACATCGTCGTCATTTGCTGTTGGCCGGTTTTGTTTGTGTTTGTGTGTGATGAAATGTTTGTTTTGCACGGCGAAATGTGCGACGGTGCGCGTAACACTTGCCTGCGTTTTGTTGTTGTTATTGTTGTCGCTCGTGTAAAACGGCAATGACGTTTCGTTTTGCGGTTGCCCACTGTTGTTGTCTCTTACTTTGTATATGTGTGTGTGTGTGCTTGTGTTTGCTGTTGTTGTTGTCGCCACTGTGATTCCACATCATCATGAGCTTTTGTTTTTACTTTTGGCTGCCTGGCGCTTACCTTGCCTCTCTTTCAGTTGCCCCTCAACCAACTTCTCTATAGTTTTTCACTTGTTCTCTGCTCGCTGTTGATGTTGTTGTTGTTGGTCCTACTGCTACTGTTTGTCAGAGTTATCAAAACAAAATACCAACAGCCAGCCATCCCAACAATTGTATCCATACGTATGTATGTACATAAATACATACGTACATATGTATGTATGTATATAGTAGTTGTTGGCAGTTGCTATTTTCATTTGCGTTGTTGCTGTTATTTCTAGAAAATAAATGAAATTTTGTGCGCAAATACATACATACTATAATGTAGAAGTTGGCTGGGCATTTTCTGTGTAGGTGTGCGAAAAACCAAGGGGTTCGAGAGAGTGCGTGCTGCTTGTTTGGCTAGATGTTGCTATTGTTGTAGCAACGCATGTTGTCGTTGCTGTCATCATCGAGCGGCAGGGGAATTTTTTTATTTCGTGCCAGTTTGCCAAGTCAGTTCTTAACCACCTCTTCTCCCAATCAGCCGCCTTTCCAAAAGTTGCATTTCTAGATCTATACACTTCAAGAAACAATCGTACACACCATAAAGGCAACTATTTATACTCTGTACATGAAATGTACAAGAGTATATTAGGTTTGCGGTAGGTGAAAAATGTAACAGGGAGAAGGAGGCGTGGCAGACCCCACGAAGTATATACATATATTCTTGATCAGCGTGACAAGACGAGTCGATCTGGCCCGGTCTGTCTGTCCGTCCGTATGAACACGTGGATCTCAGAGACTATAAGAGATAGAGACACCAAATTTTGGACAAAGATGCCATGTGTGTGTACGCTATACGAGTTTGTTTTATTATTTTGACTTTCCCACCGCTTCCTCCCTGTGGGGGTTTTTCCGTAACGCCGTTCGTATAATCACCTATATCTCGGAGGCTGTAAGACCTAGGAACATGCAAATTTTTTTGATTTCTATAATTATTCTACACATATGTACAGAGTATTTCAAAGTCGGGACGCCTGACTAGCTTTTTTACTTGTGTTATTTTGGTTTTATTTTTGACAGATGACAGGAGCGTTTTTTCTGGCAGTGCAGTCTCCTTCGCATTTATCAATTGGTATTGGGCAAATTTATAATTTTGAAATTTGTAGACTGCTGCACTAGAAACTTTTCTATATGATTCATTTTTTATACTCAGTCCACCTGACTTTATGTCCGATATTGTATGTAGACCTCTTCCCACATTTTATTCTATGGCCAATTGATAAAGTGGCTTGTCATTGATTAATTTTAAATGACTTTTCTTTGTAATCCATCGTTAAAAATATGTACATATGTATGTGTTTCTTTTTTTATGTCGGTATCATATCATTAGTAACATACAAAAGTAAACATTCAATTTGCTAACGGGAAGTTCCCGAAATAAATGCAATGAAAGTAATCAAAGAATCTGGGTTTCTGAGGTTAATACAAGTATACAGATACATACACATACATATGTACATATGTATATTGTATGTTGATACGGTGATTTGATAGACAACCCTAGTTGGAATTATATATTTTTATTTGTAGTGTACTTGGCTGGATGGGTTGAGGGTAGACTGAGCAATGCAACCTGCTTGCACTTTTTAACGCTTTCTTTCTCATTTTAATGTACTATGTAGTTTGCTTGGCCTGTTGGTTGTTGCTGTTTTCGCTGCTGAAGCGTCATTATTATTTGCGTGCAGTGACGCCCACAAAATACCACCCGCCCCGCCCCCATTGTTACACATACATATATACGTACGTACATACATACAAACACATATATCTTTTTTGCCATATTTTGCAATTGTTTTGCTACGGTATTTTTTCTAAGACTGCCACTGCTTTTATTGTTGAAGTTGTTGTTGTCGTCGTCGCGCTCTCATCGTTGCCCGCAATGTTGTGGTTTTTCGTTCGCAGTGACGTCGGCTTCGAAGTCGACGGCGAAGCTGGCGCCCGAACCACACGCGCTCCAGTTGCTTCAGTGCGTTGCTGCCCCCCTTGGTGATTGGGGAGGGGTTATTGTTGTTGTCACTGCTTCTGTTGCTGCTCGGCTTGTTTGTGAATTGCGAACCGTTTCCTATTGTTGTTGTTATTCAGTTGTTGTAATTCGCGTTTCTCTGTTGTTTTGTTTTGCCTGCTCTTTTAAAATTGCCTACAACAACACCATGCACCCCGCACACGCCCATCGGGCCCGGAAAAGTGCAACGCAAATAAGAAGCAGCAGGCGACGCAGCGACGCCGACGCGGACACCAACGTCGAAAGCAGCTGCGCAGCTAACGTTTGTTTTTGTTTACTCATTTATTGCATTGCAAAGTTTTTTTCTGGCGTCGGCTTTTTTTTTAACTGTTCACGTAGAGTTGCCAGCAAGTCGACGTTTAAAGCGAGTTTTGGGCAGGGAAGTAAAAAAGAAATAAACTAACTTCTATGTTTTACAACAGGTTTAAAAAAAATAAGTTGACTAGGCGAAACTGCATTTCTTCGCTTTGAAAACGGTTCAACAATTGTAAAAGTATTACGTTGAAGATTCTGATAAAGAAATCCTCATCCTCTTTCTGACATACAAATGACAACTGCAGAAATTTTTGACTGCCTTAGCTTCAACAGTAAAACGAAGGGATAATTATCAATTAAGTTTTTATTTAAAACACATAGTAAACACATATCATTTTTATAAACTTGTCAAACATAACTTATGATGTGGTATTTTTATGTGTGGGCATCATTATGCGATTCACAATAGTGTGTTCCACTAGTTTTGTTAGCGGTAATTTATGTATGTACATACGGTTCACGGTATACTCGATCTATTAAGCTAACGTCCGTGATATTGCAATTGGCTAAATTCCAGTGCATATGGCAACGCCGCATCACGTTGCGATGTTAATTTTTACGACTCCCGCCTGGAGTGTAAATCCCGCTGGTTGAGGTCTCGTTGACTCAATGCGGCTCGGGAGGGAACGGAACAGTCCACACAAAAGCATGAAGTCCATTGCTCATTCACATTTACGCGCTTCGACGCCGCCTCGTGCGCTTGCGGTTTATGAAGTTTCATTAATGTTAGTGTAGCAGTTGTTATTGTTGTTTGTTTGCGTCAGTGTGTGTATTGTTTTTGTTGTCATTTGCTGCGCGAAAATACTTCAAAAACATTTGCGTGAGCAACGCGCGACAGTCACAAACGGTGTTTGTGTGTTGGGTTATGGTTACCGGGAGAGGGAGCGGGTATGGAATTGCGGCGCATGGCGTGCCAAAGGAGTAGCTCGTAGTGTGTTATTTATTCATTGGATTGGATGATAATCAGTTTGTTTACATTTTTCAGTTGCACACGCACACATGCACAAAGCAAACACATACACACACATTCACGTGCATTCACACACGCGCGCACACATGCATACAAATTGAGAAAGAGAGAGAAAGCTAGAGCCTCCATCTTCGTCGTCGCACAGTTCATTTGGACTAGGTACGCTTGCTCTCGGTCTGTTTTATTTTATTTGCCTTAACAAAATAATAATACAGACATGCAAACAATTCAAACACGCACACACACACGCACACATACTCACACATGGTTGAATGCGTAAACAACAAAGCTGCAGCAGTAAGAATAACAACAACAAGGGGGAGGTAATCTGCTGGTGAGTTCTGCTGAGGAGTGGTGGGGGTGAATTTGGGGAGCTGAGCTAAAAACTTAAAAACAGCAACGACAAACAAGCTGCGAGCAACTTATCGTTGTTGTTGTCAATGCTTTTGGAAAGTTCTAGACGCCACTGGGGCCAGACAGCGTAGAGAGATAGAGAGAGAGAGAGTGAGAGATCGAATCGTACCATCACCGCAGCATTAAATTTTTGATCGCAATACTTGGACCTCAAAATAAGGCATACACACAAACTAACAGCTTATGTATGTATGTACATATGTATACTCGTAGAAAAATATATCGTGGGGTAGGTTATTATAGTGACCAGGAAAATTTTTTTAGAAAGCTTTTTCTATAGATAATTGTATAATGTATGTATGTATGTATGTATGCTCATGTGTCTGTAGTCTATTTATGTTTTGGGGAATGTTTCACTGTCTGGCGAAATGTGTGAAAGGGACACATTTTTTAAACCGTTATGCAGTAGGCTCTCCCACAACACTCACAGACTTTGTCGTTCGCTCTCAGCTGTGGCTCTATTGCTCTTTCTCTCTCTCTCTCTCTCTGAATGGTTCTTGATTCGCTTTTGACTACTACGTCGCTAGAATTTTTCGACAATGCTCGCAGACATTCGTTGACGTTTACGTTTGTGGTTGGTATTCGTCGCGTCGCAAAAAGCAACAAAAACTTGTATACGTTATTATAAACAAATCGGTTAATCGGTCTATTGGTTTCAAATAACTAACTGAACGATTCTCGATACTTCTGTAAATCTATTAAAACCCGAAATGAGCTACAACAGCAACAATATCGGCATCTCAACATCAGAAGCCACAACAACAACAAATGTAAATAAGCTTTTATCTGTCGTTTTCTCTCCGTTCAAGTTGGGCGATAAAAGTTCGCAAACTTTACCATTACGCACCTTCGTGACACCTTGCTCGTGCTATTTGGGTTTTATCGGTTGATGGGACTTTTGCTTTAATGTTTTGATAGTCGTGTGTTTGTCGTTTGACTCCCGAACCAAACCGAATTGAAACCTCCGATCGTTTGTTTTGTTTACGTTGATTAAACGTTGCGCATGCAAAATGTATTCACATTTTATTATAAACATACATACATACATACTTACATACATATGTACGTAAGTTTGTATTTAGTTTTGTTGTTGGGGTATTTATTTGTATAGTATATGTTTGGCTCTGGGTTAGTTGTCGACAACATTTCAATGCCCTGATCTAAAATGCTGGTACATACCCACAGTTTCTGAGGAAAAACGTGGAATTTGTGCAAACGTTGGTAATTATTATGAGACCGCATGTACTTGTATTAATTCAATAGTAATTCCGAACAAGTATAACGTTTCAACATCAAACTAAATAATAAATATAAATATATTTTAAAGAATATTGTAATTTTTTGATCTGATATTCATCTGTTTATAGAAATATACATATATGTATGCATGTATAAATGGCAAGTTTTTGATTTTACTGCTTTTGCTTTATGCTGTTCGAGCATGTAAGACCCTTTGCCTTTATCCCTTCTGGTACATGTTATAAAGAGGGCGCTCGATGTTTTAAAGTCGAATCCTCTCTGATTTGTTTACAAGCAAACACCGAAGGCTTAGGCATTTATTGTATAGTATATGTCAGGAGACTGAAGTCAATTTGAACAAGAGGTTAAGTAAGGTCCAATTTCTTGTTAGGTCATATCGTTCCTAAGAGAGCTTATTCTGGGTATTAAAATAAGTCCGCAGTGTAGACAGGATTGGTAAGCGTGGATTGTGTGATAAATGAAGCGAAAGCTATCTAGTGTTACAAACTAGCATGTAAATAGCACCATCTTCTATGGACTGCATTAATTATTTTAATGCACCTTTTAGAAATTTGTTGATCACTCCCGGTCTATGGAATCGTTAATCATAAACTAATTACTAAGTTAGGGGTTTAATGTCGATGAAAACAGAATAGGATTGGATGTGGTATCGTTATAGGAAAAGATTAGATGTGTACATTATATACTCGTATATACTATTTGTACATATGTATATCACATGATCATGTGCGTTAAGTCAAAATTGGTTGCGACTGCTTATCTGGAATAATACATATACATATGTATGTATGTACACACATATATTTTAAATTGCGTCACATAGCCTGTGTGCTCGCTCGTGGCGGTTTTAGACTTTGCTCCTTTCTGGAAAACCCCGACTAACTCATTCTTATCGTGCTTCTGTTTTGCAGATGGGCCTCAACATACCCATGCTGATAGCGAGCAGCCAGACGATGGACAGTTGGAACACTGGTGGTCAGTACTCGCCGCCGAACTCTGGCGCGAATAGTCAACTACGTGTACCTCTGCCCATGGCCTATGGCGGTGGCGCGGCGACTACTCCGGGTGCCAATCTCTATGGCGGCAGCAGTGCCGGTGGCGGCGGTGGCAGCAGCAGCAGCGACTTTCATCCCAGTCCACATAAGACCATGGATACGTCCGATAACGAGGACAACAACAACAAGGAGGAAGTAGTGCTGGGTACACTATCCGCGAAACTGGAGCGTCGCACACCATTGCCAAACGTGGTTGGGGGCAGCAGTGGCGGTGGGGGCGGTGGTAGCAGTACTCGCGATGCCGCTGAGCTTGGTGGCAGTGATGCGCTAACATCCGCCGCTGGAGCAGCTGTCAGCGAAGCCGGTTCTAGTCCCATACCTAACACTAACACGCACGAGGCGCACAAGATCGCCCACGCGCATCATCACCATCATCGGCAGCAGCTATCGAGTCCCTCGGCGCGCTCGTCCACCCCCCGAAATGCGCACGAGCAGCAACACCACCATCTGCCTTCCCACCACACCCTAACGCATCCGCCACACCCGCCACTCCCACACCCGCACCATCAGCAGCAGGATGACTTGGACATCAAGCAGGAGTTAGTCGACTATTTTCACGGGGCGCCCTCAGCACCAGCTCCTGCGCCCCCTGACTCTCATCGTTCCTATAGCTCTGCAGAAGAGAGTCGCCTACATGTTGCAGCGGCAGCGGCAGCAGCAGCAGCCGGCAGCGAAGTGGACTTTGTTCAGGATCTGCGCGTTACAGCTGCAAACAAAGCGGGCGCGCCTGGCCTGAACTTCAGTCACTTCGTGCTGCCTCCACATCGGCGGTCTAACAGCGGTGATTCGCTCCTGGAGGAGAAGTACGCCACGGCCATGCCACTGAATATGCGAAAATTGAATGCGGCCGCAGCAGCCGCTGCTGTCGGCGGAAGCGCCGCAGGCAATCTACTCATGAACTCGCTGCTATCCTCGCGCGACAGTATTTCAGATGCGGACAATGACGAGGCCACCGAATCGGCAGCCAGTCCGGGTCACATAAAGAGTAGTGCTTCCGCGCAAGGCGATGCCTCTTCGGCGGCGGCGGCTGCAGCGGCCGCCCTCTATGCCGAGAGTCTGAGTCGTGACGATTACGACTTTATTGGATCGAATGTGTCCCTCAAGCTGCGCAATATGGATCGTACACAAAGGATTATTGCCGAGAAGCTTATCAGCGAGGTGCTCTACTATGGACAGTTCAATGAGTTGGAGCGTACAGCACGCATTCAGCCCAAGTGACATTGGTGATTGTCGTTGCTGGGCCAGCGGGCGGGGGTCCTGTAGAGGTGGGCAGGGTGGGAGCGACTTGGGCGGAACATGGCAAATAAAACGCTACGAAATTCCATTGTAAAAATAGTTTACGAAAAATGAAAACCCAACAAACAAGCAGTACAATTTACTTTTAGTTGGCCAGGGCCGGCGGGCCGGTTTGTACAAAGGCGAGGCAGCGGTACTTAGTGGTCGTTGAGAGGAGACAGGGTTCGGGAAGTGAAATGTCACTTCTCGAGGCGGAACTACATATATAAACTATGCGACAAAAACCAAAGTTACTTTCTGTTCTAGCTCCAAAAAGTTCAACTTCAATATTATATTAAATAAGTCGCGGTTAAACAAGACCTGAGAGCCGCACGATGCAATCATTGAATCCATTGTTCAATTTGTTTATGTATCTTATGAGTAATCATGCTTTTAATTTCAGTTGATGAATGGATTCTTATGGTTTTCAGGTCTCGTATAACTGTCGCAATAATTACTATACATATGCAGACACATACCCTACGTAGGTTAGGCTTGTACACCTGAGACATCTAACTGAAGGAATCTCAGTATTACTTATAAAATACAGATACCAATATACATATGTACATATACACACATAGCATACATTTAAAAGTACAGGGAAGAGACAAGCATATATGATTTGCCATGTTGTGTCCAATTGATTCGCAATCGAAATAGGCCATCGTACAGTTTTTGTTTTTTTGTTCTTTTTTTATCGTTTGCTGAGTTATGATCAAGTCAAATTTGTTTGTGGGTTGCAGTGGCCCAAGCTCAATTCAATGTTGCAATTACCTCGCTTTATATAGACAAACTAGGAAAAAGAGGGGAAACAAGAGTAGAGAGAGTATGGGCGCAATGGCGCTTAGAGACTTGGACTTGGACGTTAAAGGTCATTCAGTCTGAACGCTTTTCACATTCGCGGCCCCACGGTGGGCGCCTAATTTTGCTCTGCACTAATTGAATGCCGCACGTGAAGCGTGAGAAAAGCAGTTATATTTATCTGTAAAACATACAAGCACATATGTATAAATATGTTTGTATGTATATACCTATATATGTATATAAATATATATCATTGTACCTTATTTTAAAACAGAAATGTTTTTTTAGTCATTTAAGTCTGGTCGCCAGCAACAAAACCAACCAACCAACCCATCAATCAATGCAGATACATAAAACAACAAAAAATCAACCAATATTAAATTAAATACATACGAAGCAAAATGTCGTCGTCACTAGTTGGTTTTAAAAGAAAACAACAACAGCAACAACATAACGTAAAATACACTACTATAATTATAAATACTATTGTAAATTGTTTTGTAAAATTATTGTACATTTATGATTTTTGCGTAATATTTAAGTAGTCTTATTTTTATATGCGAAGCAAAGAAAAAACCTTTTTGTAAAACAGAAAAATTATATTAGTTTACATGAAATGGGCAAAAATTAGTTAGTCATATGATTGAGAAATCACAGATAATGATGATGATGATGATGATAATGATTATGATAATGACGACGAAACGCAGCTGTTTTTCTACTGTGTTTCGTTTTTAGCGTACATTTACATTTAGCGTAGAGAGATTTTGAAAAAAAAAGAGTAGCGAGCAAGAAGTCCAATTAAAGGAAATGTAAAAAATACTTGTATGCAACAACATATTAGCGAGAATTTTTGGTATGTGTGCGATTAGAGCGATGAAAATTCAACCAAATTAGTTTTGTGAATGTTTCATAAAAAAAAAACAACAGCTAAAACGTAAATAAATGTGTACCTATTTGTCTGACAAGCATTAACAGCCGACTTCGTGTCCTTTTATTTTCGGGGGCCTATTTCTGGGAATTGGAACTAGATGTCTGTGTGGCATTTATAATTTTAATATCAACAATTTTACATTTTACGCTAAGAACAAGTGAGAAAGAATTGCGTATTATGATCCAGTCGCTGCGATCTTATAGAGTATCTAATCAGACTGATTGTCTCCATAGATCGAGTGGTCCGGAGATTTTCCGGCCAAGTATTGTAGTATAGCAGAGTAGAAAATGGTTATATTTTCTTTGCGGAAAAGCAGAAGTGATTTAAAGGCTTTATTCTAATTTTTGTGTTGGATAAAATGAATTACACCTATTCGTCATCAATTTAAATTTATTATAATCACATGATATAGCATTAAAACCATCTGAAGTCACCTGTCCCGATGTTAAAGGATATGTTCCATATATCTACCACCCTCTTAATCTTACAACATCGTGTAAATATCCCTTTACGAAAACATAAATAATTGGAGCTAAATATGATTACAGTGTAGTCCAACAGGCATCAATAAAACCGCTTAATACTTACTCGACGACTGACTACTCTACCCGAAACTCTATCACAGGGATAAGCCAAACATTCACATACTCGTATATACAAGATAGCTTGTGTCTATATTTTAACTTCTTAGATCTTACCGTTTGGGCTGTGATTGCTCGTGTAACGATTTTTTCCCGAGAAAACATCAATATCTCAGGCCCCAGGAAAAATAAGACAAACCAAGCACACAGTTCCTTTGTACTCTTTCCGAGAGTATACAAACCAAGTCTGAAGTTGATCGGATGAATGATTTTTCATAGAAACGCTGAGCCCGTTTTCCCCCTTTCGAGCTCGAATTTTCCGTTTTCCAATCTGTTAGTCAGGACAAACTGTCTTATATATACTCTATATATATTGGCAAGACTATATCTGCTGAGACGTTCAATGTTCATTGATAATAAAACCTGAAAATATCAGCTTTAATAAGAATAAAAGAAAAGACAATGATTTGTTTTTAATAAAGATTTAGGCTCTACTTTTTAAATAAAAGCGTTAGAAATTGGAAAAACAGAAACAAAGCCGCTACGCCAAGAAAGTAAAAGCCGTACGCCATGTATTGACCACGAAGGCTCAGGCCAAAGCCCGAGTCTGTCACGACCACTATTGTTAGGATCGTCTGAAGTATTAGAGCCGCCAGTGTGTTGATTCCAAAGACTAAGCCAAAGCTGTCGTCAACGACATTTTCGGCCACAATGGCTCCAGCTACCGTAATGATGAAGAAGAATATGCCCGAGAAGATGGCGTAACCGATGTATGTCAGCCAAACCTCGTCGGTTCTGGCCGAGACTAGCAGCAGGACACCCAACACAGCCATGCAAGTGGAGTTGAAGAGCATATAGCGGGTGCGGCGCTTGTTGCTGTTCAGCATTCCGGCCGAAATGGCGCCCAGAGCACCCAACAACGTGGCCACGGCCTCGACCCCGCCATTGTAGACACTGAAATTGTTGGGAGCGACCTCCTTCCACAGGAACTGAATGTAGGAAACGACTAGGATCTGACCACAGGTGGCCAGAGCCCACCAGACACTCCATTCCACAACAATGGGATTGGTGTAGGAGGAGATGAAATGGGAGCGGAGCAGTCGGCCAGCATTAGTGAAGGAGAATTTGGGGGGCTCCTCTGAAAGAGTTTCAAGTATTGGACATTAGGGATAGCACCCGTAGAATGTTATATCAGTAATGCCATACCATCTGACTTTGTGGAGGGCTCAGAAATCTGCAGCGACTGAACATTTTCAGGATCCACATGGAAGTACAGGCTACGAGGCACCCTCGGAAGCATGAGGGCGATTGGCAGTGAAATGATTTGCGACGCAAACGATAAAAAGTGCAGTCCACGAAAATCCATGGAACCAGTGGACACGAGGACTTGGGCCAGGACGCCACCTAGAAATTGTCCGCTTAATATGGCGGCTCGCGAATGTCCCGTCACAATCTGATATCGGTCGCGACTAACTTTTGTGTATATATAGGTGTAGTAGGCCACTTCGGCCGCAACGACTGTTCCGTAGAATATCTGCGCGATCTGCAGCTCCAGCAAAGATCGCGTCCACAGCAGCATTGCGAACACAATAATTCCTGCCACAGTGGACAGTACAATTATGGGCTTGTATCGTATAAAATCCGTGACCAGGAACACAATTATCAATTGGGCCAGATGGGCGTAGGTGCCGAAGGGATAGACCTCCCTGTTGACTTGGTCTGTGGTAATGTTGCGATAGTTCCCGGATAGATATTCGGTTCCAAATGGGTCTGAAGGAGTGAACTCCCGGAAAAACCCAAAAGTACACAATAGCAAGGAAATCTTAAGCCACTGCTCCATAATTTAACTTCCTTCTTTCAACTCGTAAATAAATTGTTATAATAATAAGTTTAAAGTTGTTCCGCATTCTATATTTTCGAGAACTTAAAGAGAGTGCGCAAATAATTTTAATTCACAGACTGTCTCGAATGCTGGCGTCTTGCGCACTGACCAGTTCTATACCCTACTTAAATTTTCTTATAATTTACCGATTTGGATAACCTTTATAATGAAAAAATGTATATTAATTGTAAGTATACAAAGATTAGTTTATATAGCTTTGGAATGCTGGACAGTACAAATGAAATAGCGGTGGATATTAATTTTATTATCCTTTGGATACAGGATGTAAAAGGCGCAGTACTTTAAAAATAATGAATAAACGTAATTTTCGGGGTCACACCTACATATAAGAGGGATCTGGTCGGCCTGCTTTGAAATGTTACATTCTACAGCACTGTTCCAAAACTCTTTGTTACTCATCGAGTAAAGGGTATAATAAGCTGTGAAAGAGAGTCTTCGTCGTTTTACAATAAAGTATTTCCCTCAGTTAGTTCTGGTTACGCTCTTTATCGTCCGAGACATAATGACAATGTTTGTACTTACATATGCGATTTCTGCTAGATTGTTATCAGAACACTATAATAAATATATTTTATGGGCACTTGATGATAATATATATACGTAATTCTTCTTCTTTTTTCTCTGAAGAAATTAGCTCATTTCTTTAACATCTTGTTTCTTAGATATCGATAATTGATAATTGCTTTCATTTTATTCAAGGAACTTCCCCCATCTGGTCTAATTAAGTCTCTGACTACTGTGCTGGCCGTTTGGCAAATAAATTCCCACCACCGAGTCGGATTCGTTATCAGATATTATGGTAATTTGTATAGGCTTTTTATACCCTGTACCCGTAGGACAGACGGACGGACGGACGGACGGACGGACGGACGGACATGTCTAGATCGATTTCTCTCGTCATGCTGATTCAGAATATATATACTTTATGGGGTCGGAGATGCTTCCTTCTGCATGTTACATACTTTGGACAAACCTAATATACCCTTTTTTCCCTATGGGTACAGGGTATAAACAAATTTGTTTGAAAAGAAATTAATTCAGCAATTTTTAGCGACTGTAACCCTCAAATTTTTAAGAAAGTTGGAACAGCCCCCTTGAAATATAATAATTGATATGTTGGTTGATTGAGCTAAGATCGAGTTGGTTCAGAGATTTGGGCCTTAAAAAACTACTTTTTTAAGACTTTAACGGGAAATATAAAGTGCAGACCATGAAGAAAAGTTCGTTGCATCGCCTTTGGCTTTAAACGGAGATTATCAAATGCGGGCAGATTTTAATTTGGAAGTTTTCTCAAATCAAAAAAGGATTGTAAAACAAATGTCCAAATCGTGTTACTGTGTGAAGAACACATGTTAGCATTATTTACGCATAATTAAATCGAATTAGGAAAGGGAAACAGGTTTTAGGGAACATAACATTTTAGGGAATAGGATTGGATTCAATGGTCATCCATAATATCATTATTTGGAGTTCTAATATCCAAAGATTTTTATACCCTGTACCCAATTGGTAAAAGGGTATACTAGTTTTGTGCGAATGTATGTAACATAGAGAAGGAGGCTTGGCAGACTCCACAAAATAATTTTTGGAGTTTTGTACTCAGTTTTGTTATAGACCTCCAGTTAGTGATTATGAGTCCAAATTTCATTACGATACGTTAATTATGAAAAAAGTTATAGCCATAAATATACTCTCTGCCGAAGCTCTGTCCGTAGCTGTTGTTGTTGTTGCTGCTTCGACTTATTCCTGTACTGCATACATACACGCATAGACACGTTGATGTAAAAGTATGCTGTTGAAACTGTACATAAACATGCTTCACTTTTGTGTGTACATATGTATAAATGGGCTGAATATGTTTTAATTAATTTAATAAATGAATTAAATTTGTATAGCCTGTACCCAAAGGGTAAAAGGTTCCCCAGAGCCCTCTGGGCAGGTCAAATTTGTTTTTTATTCTGTCCATATGAGAAGTTTCATCATGATAGGTCAATTTTGAAGAAAGTTATAGCCATAAATAAAATGCTGCCAATGCTCTGCCTGTTGTTGCTGCTTTGGTTCACCTTTATTCCGCATCCATACACACATATAAACACGGATAGACACGATTCTGATGTACATGTATGCTGTTGAAACTGTACATGAACTTGCCCCACTTTTGTATATATGTATTGAATAATTTGTATTTGATTTAATTAAATAATTTTAAAAATATAATTTTTAAAATTAATTTACAATTTATTTTTTTCATTTTTTACTTTTTGGTGGGAGGTACAGGGTATTTAAGAGTTGAGCTCGCTCGATTTTAGCACTCCCTTCTTGTTTCAAATTATTTTTTTGTTTTTAATTTTCTTTTTTTTGTGGAGAGTACAGGATATTTTACAGTCCGACTTGCTCGACTGTAGCGTTCTCTCTGAAAGTCATATAGGGATTGATATAAAATTCGCTTCGTTGCTTATTTTTCGAAAATCAAATCAAAATTCGATTGAAACGGATTGTAAGAGCTTAAGGCCGTTGCTTTTATACTTTCACCTAAAATAACAAAAAATCTACAATAATTTACATTTTATTCTACTAATAATGGCCTCTTACGACTTTTTAAATAATTTAATTAACAATTGTACGAGGAAAAACACAGCTGCTATGCTGAGAAAGTAAAAGCCGTAGGTCAGATATTGGTCGCGTGGATTCATGCCAAAGCCGTTATCCGTCACGACCACTATTGTTAGGATCGTCTGAAGTATTAGAGCCGCCAGTGTATTGATTCCAAAGACTAAGCCAAAGCTGTCATCAACGACATTTTCGGCCACAATGGCTCCAGCCACCGTAATGATGAAGAAGAATATGCCCGAGAAGACGGCGTAACTTATGTATGTCAGCCAAACCTCGTCGGTCCTGGACGAGACTAGCAGCAGGACACCCAACACAGCCATGCAAGTGGAGTTAAAGAGCATATAGCGGGTGCGGCGCTTGTTGCTGTTCAGCATTCCGGCCGAAATGGCGCCCAGAGCACCCAACAACGTGGCCACGGCCTCGACTCCGCCATTGTAGACACTGAAATTGTTGGGAGCGACCTCCTTCCACAGGAACTGAATGTAAGAAATGACTTGGAGCTGGCCACAGGTGGCCAGAGCCCACCAGACGCTCCATTGCACAACAATGGGATTGGTGTAGGAGGAGATGAAATGGGAGCAGAGTAGACGGCCAGCATTTGTGAGGGAAAATTTAGGCGGGTCCGCTGCAAGAGATTCAATTATTTACTTAGTACGAGCAAGGAATTATGGGTATGGCTACAACCTACCAGTGGGTGTTGGGGGGGCGTCAGCAATCTGCATCGTGTTCTGGCCTTGTTCCTTGTTTTCGGAGCTTGCATAGAAATAGAGGCTGCGCGGCACCTTTGGTAGCATCAGGGAGATGGGCAATGAAATAATTTGCGTGCCAAACGATATGAAGTGCAGGCCCCGGAAGTCCATGGCGTCAAGGGAGATGAGAGTTTGGGCCAACACGCCGCCTAGAAACTTGCCAGTTAAGATCGCCGCTCGCGTATGTCCCGTCACGATCTGGTACCGATCACGATTTACTTTGGTGTATATATAGGTGTAGTAGGCGACCTCGGCGGCCATAAAGGTGCCGAAGAAGATCTGTCCAATTTGCAGCTCCAGCACAGAACGCGTCCATAACAGAATGGCGAACAGGATAATGCCCGCGATGGCGGAGAGCACGATTATCGGCTTGTAGCGCAACAAGTCCGTGACCAGAAAGACAATTACCAGTTGCGCGAGGACGGAGTACGTGCCGAAGGGATAGACCTCCTTGTTAATCTGGTCTGAGGTGATGTTGCGATAGTCCCCGGACAGGTATTCGGTAACAAATGGCTCGGAGGGTCGCAACTCCCGAAAGAATCCAAATGTGCACAAGAGCAGCGACACCTTCAGCCACTTCTCAACCATTTCGGACTCTACGCACGGAACTGTCTATGAACTCTTAAATGAACGTGTTGGGGCACATGTCGCCAGTTCTATTAAAAATACAGCCGCGTGTCGTAACCAGACGGCTCGCAATTCAAACGGCAACTGCGACAGACGCCTTCTCTGCCGATTTGCCAGTCAAGTAGTTCGGGTATTGCCTCTCAGTATTGCTGGTCTCTGTTGGTCCGCTCTTTATCGCTCGCCAAAAAGATTGTCATGCATACGTGAATTTTGTTGATTTGCAATCAAAGCATAAAAGAGATCTTCATCGAGCACTGCGAAGCCGACATGCGAGTACCCTTCCCATTATTGGTAGAATGTGCGGTATAGTTCTATAAACATAATTCTCTAATTTACACGCTGTTCTGCAAAATTATTGCTCTGCTGTTAATGAAAAATGAAATACCATTAACAATTGTTGAACATTAATTTTGATGTTAAAATATACAAATAACATATATGTATGTATATCATTCAAAGCCTACACAGAATACAAAATTGTATTCGAATTTTAGTATTTATTATATGTATAACGACCAGGTCTGAAACGCTCAATAAATCAAATTTTTTTTTCGAGTTCTCTTAGTAGGTGTACTCGTATAAAAACAGTGTGTTTTCTTTGACGTGTGGCGAAAATTTATTTACATTCCGGAATATAAAGAATGTGATTGTCTACAATTCCTTAAATTGAATCAATTTATTCACTTCGATCGAGTTGCCTGACTTCCCTATCCGTCTTTTTCAGCAGCGACAATCGTTTGTTTGGACAATTATGACAGAGTCTTTGTTTTCTGTAATTTCAGACATATGAATTTGTATTATATAGTACATCTGGTAAACAAAACGTTGAACGCACCTACTTGTATTTAAATCGCCGTTAAAGATATCTGCGTCAGCAAAGTTTAATGAAAACTCGTGCCTAAGAATTCAGAATCTATTT
Organism: Scaptodrosophila lebanonensis; assembly: GCF_003285725.1. Classification (NCBI taxonomy): domain Eukaryota; kingdom Metazoa; phylum Arthropoda; class Insecta; order Diptera; family Drosophilidae; genus Scaptodrosophila; species Scaptodrosophila lebanonensis. The sequence continues at coordinate 2,966,163 of NW_022060738.1, forward strand.
CTATACGATGGAAAGGGCGATTATTTGTGTTCGGTATCGCGAAATAGCTTTTGATACATAATTTAGATATATCGGCCCACACAGTAGATGCTCACATTTTCTTGTTAATTGGAAGCTGGGGGTTTAGGTATATATTCGAAAAACCTGTTATTTTTCACAATGAAACCAAAAGTGATTCATAAACTTTACTCCGGAATATACTCTAAGTATTACGTATGTAGTGGCGCTTGTAGCTATATTTCTCATTAATGCATAGTTTGAGAAGCGCTGGGCTTAATACCGCCACCTAGCTGACGATAGCGTAATTTGCTGTGGGTTGCAAGGGAAGTTGGATGTGTTGCAAAGGGAGAAAGCCTCTCTCTGGAATTTCTAAATTCCCCAGACGCTGTCCCATCATAGTTAGGCCGCCATCACAATTTCAGTGGAGTTGAAGCCGTGAAACGTGAAAGTGCAGTTTCTATTTCTACTTAAAATTGTTTCAAATTTATCCAAATTTCAAAATTTACTTCGTTAACCTACGTGGTGTAAATATTGTTAAGTGCCAACGTAGCGATTATATATTGCAACGAGGAAAATTTAATATTTTTCTTTACCTGCGCCAAGGACAAGGGGTAAGATTTTAATGCAGCGGTTACGGTGTAGTCAGTCCATATAAGAGAAAATTTGGTTACAGGACTTGGCGCGTATTACCAAATAAATTTTAATGGTTGACGGCAGCAGTTAATATTGCGAAAAAAGCAAATTCTAAAGAAGCGACTCGCAGTGGCTCAATTCCCTGAATTTGAATTTAAATTTGCCGCGCATGAGCAGCGGACTTTGAACCTCATTTGAGTAAAAGGGAGGGAGGAACAAAAGAGCGCAACCACTTAGCGGCACCGGCGTACGGGAAGAATAGCGACATTGCGAATTAGTGCAAGTGCAGCGTTACCGCCGGCAAACCGCCGCATATTTGTCGGTCCGCGACTAAGCGGAAATAAATAGTGTTTAAGTTATAGTGTTAGTTTTTTTTGTTCTAAGAAAGAATAATGCACTACAAGTACGTGTATTTATATATATAAGTAATCTAATGATTTTGTATTATTAATGTTTTTTTTCCGTCACATAATTCTGCTATGCGAAGGCAGAGGTAAATTGTGCTTAGTTTTTTTGTGTTAAATTATTTTCGTTGTTGTGAGTGAATTTTCAGATGCCACATATTCAGCCCACCGCCCAAATGGAAGCGCTTTCATCACTGGCTAGGAGTGGGGTAAGTTTGTAACTTGTCTTTTTTTTTGTATCCAAACGCATTTAATAATGTTCAAGCTTCTGCGCTAAGCAATGTCAAGCCAGAAATAAATATTTAAAACGGCATTAATTTACTCCCTGCTTGTGTGCCTTCGCATCAGAAGAGCTAAATAGAGAGCGAATAGTTGTTGAAAGAGTACTGCTCTCACGCGGATAATGTCCAGTTATTCTGATCGAATGCGTTAATTCTTACAATTATAAAACTTCTCTTAAGTTTTTTTTTCATTTTTTCTTTCATACTTCTTTTTGCATAAGCAATAATCAAATACAGCTAGAGCATAAGACACAGCTGTTCTAAACTCTATTTATTTGTACGTATGCCATATGATTTGTTTGTCTGATTATTAGCTGTTAAGTAACTATGGAATAAATATAAGTAAACATTGAACTCATGCTGGCCAACGCTTCTGTGTAGGGTTTAAAGAAGGGGTCATCCGTATATTAATAACTTGTTTTCAGTTTGGCAATGATGACCATGGTTGGGTGGGCGAATTTAATCCACAAGCACAGCAGTGGTTATAGCACATCGCACATAAACACCGTCTTCCACCTATTCTATCCTATATCTACTTTATTTCTCGGTCTGTCCCTAATTTTCTATTAGCTAGCAACTAGCACGCTCCCTTTATATTTTTAATATTGTAATGTAATAGTAGAGTAGCACCCGACATATTTATATCTGAGCTGGATGGATTCCCACCCCAAAGCCGACGAGCTAGAGCCGGAAAACTGAGCGTGCGCCAGTTTCAGATAGTTAAACAGTCCTTGATAGCCGCTGAGCAAGCAGTTAAACGTTACACGCTACACGTATCTTTGCCAATTTTATTCAAAATGGACTTGGTTCCAAACAAATCAATGAGGACGCTTAATTTGTAAAAGTGCTTAAAGACGTGGCCTAAAAGAATGTTGAGTATAATTTTAACTATTTTCTACTGCGAATAAAATTTTTAAACTTCGAAAATATTTTCACTGGAACAACCTTTTCTAATTTGCATAGTTGTCTAAATATGTGAAACATTTATATTTCACAGTAAAGCGTAATATTCGAATACATAGCGGTTTTACATTTAAACAAGAATTCAAGAAGTATTTAAATGCAAAAATTCACGGCTAAAATATTTGTGCAATAACAGAACTTATTTTTCGACTTTGAGGTTATGTTTGCGAGAATCCATCGTCATCCCCAATCATTTGGCGACTTGGAGTTCCTCGAAAATTTTTACAAAAAATAACGCTACAGTAGAGCAAGCCCGACAGTGAAATACCCTGAACCCAGACTAGCTTCCGCCACTAAGTTATATGCATCTCTAGCAAAAGCAAGAGAAGAAGAAGAACGAACTTGATGCTGCAGTTTGTGGTCGGAGCACTATACTAGAGTGAAATTGTTTCGCTAATAACTTTTCTTAGAATGGACCGTTTAATGACCGTGAATTTTGAAACAAAAGTATTCGGGTAATGTTGCTTTTAAAATGTGGACAGTATTGACGAAATTCTGTAGCGGGGAGAGGGGAGGGAAAATCACAAAAACAAAATAAACTCGTGTAGCTTAGGGACCAGAAGCATGTATATACCACGTTTGGTTAATGTGCGCTCAACCGTTTCCGAAATCTAGGCGTTCATACAGACGGACGGACATTTCTGGATCGATTGCTCTAGTCATGCTGATCAAGAGATGCTTCCTTCTGCATGTTACATATTTTGCACAAACCTAATATACCCTTTTTACCCTACGGGTACAGGGTATAAAAACTGTAATAAGTATTGCTGAATTATTTATTCCTACTCCATAGTTACATACAGACATTGCTTATTTATTGGCATTATGCTGCCCGATAAAGCCAAAAGCATCTAATCTCCAAACGCGAGCACTTGCGTCTAGTTATACGTGTGTAATTTGTACAATAGGGTGTTGTTTCTCTGTAATCGTGAATAGCTGCTTATCTGCTTGTTAACTGTTTTGATTTAAAAGCTTGCGATAACGTTTGTCGCTCTTCAAGTGCTCGTTTTTTGCCGACATTTATCATCAATAGTGAATACCCAAGCTGCTAACAAAATTTAGATCTTCTCTTTACCAGCCCTGAGCTCAATAGTTTCCTCAAAGAAATATTTCAATGCTAGGTATATTTTTTGTCTCCTTCAGGCCTTTTGAGGAGAGCTTTATCATTGTATTATACATACATATGTACATACTCTATATACGAGCCCTAACCACTATTAATTGGTACGGCAAGGTTTTTTTCGACAGTGCAACTTTCAATGACTCATATTTATTTGTAGGCGATGATTGCCCAAACATATTTATACTTTTTAAAAAGGTCATTGAATTACCTTTAATTTCATATCAAAACATGCACAAGTTTCATATCAACAAAATGAAAAAACTCAATTTAAATAAAACAACTTTCATACTACACGAAATATTTTGACCATTATTAATTGGTACGGCAACATTATTCTTCAAAAAAAACAGTGAAAAATGTAAAATGTAAACAAAAACTGGACAAGTAACGGTAAATAGAATATTGTGATGAAGGAAAAGTAAAAACATATGACATTTAGTTGTAGTTTTAGTTTTATTCTCTGATTTATGAGCATGATGGCACGTGGCAAGCCAGTTTGTGAGGAAGTTCGAGCTTTAATTCTAAAAAAAATTTAATTTGGGCAACAGCTATGGTGAAATATCGAAAAGTCTTATGCTTTCTAAGTCTACAGTTCAAAATATAGTGAAAAGCTACAGAAAGAATGGCAATATTCACTGTAATACAGCGAACAGAGGTCGAGTCTCAAAAGTTACTTCGCGTGACAAAAGAAGTTTGTCGAGTATAATAAAGGAAAATCGGCGAAGTACTGTGAGAGATATATCGGCAAAACTGTCTGCAAAAATTGGGAAAACAGTGAAACGAGACAGCAAATGAAAATAATTGAATATGGCTTCTATAAGGTATGATTGCGGTTCCTGCTTAGCATAACAGATAATTTTTTCTGTACAATTAATATATGTTGGTGTTTTTAGGCCAAAGAAAAACCATTGCTCACAGCTTTGCAGATGAAAAAACGATTGCTATGGGCAAGACAAAGGCAGAATTGGGAACAGAGGCGTTGGCATTCTATAATTTTTAGCGATGAATCCAAATTTGATGTGTGTGTCGGTGATGCTCGAAAACGAGTAATACGAAAACGTACGGAGGCATATCACAAAGATTGTCTTAAACGTACAGTCAAGTTTCCAACGAGCACAATGGTGTGGGGATGCATGTCAGCCAAAGGTGTGGGACAACTTTACTTTATAGATGGAACTGTAAATGCAGAAAAATACAAGTGTATCCTTCAAAGTAATCTCCTTCCATCAATACCAAAGCTTTCTGAGTGTGGGGAATATACCTTTCAACAGGATGGTGCATCACCACACACCGCAAAAACAACCAAAAATTGGCTTCAAGAAAATGGAATTGATGTCTTAGATTGGCCGTCATCAAGCCCAGATCTAAGCCCAATAGAAAACTTGTGGGCAATCATCAAAAGAAAGCTGAGGAATGACCCACAGCGTACTCTGTCAGGACTAAAATCAAAAATTCAGGAAATCTGGGATTCCATAACTCCAGAAGAATGCCTAAAATTAGTAAATACCATGCAGAAGAGAATTCAGGGTGTTATTAAAAATAAAGGAGATGTTACTCAGTTTTAATGAATATATAATGTTGCCGTACCAATTAATAATGGTCAAAATATTTCGTGTAGTATGAAAGTTGTTTTATTTAAATTGAGTTTTTTCATTTTGTTGATATGAAACTTGTGCATGTTTTGATATGAAATTAAAGGTAATTCAATGACCTTTTTAAAAAGTATAAATATGTTTGGGCAATCATCGCCTACAAATAAATATGAGTCATTGAAAGTTGCACTGTCGAAAAAAACCTTGCCGTACCAATTAATAGTGGTTAGGGCTCGTACTAGATAACGAGTAGAACGGGAAGTAAAAAATGTAACAGTTAATGTGTATAGCAACAGATAATGTCAAGCGGGCCTGTTTCCGTTTTCAATTACTTGTACTTTTCAAAATTGAATTGATTGCATTTCCGAATTGCATTCCATTTGGTATTTGTCTATCCGAAGATTTTCGTTATTGTTGTTCGCCATCAAAGTTAATTTTGAAGCATTTTCATTCCGAATAGATAATAGCTTAATTTGTGAAACAACTATGTTTTCAGAAGATTTATCGCATGATAGTAAAAGTACGACTAACTCCATAATTCTCCTCAGAAACCAGAATTTTGATTGGGAATAATCTGGCAGAAATCGGAATCGGAAACTGGTCGATAATATATCAACAAAATCGGTCGTTCGTTAGTGCTTCATATCTTACATCTACAATCCACAAGCAATATTATGATAAATAAATAAAAATCTGTTTTTCCATTTAAATGTATAATATAATTCAATGACATTTTACTAAAAAATCGTATTTTTATCATCAATTTAACATTTTTATCTATTTAGACACACATCGCTCTTGACTTTTCGTGTCGAACATTTTCGACTTAAAAACAAAACTTAAGTGACTGCTTAAATTACAAATTAAATTGGTTGGTTATTTAATAAGGCTACGGCATTTATTAATATTTGTAAGATGTATATTTAAAATAGATATAACACTCCACAGCGCGCTCCAACAGGCACACAAGGGACAAAGGTAAAAGGGCTAAAAATTTTATTCTAGATTAAAAATAAAGATGATTATCTTGAAAAGTCTCAAAAAACAAAAAGTAATTTGGTTATCGAAAATTATTGCCGGTTTTTATTTTGCCAAATAAAAACAGAAACCAAAAATACAAAATGTACTAAAAATTTGATAGAAAATGTCTAAATTTTGTCTTGGGCTTGCCAGCAAAATATGTCGGTGTCTGTGTCTGATTCTGTTTCTGGTTGTGTGCTTATCTGCCTGTGTGATGCGGGAGGGGGTGGGCTGCAAGCAATATGTTTGTATTATGTATGGAAATCAGTTGGGTTGGATACAAGGATTACAAGGATTGGGGGTACGAACGAACTGTTTGTGCGTTTCTGTGAATATTTTCTTCATTTTGTCTGCGGCATTGGCGATAGCATTCGGGGAAACTAAATTTGAAATTAGGGCGGTAATGTTTCTGTATTTTGGAGAATCCGCCATTCTTTCACTGATTCCATCGCTTTGCGCTGCGCCGTGAAAATATATATAGACATATATGTATATATCTTTATATTGAGCTTAATATTCAAAATTAAACGAAGCATTGCGTCCGCCGCTAAATTGGAAGAAAGTGCGGAACATTTGGTTGGCATCGAAATCTGCTGTAAAAAAAAATAGGAGATAGGTTAGTGGGGGACCGATTTTGAATTGTTTTTAGAGACTTACTCTGCTCATGCTCCGCAATGTCTTGGCCGCTGTCGTAGCGACTCTTCTTGCGCGTATCTGAGAGTATGGAATAGGCCTCGCCAATTTCCTTGAACTTGAGCTCCTCAACTTTGCGTTCCTCCGCGCTGCTGTTGGCATGTCGGTCAGGATGATGCACCAAAGCCTTCTTGCGATATGCCTTCTTGATCTCATCGTCGGTGGCCTCGCGTGTTACGCCCAGTATTTTGTAGAAGTCCTTTCGTTTCGATTTCTTCAGCTCGAATTTGGCGTCGCGCAGCAGGCGCTTAATCTCCGGTGTCTTCTCGATTTGCAGTGCTGTCTCGTAGTCGGCCACCGCATCCTCGTACTTCTCCAGATCATTGTAGCAGCGTGCTCGCAACAGCAACGCCTTCAGGTATTGCGCATTCAGCTCCAGCACGTTTGTACAATCTGCGACAGCTTCGCGCAGCGCTCCGATGCGCGTGTTGACCAACGCTCGATTGTACAACAGCTTCGAGTTGATATCCTTGTTGAGTTCATCAATTTTCAGGGCATCGGTGTAGATGACATGGGCTTCCCGATAGCGACCCGACTTGAACAACATATTGCCGTTCTCCTTCATCTCCTTCAGCTGCTTGCACTTGCTGCGCATCTGCTTCGATTTGTGATGGTCCGGATCGAGCTGCAGGGCGCGCTCAAAATGTAATATGCCCTTCTCCAGGTTGTCTGTGTAGTAGAGGCAGAGGCCACGCACATAGATCGCATCCGCCGAGGTGCTGTCCAACTTCATGACGCCTACAGCAATGTCCAGAGCTTCTTCGCAACGTTCCAAAAAGGCGAGACATTCGGCCTTTAACAGGCGATACCTGAAATGATTCATCAATCAGTACATTTGTAAGAATAAGGAGAGATATAAAGTCTACTTGGATTAAAGTTCTACTGAAGCCTAACTATTGTAACGATTACACGACTGGCATGTCTCAAAAGGGCTTTTAATTTCTTAAAAAATCGAAACTGTTTGAGATATTTGTTGCTAACTCAGAAATGGGTAGTAAGAAAGAAATTTAGACTATTGAAATATTTATAGACATAGAAACATGTTCCTGTCACTAAGATATGGTACGATCCAAACGGTTTAAGGTCTCTCTCTCTCTCTTTCTTTATCTATTTCTGGGTAGTAAACCAATAGATGATTGATTTATTTTCAGCTTAGTGAACATATCTATTTGTAAGCAGCTCCCTTTTCAAGACCTATAGTCTCTAGTTCCGAATCAGTATCGTTGGGCTTGTGTACTTACCGCAAGCATGCTGGTGCCACTTTGAGCGCACTATCCAGATAGAAGACCACATTCCGATAGGCTTGCGTATCGTAGTTTGTCTGTATCGTGGTCTCTAATTGGCGCAGCTTCTGCACCGCCTGCTGCTCAGAACTCAGTGCCGTACTTTGTGGGTCCAGTTCGGCAACAGTCTTGACCGCCTGCTCGGCGCCAATGATGTCGCCCAACGCTACACAGCACTTGGCCACACGCACATAGGCCTTCTCGAACTTCGGATCCAGCCGGATGGCGTTGCGTGCATCGCTCAGGGCGCTGTTGTAGTTGAGAAGCATCATGTAGCAGGCGGCCCGATTGCCATAGTAAGCGGCCGAGTCTGGGCAAAGGGAAATCGCATCGGTATAGAGTTTGAGGGCACTTTGGTAGTTTTGTGCCTTGTATTGGTCGTTGCCGAGTTTCTTCTTTTCTTCTGCAATGCTGAAAGCACAAGGAAACAAAAAATAAATAAAAACTTGAGGCTGGTCATACACATACGTTTGTCATGCAAAATTCATAGATCGCTTTTAGGCGCGCACAAAAGAATAGCCCCCCACGGAGACAGACTACATTCCCATTACAAGCAAGCGAGCCAGCGAGCGGAGACGAGACAAGAAGGCGAAATGCACGTAATTTGAATTTTTAATTTCATGTCGCTGTCGTTTGATGGCATCGCCCGCCGGCAGTGCACTTTCCTCAAGAAATAGCACAACAAAAAGCAACAGGAAGTAATCCGCTTGCCAAGCTGAAGCGCCCAAACCATTACGATATTGTACAGTGGGTTCGAAAAATCCGGAGGAAAACCTGAGATATTCAGGTGAGATGGGGGACTAAAGGACTATTATTCCTCCTTACGATTAGTCTCCTTAATGCTTTGGCAATGCTTTATGGCATTCAGTGGAAACACTTTGGTGATAAAAATTGTCTTTACTTTGTCTAGAAAGTTTAGGTTAATACAATTAATAAATTGTATAGCTGGCTACAAGAGCTTACTATATTATAGAAGCACGCAAATTACTTCCTCTTGTTGTTCAATATCTTCAAACAAGTTCCGAATTAAATAAGAGGTTAAGTGAAAAATTCATCCTCAAATACATATGTACGTTCTATATGGCACGATTGCTCCCTTTTCTTCACGGTAAGATTTTAATCTTTTAGTTTGTAATGTTATGCTAAAGGGCTAAAAGGCACGTAGAAAATGTCTACAGCAGAGCTAGAATAACCAATTCATTTTGTTTCAAGTTTGTGCTTTAATATTTCCCCGCAAAAGGGCGAAAATGTACCTTTTCAAATATGTTAATATATGAATATATAGAAAATAATCAAATCTACAAACTCTCAAAAAACGCACGTTTAAGTCTAAATCAAATTTTAAATTCGAAAGCAAAACACATTTAAATCAAAACAAATTGAATTGAACCGGGTATAGGGTATACACGTAGGATTAGGATTCGCGCGAGCCTAGCATTCTGCGGGTTACTTTAAATGTTAAAAAAAAGTTATACAGCTTTCTTGGACAGCAGTCCTATAAAAATTTTGGGAACAATTTCTATGCCCTCGTTCTACCGTGCGCCCTTCTTGGCAAGCGCAACAACCTGTCCACTCAAATGGAGCAAGAAATTATGGTAGCTATAACAAAAAAGAAAAAAAAAACATAAGAAAAGTTGAGCACAATGGCCGCCAATAGGCCGAGACAGTAATGCGAGAACAGTTGTTGCAAACCAACCAAACACACCCCCCCTGAAGCACACCCACACCCACCAGACTATATACCCATCAAAAACTGTGAGCCATATTGCACATACGCCCTGTGGTGCCATTTGGAGTTTTGCCAGCGCCGGCTTAAGAAGAGGAACCGATTTAATGCGTTTGCGTTATGCTGTTCACACTGTACGAGTACATAGGACAGAATACATACTCGTACATGGCATTAGTGATTGTTGTTGTCGTCGTTATTTATTTGCCTTTGCCTTGTCGGTTTTGTGGCATATTTACTTGGCACATTAAAATGCATTGAATATTATATTGAGAGTGGTGGTGCCACCCCACACCCACGCCCACGCCCATGCCCTCGCCCACAACCATGCACATGCACATGCACAAGCCACCCATATTGTCAGCATGGCAACGAGAATGAATTCGCGACAAAAGAAAGCTATGGAGGCGGCTCAGTGACTCCAAGTGGTTGATTGCTTGTATTCAGCGGCAATAAATGGAATTATTGAGCCAAATGGCCAATAGAAAAATAATTAATGCTGCGATAATACGTATAAAGTGGAAATATGGAAGTCTGCGTATTAAGGGCAAGTAAAGCAAACTAATGATCAGATGACAAGCAGCCGATTGGCAGGCAGACAGATAGACGACAGACTAACATTTGACGTTGACGTTTTGATGTAAATTACTTTTAAATTTTCATTTCGCTTGCCAACAACAAAAACAACAAGCGCAGCAGCAGTACCAACAAAAACGTTAGCATTTTTTTTCCAAGCGGCAGCAAAACTTTTAATTGCTGCCATAACTTGCAAAAACGCGGCTTGTGCCAAAAAGCATGAAATCGGGGCCAGTCTATAGGTGGAGGGGTAGGGGCGCGGCAGCAGGGTCTGTACTCCAGTCAACAGCAGTTTGCATAACAATTAGAAAAACCCATAAAAGTCAAATTCGCAATGCTTGCTTGATTGGACCGAAGACGACAACGAATATTCCACAGACGACGCCATTTAAACGCCAGCCCGAAAGTAGGCAACAGAAACATGAATTTGATTTACAGTTTCCACAACAATACAATTTAATAATTTCTATGAAGCTAAGCTCCACTCCGTTCCAGTGTCGACGACATTCTTCAGGGGAAACTGCAAAGCTATTGTCGTTTAAAAATATTGCATTAGATCTAGCTATCTATCTCAGGGTAATTGGTTTCTAAGAAGCTAAGCTCCAATTCTTAGCAGTGCCAAAGACATTCTTCAGGTACTGAAAAGCTATTGTCATTTAAAAGTATTGGACTAATTGGATTTAATTATTTACTTTTTGGTTATTGTATTATAATACGAATCTGTTATTTTCGTAAACAAAAATACATAAAACTTTGTTCCTATGACTACTATATGGTAAGTATGGATTATTGTTGAATTATCTATGCAATACAATTGTTTGACATAATAATGACACACACACTTCTGTGGATAAAGCCATCTTCTACCTTCCAGTAAGGCTATAACCCCCATTCGCCAACACTTCCCTTTAATTGCCAATTAAAAATTGCAGGACTGGCAGCGCCATTGGAAAGCAGGACGTAAGGTAGGTGGTGAAAAATTTAATTTAATTTGTATGTTTTTCTTTGCTTTTTAAGTGATTTTTCCTCTTCGTTTTCTTTGAAGTAAAAAGTGGAACGCACAATCTAAAAAAATGTAGAAACTAAATGTGCAATTTATTTACAGGCAAGTGCATTAAACCGCAACCGAAAATGCACGCAATGCCTATTTAAATTACCAGCGAGCCAGAAAGCAAGCCACACAAACCCATCTGGCAATGGGCAGCTTCTACCTTCCACTCCCTCCTCTTCCTCCGCGACCGCCTCCTACAGCGCCATGGGTACGAGTTGGAGTAGTCAGCCTGCTAGATAAATAAAGTGAAAACTCTACTAAATATGCACGAACCAACACATGCAACACACACCTGCGCGCCAACCAAAACGCTGCTGGGACAGACAGACAGACAGACAGACAACAGGCAGCGCCGAAAAACGAATGGCTGGCAGGAAAGGAAATGAATGTGCGCGATGGAGAGGGGGGGTTTGGGGCAATTCAGGAGGCGGTGGAAACTACTGTGTGGAGCAGGTCATCACACCAAAGTTCAATGCGCGATAAGCGACGAGTTGAAGTCAAACGTTGCACGTTGAGAAGCGCGCATGAATAAGTAATATCGACAGGTAGAGACAGGTGGGGCGGCCATGACGGGGCACTGTGGCAAGAGTGAGAGGAGGTGCATTGTGAGGAGGCGGGCGGCAATGTGGGAGGCAAGCAGAAAATGCATCTGCTGATGAGAGTTCTGTTGCAAGTGCCCCGCTGGCTTATTTTTGTTGTTGGTGTTGCTTGCTGTATTTGGCATGTAATGCCAACGATGTGAAGATTTATGCAGAATACTGTCAACTGTCGCAGTAGTTATCAGATGCAAGTTATGCCGACAGGACATGGAAACCATATCTTGGTGGCTGAGGACACACAGACACAAACTCTTCCTATACACAGCTTTAACTGCGACGATAAAGTTTTATTTGAAAGGGAAATGTGAAATGTTTAAACTTCAACTAGAACTTGAATTCTAATGTTAATGCAAAGAAGAAGGATAGAGAGTAGAATAGAGGGTGGTAGGGCAGAGACAATGCTGAATACAAATACTCGAATAATTTTATATATTTTCTTCAATCTGAGCAATTCTTAAGATATGCTTAATCTAATCTGCTTCCATGGAACATACATATATATTCATACAACAAGTTATCTGTTGCACTGTTCATAAACAAGGGTCAAATTTGCAAGTTCTTTGAAGATCTGGGGTCTGGCTTCCGTGCTGTCTAGACGATTGACCAACTTCATTAATAGATTGGTCTTAAGAATATAAAACTAATTATCATAATGGATCTCTCCGTATTGATATGGCGACTGGAAAGCGCACAAATAAAAGGAAATCCATAATGATACTATGGATGAGGTTCTGGATTACAACTTTCTCGAGTGATGCTTCTTTAAAGAAAATATTCATTTTTAGAGAACTTTCTCACTCTTTCCTCCAGAACAATTTGCAGAATTGTTAGAACAGTGGACTGGAAAACCTCGTACCTCTAGATATCTCTTCACTCTAATTATTATTATTTGTGTTAACATTTTAGCCAATGTTTATCAAAAAACAAATTCTTATTAGTCTTTACATGGCTGCTTTAAACATCTGTTTAAACAAGGAAATAAGTTAAAACAATTAAATGATTGGCGTATAAATTAGTGTTTTTAATTTATTACTGGAACTACAAAGTTTTCTTTTAAACATCGTTTTAAAAAAGGCATAAAGTATTTTTAGTTTTACAATAAAACTTTCCATGGGTCCATCATTATTATTTTTCCAAACACTGTGATCTTTTTTTTAAATATGAAACCATTTTAAAATCTTTGCATAGCTTCAAGTAAGACCAGTTCTTAAAATGTGGTTACAAGAAAAAGATGTCCTGAAAACAAACTTAAGAACCGCTGTTGTATAGTATTTTATGAATAATTAGAGATATTTTCCACGATTTTGTTTTTCAACTCTTGCTTTAATAACTATTAAAGATCTTTTTTATGTACGTGTATTTAATATAAAGAAATCGTGTACTTGCTTATATTTTGAACTGTTGCATTTGTTTAAAAAATAAACTGACTGTGTTTAGTTCATAAAAATGGGAAAAGAGTTTTCCAGTTTAATTTAAATTAAACCTTTTATGCAGAGTGCAAACACTTTTGTACTTCACGTCACATGAAATGGCTTCGGACAGTAAAGAAAACTGTCTGTCAGGAAATGAAAAATAGAAATGCTTAAGAATTCCACTCACCGCGGTAGGAATGTGAACTCCTCTGAACTCATGTACAGGGTAGTGAGCATGAAGTAATTATTTGGATGCAATATCTACGATTGTTTGTCATACAAAATGCTAATAAAGCACCATAGAAATATAAAAAAGGAAACTACAACCACACAAATCACTTTCACGTAAAATTCTATAGTTATGTATACAAAAGATATATTTGCAATATCTATTTTATTTATTTCACTATTTCGCTGCCGCAAAGTCCGCAAAATATAAAGAATTCTGGCTGTTATAAAAGGTTGAATTGTGAACACTTTTTCTGGTGGTCGTGTCTGAAGTTTGTTGCGTTCCGTAGAAGGCAGCAGAAGCGACTGATGTTGATGCTGCTGGCGATGATTTCAATGCTGCGGCACGTAGTCGTTGCAGCGAAGTTGCAACAACAGTCATACTAGCTGCCGGGTGGTTGCTTTTCAAACGCACTGTGCACTGCCTCTCTATGGCCACAGAGAGAGCGAGAAAGAGAGCGCAATGAGAGAGAACGGAGGGAGCGAGAGAAAATGTGCAAAAGTGCATGGCAAATAGCGAAGCGCGCACAAATGCAGTGAGAGACAGCAACAAAAACAACAAAGGCTTGCGGTCGCAGGTGGTGCTGGTGCTCATTGAACACCCAGGAAACGGTGGCTATTCAGTGGGCAGTGTGGCGAGGGGAGAGGAGGGGAGGGGAGGGGAGGGACGACATGGACGGAGGACGGTTGAATATTGCAGGCAGAGAAGCGCTAACGAGACGCAACGACACCCAACAACGAAACCAACGCCATTTGTTGGTCAATAAAAAGCGCTCGGGCGCAACACGCTTAAGGAGGAGCAGCAAGCAGCCAGAAGTGGTGGCGAAGAACGGACATGACCTGCCACAAAATAAAATTGCTTGCGCTGGCACGCCGCTTACTCATACACACACACACACACACACACACACACACACACATACACGCACAGTAGGTCAAATGTGTGCTGCGTATGGCAGCACACAAAACACCGGAAACTCCATGCAGACATAATGGCGGCGCCCTGTAGTCGTTGAGTCTGGTCGTCCAAAGCCGATGCGGCATTATTTGGCTTAAGTGAAAACTTTCAATAATCGTGCGACATTATGTGTGTGTGTGTGTGCGTGTGTGTGTGTGAGTGAGTGTTTGGGGATTACTTGGAACGTGCCACATATGGCAAGTTAATGACCGCACACGCATCGCTCAGAGCCTCTATGCCAATTTTCTGGTGAGTTGTGGCACAACTTGAGCCTAGCGGATTAACCATTTATATAGAACGTGGTTGAGTTCACACTCTGCCTGCGAAAGGTCTTTAAAGTGTCTTCTCGTATGTTGTGCAAATAATTGAGCACAATATTAAATATATCATTGATTTCAATTGAACAATAGTCTCATCAGCCCCAACCATTAATTACAAGCACCAGTGCACTATACACTAGAGAAAAATTATGCTTCTTGAAGACATTCGAAAACGAGAAAGAAATCTTTACTGCACATTCGAAAGGCTTTGGTGTTTTCGAATGTATTTAGAACGATATCGAACAATAAATAAGTGATCGATTGTTTCAGTAAAAATATAAAAATTATTAGATCAGAAGAAAATGTAGAACTATTGTTGAGGAAAAGTGAAAGAAATTGAAAAGTTTTCGAATGGGTTGTTACACAAGACTAGAATTTCTACGCGATTGTCTGTTAAACGAGCACAGACATGTCGGGATATAGTTGATAGCACCTTGACAATGGTGGAGCAATGGTTATGCAGGAAGTTAATGTAAATGGTATATAGCTTCAAGGCAGACGAATATAAATAAGTTAGTGTTTTGTTCAATTTAGGTTTAGTTTCTAATCTTGTATAATAATGCCATGAGAAGATTTTTCTAAGAAAATAAAACGCACAGACATAAAGAATAGCACAACTAGAATAGAAAGAACTTAAAAATCGAAATCTGAAGTTTTAAGTCAAAGTGTTGTTCATTCAAATTCAATGAACTACCTTGAATCATAAGTTTTATCGAATAGTTATTTTTTAGATGTTGATAGTACAGCTTTTTAATGATCTAAGATTTAGTTTCTAAATGCATAAAAAAAGTCTATATCTATATCTATCACCCAATAAGATAATTTCTATTATGAGCTGGCAACGCTCTTCGATTCATAAAGTGTACAAATAATTTGGATTTATTTTGTCTGCGTTTGCCAAACATAGAGACTTATTTGGCAATCTATGGGTTTTACGACGGTTATTGTCAGAACTGCTGCGCATTTTCGGGCCTCGACGAATCCGTCAAGAACAAAACCGAAAGAACTCCAGAATGACTACTTGAAGTTGGTTGCGATAGCTTTAGAGATTTTTTATTTTTTGCAATTTTCTCAAAAATAAAATTAATTAATCTGTAACTGAAAAAGCGATTCTTCAAAAACAAGTCGACATTTAGCAAAATTGTTTAACATCGCATAGCGTGTATGTTTATCGAAAGGTTACAATATTATTTATTCACTTATATGTACATAAGTGTATCCCATTTTGTGAGACCTGTCACGATTTATTCTAGTCCCCAAACAAAGTGTGTTACATTTCAATATACTACAAATAATGGATTGTACAAGTATATAGCAGTCAGGGAGTTTTGTCAGTGCAGTTATCATCGTCATTCTAATATGCCATGCACAATTCATGTTCTATTGACACTTGCTTCAAATTGAATTTATGGAACCCAGCTTAGACGGGTCGTTGGACGTTCGCTTCGATTCTCCGTCCATCCGTCCGTCGTTGTCTGTTGCTGGCAGCTAGTTGACAATGTTTATAGATGCATGTGTGTGCTATTTATGTATGGGAGTACACATAACAATAAAAATGCGCTCTACAAATTTATGGCTACATGCTCTACATGTGCACATAACACGTGCTGAACTTTGCCATCATTGGGAGGGGGTGGTGAGGGGTTAAAATAGTCGTTGAGTTGGGCGCTCTATAAAGTCATTTGCTAGACTTGTGCATGGACTGGCATAATAAGGACGCAATATGCAGAAGAGCAGCAAAGTTAAAAGTGGAATTTTATGCGACATGGGGGGCGGGGAATGTGAAAAATGTTTCCAGATTATCATTTACCATATATTTCAATAGAAGGTTTTTATTTGTGAGCTTTTGAATCTTCGCAGACCTACAAGTAGATACAGATGCATTGCAAACATTGCATTACGTATTTGTTTTAAGTGCAGTTTGTACCAAATCGTACAATTTTGAATATAACGTACTATCTTGGACCACTTATAAACAAGTTTATTAAGCAATATGTCAGATACGGTACAAGCGTCAGTCAACAGAAATATCAAATTAAGTTTTAGGATCACTTTTTATCAGACTGCTCTAAAAATCATTCGTTAAGAGTACTGATGAAATGAATAGATAAATTCGTCTGTTCGTACGTCCGTCCGTATGAACACCGATTACTTTTCAATCGCAGTAGCTAGGGACACCAAGCTTGGTATGAAATTTGTTGTTTTAGAAACCATACCTCCTCAACTAAGTATAGATTGTCGTAAAGATCCCCGTTACTAGAGAGACTTTGTTTCCTTATGGAGACATGGTAAGCAAATATTGTAATTTTAAGTGCCCTAGTAAATGACGCCATAGTCTGGAGTATCAATCATCGAAATCGGTACTCTATATCAAACAATCTTAGTACGACTACTATACTCAGATGTTTCTTTGAAATTGGTTGACATTCATAGCCTAAACTTCCCTTAGAGTTTACATACCTCGATTAATTTTGAGAATTGTGGAGGCTGCAGAGGGTAGTTGGGAAGTGCATTACACACAGGAGAAAAATATAAACTTATCCTTTCTCGAACGTACGTTCCTTTGGGAGTATGTTGCATATTATTCTCTCCAGGAGAGAGAGGGTGATGCATTTGATGGCAAGTCTATACTCGCCCATCATTGTCCGAATTTGAACAAGAGAGAACGCTACAGTCGAGCAAGCCCGACAGTGTAATACCCTGTACCCAGGTAAACTTCCGTCACTGAGTTATATGCGCCCATAGCAGCAGCAAAAAGAGGAAGAAGAAGAGCGAACTTGTTGCTGCAGTTTGGAGAGGTTGTACTGGCGAGAATTTGTTTCGCTAATAACTTTTCTTAGAATTGACCGAATTGAATAAAATTTGAACAACAGTAGACAATTATATATAAATTATGTGTGCAAAGTTTGATTTAGGTAGCATTTGAAATGTGGACGCTATTGATGAAATTCTGCAGCGGGGGAAGGGGGGGAAAATTCCAAAAAAATAAAATAAACTCGTCCTTTCTCGGACCTAGGAGAATCTGGATGCCAACTTTGGTTATTCTAGCTTTTATAGTTTCTGAGATCCTCGCGTTCATCCAGACGGACAGACGGACGGACAGACGGACGGACGGACAGACGGACGGACGGACGGACATGTCTAGATCGATTTCTCTCGTCATGCTGATTCAGAATATATATACTTTATGGGGTCGGAGATGCTTCCTTCTGTATGTTACATACTTTGCACAAACCTAATATACCCTTTTTACCCTACGGGTACAGGGTATAAAAATGACTTTTGATTAGACGCACAAACAATAAAAGGTGGCACACATGGAAAGTTTCTAGACATGCGCACATATTATACGGCTTTTAAAATTTCGGCATTCTTTTGGTTTTCAGACAGCACTTCCACTCACTTGGAATTGCAATTACTTACGAGTATGTATGGACTTATGAATATGTTGTCCGATACAAAAATGTCTCGTTTAACTGCCACCGTATTTTATGCTGCAATTCGGCCCGCATATCTGCTCCCCCCCTCCTCCCTCTGACTCATTTGTTAGCATGGCGTGCTGTTGAGCAACTGCAATAAAATGCATACAAATTTAACGCAACGGCAATTTAAAATGCAATCTGCACACGCCCACAATGAAGGCGACGTCGACAACTGCAATAACAACAACAATGGCCGCATACACACGTATGTTTGTATGTATGTGCATAGCTGCCATATAACTATGGAAACCCCTGCCCGCGAGCATTGAAAACATTTATGCCGGGTAATAAAAAGGCACACCCGAAAAATAAAAAATAAAAACAATAACATAAAAGTTATAGTGCGGTGGCAGCGACAGTCAACGACAGTTTTCTACATGTGGACCACACATACTTGTACAATAAATAATGTTGGACACGAAATTTGTTGCCTTTGCTGCAATATATGTACACACATATATATACTATATACAAACTCATATATATGTAGTTGTTGTTTTTGGCACACACTATATGGCTGGAACGACTGCTGCTGTCGCCCCAAAACTTGGGCTATGTGCGGTTCTGAAACGGCACGCAAAGATGTCGACAAGAGTCCAAATGTTGGCCAACATAAGGAATGTGCATAATATTTGTGCAGTTGGCAGCCAGCTGGGCCTTCTGGGCAAAGCTTATGGCCTATGTTTGGTGGCATTTGGTCAACAGGCGTGCGGTGGAGAGGAGAATGGCCGGCGCCGTCAACGTCACATTTTAAACGGATGCGCAAAGGCTTTGAATGATCGATCGACTAATCAAATCAATCGATTGGCTCGTTGGCGCGTTGTCTGCTTTTTAGTTTCTTCTGTCCGTCTATCTGTCTGTCTGCGTTCATTGCACTTTGTTGCTCCTCTCGGACGCTTAAATGAGTTAGGAAAAGCGTGTGAAGGGCATGCGATGAGCGTCGACGTGTGGGCTTGTCCGCATCAGACAAATGATTCAGACGGCAGTGGCGTGTGGGCTTCGGAATATACCCAGCTACTATTTGTTTAATGATTTGCACAAATCGGCTTACGCAATTCTGATTTATCGCACTCGACATCTATAAATCATGAGCATGTATTACCAAAATAAACGCTTTGAAAATGCTTAGAAAACTAAGTGAAGCTATGTCTAGAAAAAGATTTTAACAAAACTAATCTCTTTATTTTAGAGGCCAAACAATAGTTAATAAATCAATGAATCATTATATATATTTATATTTGCAGATTAATATATACAAACATATTTGCATTAAAATACTAACCCACCAATCCGTTAAATACCAACTCTTCAACTCTTCTTCATCAAATTAACAAATTAAGTGTACATAATTCTACGAAAAAATGGGCTAACACATGTGCCCATTAAACGGAATAATCCATTAGTTTGTCAATGCATATGTACAAGTAGTTCAATATACCAATCTATGAAGTAAGTATAAATGTTTATCAATATATTTGGCTAAAAATCAATGCATCAATTTGTTTATACATTAAAATATATATCAGCTTATCAATACATTCATATATCAATAGATCAACTTCATAAGTTCATTTATATTATATCAACACAGCAGTATTACTATATTATCAAAAATATGTAAGTAAAAGATGAGGCAGTGAACTAGAAAAACAATACAACAATTAAATCTATTATCCCATATATAGTATATAATTAAATATTATTTTGCAAGGCGCATATTGATATATCAATACTCTAATCCACAATATAAGATATACAAGTATATCATTAAATCGAACTAAATTTGATCAATCGTCGTCATTCTACGTATACCAGGTAAATTAAAGGGAACTGAAGAAAGAGAAATTAGATGTTGAGGATAGAAATTAAGTGTAGATCTTAAGTAACAAAAATTTCTATAAAAAAATCTGATTATTTTTTAATTCAACCTTTTAAGGTCTTATTATGTAAGGCCTTTACACAGGTACTGCATAATTACAATTGAAACATCAAAAAATTCAAATATTTATTCACATATCAATTAAAACAAAAAGATATTATTAAAATTCCAAATGCGTCTTTTAAGAGACTGACATCCTCATATACTTAGTATATTCAATTAAAATATATGATTTATTAGTTGCAAATGATTAAAAACTGATAAAGAGAGCTTTAAGAAATTATACAAAACTTTTTGCCCATTACTTCGTTTATCAGGAAATAGCACTGGAACCGAAACTAACGGTTCAAATAATGGAAGCGATACTGAATGCCAATTTAAAAAATTTTATTTGCCATTAGAGGCGAAAATTTGAAATATTCACCAAAGTTGGTCGCTGTGGCTACATTACACAACGTTACAACATGAATGGAAACTGATTTGGAAACGAATAAAATAAATATCGGAACCTACAATTATGGATTTGTACATTTTTTAATAGCAAGCCGATAGCTTAATGTTCAAATTGATTTCGGACCTACTCGATATCGAAACTGGTATCACCGAAGTCAATTATATTTACTAGTTATGATCCTTTTCGAATTAAAAAAAAAAGACTGATAAAATCGGATAACTTTTTAGGGAAGTGTAGAATATAGGCCGGTGTTAAGTGATTCGGTTCTAAATTCAACTGATACTATAAATATTTAAATTAAATCAAAATGCATCACAGTTAGTGATGGTCGAACTGTAATAAAAAATGTTTATCAATGCACTTTTAGTCGCTGTCGTTATAAGTACATATGTATATGTATACAGAGAATATACAATCTTACATATATACATATGTATGTGCATACTTGCACGCCTTGATCCACAAATAGTCCGGGTGTGTGCATGTGTGTGTGTGTGTGTGTGTTATATAAGGGCGGTCAAGCCAATGTCCACATGAACGAGCAAATGGCGGTCAGAAGCTTGTCGCCCGGTTCGATCACCTGTTCGTAGTCCGTCGCAGCGATATCAGAAAGTGCTGCGGTTTTCATTTGTTGCCAGCCCCTCTCTTTTATGTTGAATTCCCTTCCCCTACCCCTTTATATACACAAGTACATTTATATAAATACATTGGCATGTCTGTATATATGTAATCTGTATGTAATATGTATGTATGTATGCATGGGCAACGAAAAGTCAGACAGCACTCGTTCCCATTTGCTTTTAAAATTAAATAAAAAAAAAAAATAAGAATAGCAGATAAAACGAAACTTACTACAACATTTTCGGCACAGTGCGTAGAGTCTTTTGGGTATACGAGTACTTTCGATTCTCTCTTGATTTTGTTTGAGCGTTGCTTTTAATTTAAAGGGAGGTATCACTGTTTAATTTGCACTTGATTTCCACCGTTTCGCAGCTTCTTAGTTTGACACACTTTTGAGCAATTATATTTATATAGTATTATATATACATACATATATACCTTTTTTTACTGATGCAATCAATGCAATCAACGAAACATTTGAATTTAATTTTTCAGTTTAAGGCAAAAATCTCAAAGCGATCTGAGTTCTAAATGAAAGTTAACTTTGTTTGCGGACCATGTGGGTTTTCATTTTATGGCCAACAACAACAAACACAGCAAGATAATCACCAATGGCTTGGGATTTGAATATATATTTTCTTTTTTTTATTATTTATATATACACCGCACATGTATGTATGTATGTATGTATACGGCTTTCGAGTTTGATTACAAGTAAATGTGCCAACCAATACATACGTAAGCCACATACATATGTAAGTATACACTACATATTCAGAAACGTCGAACCAACGAACCGATCACAAGTTGCAGCTGTTGTTGTATTTGTTGTAGCTGTTCTTTTTGTTTGTTGGCGTTGTCTGGCCCCGATCGCGACGACGACAACGACGTTGTGGCGGCAACAACTGACAACGCACTGCCAGCAAAATGCAGTGGCGAGCCATTTGGTAGTCGCCGATGTCGAAGCCGCCGTCGCCGATGCAATTCAGGAATGGCGGTCGACGACAGCGGCAGCGTCGCTGCCAACGCCGACCGAGCAGTCGATGCAAGCAGAGCAGAGAATTTTTCATTTGTGCCGAGTCTTCATTAACAGCCTTACGCACTTTTTATAGCTTGCGGTGGCACCAGCATGAGGCGCTGGAATTTGTACAAAACCAACTCATCTCTGCCTTGTTTATTTAAACAATTACTTTCCCATATACTTGTATTTCATTTATTGCTACTCTTCACATTTTCACTTCCCGATTTGATGAGAAACAAAAAATAATAAAATGAAAATGGATGTGTGGGCGTGAACCTGACATGCCTTTATATCGCTCCTCTGTCTGTCTGAGACACATGAGAATTATTTATAAGACCAAAATGTGCATATGGTTGAGATGTGAAAAGAAGCGACCAGGAAGAAAGTTGTTTCAATTGTTCCAAGGTTCGTTGAGATGTGGTCAGAAAACTGGAAAAGTAACTAAGTAGTGTAACTTAACTTAACCTTTTTAAAGCGTAACCAAAATAATTTCATTTTGTTTTTTAGAATTTAAAAATATTTGCTGCGCCATTTTTAGGAAATCATTGTCGAATCAAATTTTTGACATGTTTTTCAATTTTTGATTTCTTTTCCTTTATATTATAAAGTGTTTTCATTTATTTTACAGTCATTAATTACTGAAAGATTTTAATAACAACTTATTTTTCACGTTAATACAGGCACATTGACTAAAACTTTCTATGTGAGCTCTCCTAATCTTTAGGCAACACAAGTTTCTTCTATTTCTGTTTTATATGTTCCTACCTTTCTCCAACACAGAATTTCTGTAATACTGTTTACAATTCCAGATCTACTTAAACTAGGCCTTATACATCTATATGTAATCAAGTTAGGATAAAACCTAAGAAGACTTATTTTCGCAACAATTTAGCCCCAGTAGCATAAAGTATTAACGCAGCAAGGGTTCTTCTGTTTTTTATCAAATGTATTACAATTTATTTATTATTATTATTTATTTTTGAACGAATGCCTTAATTGTTGGTATTTTATAAAATTGTCGCTCTTTTTAACAAGGAAGGAGTCAATAAATTGAAGCAAACTTTTGACATAATTCTGATTTAAAGTTTGATCCAGTTATTATACCTACCGTAATTTGAATTAAATTATATTAGGGTTTAATAGTTTTGAAATCCAATTAACTTAAATTAACTGAGCTGATTATTTAAAAACAAATTTTTTTCGAAACAAAAATTCTATCGTTTCAACGTACGGAATTTCTTCAAAATACTGTTTCGTCAGAGAGCTATAAAGTTGAACCAATAAAAAAATGAAGCATATAACTGCGTTTAGAGGTTTTTACTGGCTCCATACAAAAGTGGATGAGGTAGAGCACAGGTCGGGCAGGTCAGTTTTCCAGTTAAAGCTTAACATATGTTTAAAATGGGCTTTTGCTTAATTCGCCAAATATTCGACGGAGCTATTCGCTTTTCACGCGAGCTATAAATGGTTGCCTACTTTACAAGTATCTCACAAGCCAGCCATCAACCACACCACAGCTCAATTTGTAAGCAAACAGACTAATCAAAAACCACAACTAAGTCAAGTACGAATGCATGATGTATGCGAAAATGGAAACCACACAGAGTAGCAAGTGAAAGTACCCACAAGCAATTAAAGCCACCATCAACAATAACAAAGGAAACAAAAACTTGCAATCAGAAACAACTGAAATAATTCACACATACTCGAACTATGCATGTTTATATATAGATATGTGTATTATAAAAAGGAGGAGCGGTAATCAAGCGCTGCCAAGTGAAATTGGCGCAGTAATTGAACAAATGCCTCAAATTACCAGCCACAATAATAATGTAATATAGTAAAAACAAAGCGATCGAACAAACACAATCGCCGCAAAACTGTAAATGCCGCAAAGTGCCTTGCAACTCAATTTTTACAATTTACAAGCTGCCGACAAGTGCGCCCCGAGCGATTGAAATGAAAACCAAGTTGAAAGCGGCGGCAACGCCTCGCCAATTGGCGGCCCCTGCCCCTGCCCCTCAGCTACACTCACACTCCGACCCTGCCACATTCGCCATAAATATGCAGACGAGCTGAAACCGACAAGCTACAAAAAAACAAACAAACAAACTAACTTGTTTCTCACTCTTCACGTTGAAGAAAGTGCAGACAACATTCATCTCCATGTCGTCTGAGATTGAGGCTCGTTTTGCAACATCAACAACACCAACAACAACCTGTCCGCGCCGCAAAGAAGCAGCTGCGACGAGACGAGCAAAAATAGCCGTACAAGCCAAAGATTTTCAGTGTCAGATAAGAGACGACACTAATAGCTGACGGCTGCTTAAGCTTTTGATACCCAGGCCGAGATATAAACAGTATACTTGTATATATAGTATGTATGTATACTCATTTAAAGAGCTGCAAAAACAAGTTGCAACTCAAGTCGTTGCACTAGCCTTTCAACAAGCTTGAATTATGGCCATGATATGATATGCATATGAAGTGAGTGAAGTAACTTTTCTATTCCGGGTTGGGAAAACGAACCAGAAGATGAGGTTGTACCCCATGCTTAATACAAAAGGAGGCAGCATTCTTTTCCACTCTGATTCACTCAATCAAGATGTGCTTAAGCACGAGGAAACGTGTAGAACTATGGCATTGAGAGCTCTTCTTACATACGTATAAGTACTGTGTTCACTCTATCGATAGATTATTATAGAAATGAACGTGAACACATTAGGACAACTATATAGATTCAATGAGTTGCGCAAATTCTTTAATAGTTTACACTATTCAGTGTTTTGGACTGATTTTCCCACGATTTCAACGAATTGTTGAAACTTCATCTGAAAAAATGGCCTGAAAATTATGGCAGTCCAACACACCACACTAATATTAATTATATTTTTTAAAACCTACTATATTCATCAAAAAAAAAAAAAAAAACTTTATGAAAGCTTGTCAAAAACATTTTCTTTACGTATTTTTTCAATAAAACCCAACAAATAACCTCATTATGCATTTCATTTATGGGTTTCAGTTCCATTAGTATTATGTATCGAAATTATACCGAAAACACCGTGACAATATATTTTTAACCACAACCATGGCTAACACTAAGCCTTATCCTACTTGGAACGTTAATCATGTTTTAAAAATACGTATGGTTATGATATTACTTTTGGAATTAATTTGTTTTATATTTATTTTATTTTAAAAAATCTAAAATTTTTCTGTCAATACAGATTACAATATTATTATATTATAATATTGCGTTATAATTTTAATAAAATAATGTCTATTAACACGGTGAACATTGTTTTTGGCATTTAAGCAGCTATGGCCCGATTCACAGTCAAATGTAGTCAGAGACATAATATGTAGATCTAATAAACTAAGAACTAATAAGAAGAGGAGAAAGCAAATTAGATTAAGGAGCACAACGAAAAAAACAAAACAAAAATCTCTAATTTGTTTGTCTGTCCGCAAGCTATGCTCACACTCAAATAAACGATTTAAACGAATTGTTAATTTTTTCAGAATCTAGTCTGTTGTAAAAATTGCTATAGTCTTGAAATGTATTGAAATGTACTTAAATTTCCGTTGTGTTTTTCGATCGTTTTTAGTTATCAAACCGACTAAAGTTCAAGGGTTTTCCAGCTGAACATATTTCCACAACATTTGGCATTGAAATGTGAGGCCTGCTAAGCCATAATAACACGCTATCTGTATTATCATCAGTGGAGCACTCACTCGTACTCGTACTCGATCTTGAACCTTGACTTTAAAGTTTGAACATGCCTTTGCCATTTTGGGTCAACTCAGCGTCCGAATAAGCTCGAAATGAGTTCCATTAAACAATCATTTTTAATAAATAATTTTGCCACCAAATTGCAAACACGCGCACACCGTCTGTGCTGAATTACGTAAGTTAAACAATTTCAATTTAACTCTGAACAAAAAAGAACGAAAAACCCACGACATCCGCCAGCAAAAATTGAAAGCTGCTCAAGAAGCGCTATGTAAGAATTGGCGGGGTCTGGGGAACCAAGTCTAAGCCCGAGGCGAAGCAACCAAGTGGGCGCTCGCTGCCAACGCCAACAACGAATCGAAACAATAACCAGCACAGCACACAACCTTCTAATGGCGCACAACTAAGTAGCAACAATAATAATAATTGCAAAACAAGCTAACAACAACGGCTTGAATCGATAATCTAATTGACCCACTTTGTCGACGACAACTACTCGCTGGAGCTTCAAGTTTCGGAGCCCGAAAACAAAACGCAGAGAATGGCAAAGCTAATTGCAGAAGAAGGAGCCAGAGAAGTATTGCTGGCAGCTCTGACTGACAATAAAAAACACAACAATTTTAATAACAACAAAGCGGAGTGTCTGGACGCAGTTGGGTAAAAAATATTTGGGTTAAGCGGACACGCGTGTGATTTGCAGAATTGGGGTCGGCGGTTCTGTTTATTGTTTCTGAATACATACAGCAAAGTTTAGAAAGCAGCTTTCAATTGGTTCAGTGCTACTCAAACTGTATTCGGCCTTGCCGCTTGCAGCCATAAATCAAGCACCTTGGATCGTGTAGTGAGGCCCAGTTGACTGGTTAGACAGGTCAGCTTTGGGCCATTGGTAGAGCTGAGTTGAGGGGCACTCGTGCCCAAAAGTTTGCCAAATGGCTAATTGGAGTTTTGTGCTCCATTTAGGTTGACGGCAGCTGAATGACCTGGAGGCCTTTGCCTTGTCAATTAAATGGCATTTAAGCAAATAGAATAGACAGACATTGAGCGTAAGTTGGCCAACAATAATATTTTGAGCCATCAATAAACTGGGGCAATGTTGGGGAAAAGTAAGACAGTCGAAATATGGGAGACTATTTCGAGTACCATTTCTTTCGATCATCTGACCATTTCAATTACCTACTTAATGAACTTCATATTTCAAAAACACATGCAACTACTAATAGAGCGTACAATATAGACAGCGTCAGAATATATATAAAATCTGCCAACACCAATAATTCACATTAGTTTAAGAAAGAGTTTTAAAATATATGTATGAAGGAGGAACGAAAGAAAGCGACTTACTAAGTATTTTAGGGTTATATTTAGACCAAACGATATATCAAGCATAAGCTATAAAAAATGCACAATCGAGAAATATAACTGAATAACTGTAGCTATAATATGCACAAATAGGTCAGCATAAAACTGAAGTTATTTTGGGGCTATCAGTGGAATATTTAAGACAAGAAACCATTTTGGTATCTGATTGCGATACCATCGTTGTATTACTCTCTGAACTGATTGCCAGCCATTAGTTAGATAGCATTACCTCGTCGACTTACAAAACCCTCCCACTTAGGTTGAGCGTTTGGCAACTGTCTAAGCCGATTGAAACATTATAGCGACAACTAAGTTTCCAACCAAACGAGTTTCCTTTTTCAACTTAACGACTACTCATCACCACCGTCATCAGCAACAGCATCATCTCAATCGTCATCTTGTAGAGAGGAGGTAATAACTTTTATAATTTCTGACTGACACGCGCTCGTCTGCTGTATAACAATAAAACTAAACCTGCTGAGCATTATACTATATATATATTACGAGTATAATTCATACAAATACAACAAAGCTGGTTTCTACTTGCTTGGCTGACTGGCTGGCTGGCTGATGATGACTCAGGCGAGTCGAATCGAGTCGATGGCATGGGCCATCAGTGAAATTTCTTTTGAATTGGCCTAAACAAAAAGTCGTTTCGCCAATCTTTGAGTCAACACTCACATATACACACATAGTATGAATGTATAGACTACCTATAATAGTTTGTAAATTGAAATTATCTAATTGAGGCAACACGTCAGCGAAAAGTCAAGTTCGTGCCGCTTGGGGTTCGTTCACATTTTGTGCAAATTTTTTTCGACACTTGTGTCGCGTGTAGGCTGCGGCAAGCACCTTGTTTGCATTTTGTTTTTGTTGCTGAATAAACCTAATAAAAACAATGAACCATTTGAATGCGACTTTTTAGTGCAGAAAGTCATTAACATGACCAACCATTTGTTATTGTTTATCATTCAAATGGGATTTGGAGTGTGACGGACCGCGGTCTCGTTTAAGAAGTTCGCTGACATTTGCCAGCTTATGGAGGTTTCCTAATTAAAGGTCAACATTTATAGGCATGTAGGTAGAGGATCGGGTTTAGGAAGCCATTTTTACTGTACATATATTACACAAATATTCGATTCTGCAAGGTTTTTGCCGATGGAAAAACAAAGGAAAGCTTCAAGTTAATGACTGGCAGGATTGATACTCTAAAGACCTCACTGCTTACGATGTACATGTGACTTCTTAACTGGACGATCGGATGGTGAATGACCAGAAAAGGTGACCGGATCCATGGGATCCAGGCAGTACCGAGGATGCTGTTGGCAAAACTACATACCTGTATGTATGTAAGGGCAGTAGAACCCTCAGGGCACGTTAATAATAGAATATAATATTTAATTGAAACAAAATTCAAATCACTCTTAGGCCACCAACTATATTTTGTACAAAGCATGTAGAATTTTCTCAAAAATGAATAATTTGTCTAATAAAAACAACTAACAGTGTTTGGTTTTCATTTCTTATTTTATTTTTAGAGTCAAAAAATTCCCCTAGCTTGACTCCATAAAGAACAAAGAAGTATAAAATTTTCTTGTATGGCTATAGACAGAGATTAGATTTATGATTATAACTTCCTGTAGAGTTTACATATTCGGATAAAACTTGATACGAGGATACATAAGCACTAAGAGCGTGTAAGAAATGTAACTTCAAAAATTATGGTTCTGAATCGTAAGTAGTTCTAAAATATATAAACAAGAGCTTTTTAATATCAGGCTCCGATCTCTGCCTCATTCCAAGAAGCTTACAATTGCTTCCAGTTGTTGCGAACGAACAATATTTTAATGGCCGATTGATCGATTTTTTGTAGCTGAGAGAAATACAACAAACGTTTCCATGTGTTTCAGGCACGCGAATTTCGTATTTGGCATGTCGAGTACAAATAATCAAGTGCGCATTTCTGGGTATGCATAACCAAGACATCTAATATACATTTTATCAACTTCTACCTATCTGTGTACATACGTATGTATATATATACTATATACTATATATCTTCGGGTTGACTCATGTTGTTGTTTCAGCCAACACGAACCAAACTGCGAATGACGCAGAACCTAACGGAAACAGCTCAGCAACAACCCCGTGAGCATTTCCAAAACCTGAAGAGAAATGCAAAGCCAAATAATGCATATATTTTTTATATTGTCTACGACGTTTTCGACTCAATTTGGTAGGAACAACTTTTTGTTCTAAACCAAAGTCTGCCACAAATGGAGAATGCCAACCGGCCAGGCCAAGCCAAGCCGAGCAGCTGTTTCTGAGGCGGCGCCTGACCTTCATGATGCGGGCAATCACAACAACAACAACAACAACAACATTTGTCACAATACGGAAACGAGTAATGTAGAAGAGCATGCTTGTTGTTGCTGTTTTTTGCAGAATAAATGGCAATTTAAATAAATTGCAAATTGGTTGGGAAGAAAGCAACTATGGTGACAAGCGTGACTGCAAATGCTAAATGAAGCGTTGAGGACATTAGAACAATAACAACAAATTTACGACTATTTTTGAGAGAGAAAAAACTAAAAGAAACAACACGCCCATACTTTGCAGTTTGACGGTCACTGTGCAGGCACAGCTGTGCACAATGCACCTATAACTGTAACAGAGAAAAAAAGACGCACGAAAATCGTTATCGCCAAGGAATATTTTTGCAGCAAATTGAGCGAAAAATGCTTATTTCGCAAAAATAGCAAATTTGAAACCCAAACGTTCCACACACACACACGAACAGAGAGAAAACGCAAGCGAAGGTTGTGTGCAAGATAAGGCAGAAAAACCAGTTTCTTGCTGTTGGCCAATAAGCAAAAGAATAAATCCCATATTCTCAGGGACAAACAAACGTTGGCGTTTTGCCTGCACTTGGCGTTGACTACCTGCCCCTGACCATGTGCGCAGCGCCAACTGAAGAATATAATTACAAAACATTATATGGGCATACTTGTATACATCATATATATGCATGTGTGGGTTCGTTTATGTGTCAAGCAACCGATTACATAAAGATATCACAAAACATGAGGGGTGGGCAATCAGAGTTTGTTTCACACACACATTCAAATATACATACATAGGTGCAGGTTATGTTCATACATATGTATATACAAATACCAAATTTACTCACGTTGCATTATCCTTCGGCACAATTTGCACACAATCCTCTTGTTCCAGCTCCACGTCCATGTCGGAATTAGTTGAGTTGTCCTCGCTATCACTAACTAAAATAACTTCGCCGTCCATTCAATCGTTCGGTACTGATAAAAACTTGAAACTGACTTTTTTTTTTGTATATTTTTAAACAATTTTGGTTTTAATTTGTGTTTTGAGTTTTTAAAAACCGTTCACATGCATATATTTTCCGTCACACTGTGATTATTTTTTCGTGCGTTTCTTTTTTCTTTTATATATGTACACACACACGCGAGATTTGCACTCTTGCCTCCGCTCCGCTCTCGCCTAACTGCTTCGGTGTTAGCCTGCGCACGCTGCAGCTGATTGATTGATTTTTTTCTTGCTGTTGTTGCTCACAAGTCCGACTTGGAAATGGTTGTTACTGGAAATTTAGCAAGCCGTTCGAATTAAAACAATGTATAATTTATATGCTGCAACCAGTCAAAATTTTTTCAACCGAACCGCCCGACAGCGTGCGCAATAGCTACACTACTAACTAATGAGCTTGAGACGCCTTGTGGTCGTGTCGACTACTCGCAATGCTCAACTTACTCGATACTTCGATTTAGTGTGACCACATCCTAAAAAAAAGAAAATATCACAGAGACCCTGTGCCAGCTGATACAATAAAAAAACAAATAATTGCAAGTTGGTTGTTATTTAGCAGGTTTGGCGAAATTTAAAAATGCTGCTTTTTCAATAAGCTGCGTTATCTGCTTATAATAAAATGTTGCCATTTCGATGTATACGAATATGCTGTTTTCTTTGTGGTATTTATTAATATACATTAATCCATTAGTTTGCGGCTTAAACGTTAACAACACACTGTTCCATCGCCCGTCCTTTTTAAAAACCCGCACGCACTTTAGCCAACAATCAAGGTGCCCTCATCGGGGAATACGTGAGTGGGCACTTCCAGGTTAAGTGGCGCCGGGCCCTTGCGAATACGTCCAGAGGCGTCGTAGTGGGAGCCATGGCAAGGGCAATAGTAGCCACCAAAGTCACCGGAATTCGCAATGGGCACGCAACCCAAATGTGTGCACACACCAATGACCACCAACCATTGGGGCTTGATGACACGTTGCTACAGGTTTAAATGAGGAATGAGTCGGTCTTAAAATGCTGTAGACATTTGGGGTAAATTCAAAATACGTACGTCGTCTGTTTCTGGATCGCGTAGAGCTGATGTGGGCACATTCCTTTCCGTTTCAATCTCAGCCGGAGTGCGGTGGCGGATAAACAGCGGCTTGCCGCGCCACTTGAATGTGACAGACTTGCCCTCGGCAATATCGGCCAATTTAATTTCGATCTTAGCCATGGCCAGCACATCGGCCGAAGCACTCATGGATCCCACAAAGGTGTTGACCAGACCCTTGGCGGCATAGGCGGCGCCCACGGCACCAGCACCGACTAGCATATAAGAGAACGCTTTGCGTTCCTCTGCGGTCTCGTTGCGGCGACGCGCATCCTTGACAGAGTCGCGACGGTATGGCGAGAAGTCAGGCACCTGCAGATCGGTGTGAGCCTGGCGCGCAGCTGCGGGAAAGGGGATCATTAGATTTTCACAGTGTTTCTGAACATTGAAGGCAAAGATTTGTTGTGTGCGGTTAGCGCGCTCTGTGCTTCACACGTTGATTCGCAAATCATTTGTTTTCACTTGGTTTTGGAGGTGGAGGTTATGTTGAAATTACGTAAGGAAAGTGGCCGTCGCCTCCTTGCTGGCCAGGAAAAACATTTCCTTCCAATTGCACTACGGGCTGGCAGCCCCACACACATATATTTTTGCTCTCCACTCGGACATTATGTAATTTTGCATCCCCTGTTGCTGTTGTTGTTGCTTACCCACTGCGTTGACAGCAGCTCCGGTGGCCTTAAGGCCACTCGCACGCACATAAGCACGGGTCACGGCGTTCATCATTTTGTCAAAATGTTTATTTTACAATTATTTGTTTAAATCGAAAATCTCTGGGCGAGACTTCTTCGTTAGCGTTGCTGTCCGTCCGCTGCTTTGCTGTGGAACCGAGCAAATTTTTTTTTTAGAATCAAGTGTCAAAACGTAATGTCAGAGAGCAGTGTGTGCACACTATTTATTGAATTAAAATTGTGGCTCAGACAAAAGCTGGCAGCCTTGAAGTGAGTGATTGGTTTTTCGGTTACAAATTTCAAACTGAAATTTTGCCAAATGTTGAATAATAGGAAAAACACATAACGTGTTTTGAATCTTTTGAAAATTTGGCATATACAGTACATCATACACACAAAACGTCCTTAATATTTTTAATATAATATTTGTGTTCATAAATAGTTTAATTAAAATTAACATAAAATTAAATTTTTAATTATTTAATTCATTGGAAAATAATATCAGAATTGTGTTTACAAACATTCTGAGTTACAAAAGCGCGATCAAAATTTATCTGATGAATAGAATTACGAATAAATAATTTCTCGTTGTCTTAGGTTTTCTGCAGACACAAAAATATTTTTAAATGATTAATAGAAATATATATAAGTAGCATTTATTTCTCAAATGAAACTGAACAATATAATCGAAGGCGCATGGCGAGGTAACACAAAATTGTTCAACCACCAACCATTTTCATATACTTGTACACATTCAACAAGAGTTGAAAACAAAATTTTTTAAGTAAAGCTTTGCTATATGTCAGATTTGTGCCCCATTGGTGGGGAGCACCTTGATGATAATGACTATGTAGTATATTATAATCCGTATTACTGTGTAGAATAATCTGTGTTTTGTAATCTTTGATTTAATATTTATTTCTGAGTACCTAAAATATATTGTTCAAAGAGTTGAAAGCATTCTACAATTAAGTGTTCTCCAGCGTTTATGTTGCCATTGTTACCCCGCTAACGGGGCTGCCCATTTGGCTGATTGGCATTCCTCGCCTTTTCTTTCACCTTTGGCAATTGCATTTTTAGCTCTCAACCCACCCGTTGTCCGTCCAACGTCCGTTCTGCTTGGCGAAGCTGTTTTTCCACCCTCGCGATTTAATGAGAACTTTGCTGTGATGAATTAGCAAATGCAAGGGTTACGTGGAAATGGAAAACCGGTTGCTAACCTCCACCACCACCACAACCACTACGAGATCGCAGTCGCCCAGTTTTCCGACTGCATTTTCCATCTTCATGCGCAAAGTGGTGAGCTATATGATGCCATTGATGAAGCAGCCTGCGCTTTGAAGTTCTTTGTAAATGGCTTAGGTTTGGAAGTGGAATTTGGAAGCTGGGGTAGAGAGGTAGAGGAGGAAATGGCTTAATTAATAATTGTGTTAAAAGAAAGCATAAACAGAAATATTCCTACGTATGACCAATTGTATGTTGAGAATATTTTTCCAAATTGATTGCTGGCTGCCGACACTGCGGTGCTTACCAGATGCAGAGATATCGATGTAGCTTCGGAAGCCTTACAGCAGTATGTAAGTAGTTTCGAGAAGTGGGCTCAGAATTGGAACATTGGTATCAACGCCAGCAAGTGTGCGAATGTCACATTTACAACAAGGCCGTCGTCATGCGGAGATATCACAATGTTGGGGTCCACGCTCAGTCATACAAATTCGCACAAATATCTTGGTGTCATTCTGGACAGAAGACTCAACTTCAGCAAGCATACAACAATGGTCAAGCGATCGGTCATGGCAAAAGCCGGAAAGATGGCATGGCTGCTTGCACCCTGCAACAAGCTGTCTCTGCACAGTAAGGTGACAGTATACAAGTCCATATTAAGTCCAATATGGAAGTATGCGCTACCAATTTATGGCATTGCCGCTGCATCGAACCTAAATAAAATAAGAGTTGCGCAAGCTAAAATACTCAGAAAAATATGCAACGCTCCCTGGTATATGCGCACTAGGGACATCGAAAGAGACTTATGTGTCCCCAAGGTTGGCGATGTCATTCAAATGCACGCAAGCAATTACGAGAAGCGACTCGGCAGTCACCCCAACGCACTAGCGAGGCGGCTCCTGTCCAAACCTAAGAAGAGAAGATTGAAGAAGTGCCATCCAAAGGATCTCCCCACAAGATCCCTTGTATAAAATATATAATATATATCATAAAATATAATTTCATTTCTAATGTAAAACATTGTAAATATTGTATATATGTACATAGATATAAGTGCGTCCTATAGATGCTTACTATAGACAACTTTTGTATTCCCTAACTTTCAACTAGCTTAAGCTGCCATATTGGTAGTAGAAAACTAGTTTAATAAATTGTATATATGTAAAAGAAGAAAAAAAAAAAAAAAAAAAAAAAAAAAAAAAAGATTGCTGGCTGCCCCACGCTGATCTCATCGGCGCCCACAAACAATAAACGCATAAAATATCAATAAAAACAGGCAAAATATTGCATAAAAAAGAGAAGCAGCAACAAAAATATATAAATGTGTAAAAATAAAGCGTGCGCGCACAAAAATTTATGGAAATTAGTTATGCGCATAAAAGTAGGCAACAAATTGTTGTAACTTGTGTTCTAGTATGTGGGTGTGAGTGTGGGTGTGAGTGTGTGTTGTTGCTACTCGTCGCAAACTTTAAAACTGAGATGCCGAAGTGCCACCACCCCCTCCCCCCTCTGGCACATATAGAAATATGGTGCAAAAATAAGGCAGTAAAAAGGCGAGCGAAAGGAAAAAACAGCAACAACAACAACAACAGCAACAATTGCTGGCAAAGTAATTCCTTTGGCGCCAGGCTTGTGATTATCGAAAGTAGTTCTTTTTGATGTCGAAAGTTTGTGCACGCTTGGGCCAAAGTCA
Organism: Scaptodrosophila lebanonensis; assembly: GCF_003285725.1. Taxonomy (NCBI): domain Eukaryota; kingdom Metazoa; phylum Arthropoda; class Insecta; order Diptera; family Drosophilidae; genus Scaptodrosophila; species Scaptodrosophila lebanonensis. The sequence continues at coordinate 3,001,594 of NW_022060738.1, forward strand.
GGGCAAAGTGAAAGTGAAAGCGAAAGTAAGGAAAGCGGCGCCCGCTTCTATGTCAAGCGGAAATCTGCGCACATAACGGCGCCTCTATGTACTTGCCACATACACACACACACTTACACACTCATACATATACGAGTATACCCATGCATACACGCATGCACACATAAAAGTGCGTGAATTTTTGGCAAAAACACAAAGCAACAACAAAAACAACCGCACTTTCAACGGCAAAGTTGAAACTATGACGCGTAGGCGATGAGAATTCTGCCAGAATCGGGCACCGAAATCGGGCCCAGACCCCCCAAAACCCCCCAAAACAGAAGCAGCAGCAGCTGAAGCAGCCGCAGCAGCGACGTTGCCTGCGTTACACTTTTCAGCAACTTTTACACGGTCCTGGCGCCAACTACAACAAAACCAGCAACAACGGCAAAACAGTTTTTGCCTATTTTTCAACCCCAAGCCTAAGGGGGCTGCTGCCCCACGCCCCATGCCCCATGCCCTAACCATTGCCACTGACACTGCCTTCATAGTCGATGCTCCACTTTCGTGTGCGTGTGCAGTAGAGATGGGTGCGTGACACGTATTTGTTAGCATTTCCATGGCATCCCTCAAAGGCAAGGGAGAACGAAATATACTTCACCGATCCCGATCGATTTTTCTGACTACTCGCACTAGAGTTCTATTGTCTGAATAGTATGTATATGAATCAATCCTAAGTGTTAAATAGAGTGCAAAAGAGAAGTCTGGGAGAAGGCTTTCTGGCAAACATGTTTAGCTATAACAAGTTTATGCAATCTCTTACTGTCGCAAAAAAATGGGTAAAAATATACGCCTGAATTCACAGATTTTGCCTGATCTTATTGAACAAATTCTTCCGTTCTTATACATTTTTCGACCCATGATGTTATCCTATCTAGGCATCACTATCTTTTGAGTGCATTGCTTGTTACTACCTACTTGTATTAATAGCTCTGGATTTCAGTGTGTATTTTATGTATATATGTACAAATTGTCTAAAATCGGTCTACTTGTATTATTAAGATATTTAAAAATAGCTTATGACAGTAGAGTAGAGTCCTTATGTCTATAAAATTGTAATCGAAAACCAACTATTGACAATGTTCGGACTTGGTGTTTTAGGGAAAATACTTGGATAACTATTTCTTGAGTTTCTAAGCAGTTTTCGCCAGCTTATATATTTTAACCTTATAGTATATAGTTAACAATTCTTAATTATTTTTTTAATTGAGAATTTTTTATTAGCAAGTTTTTTGTTAGAATTAATTGACAAACAAATACGGTTTTTGAAAAACGAAAGTAAAAACTTATTTCTTGAAATGTGGTAAAATGTTTTAATTTGTTTGACATGTTAAGAATCGAGGAATACTCGGCTGAGTTTCTCGTTTAGTATTAACTTTTAATAATTAGGAATATACTTGTATTTATTATGACATTTTGGATATGCAAACTGTGTCCACGATAAAAATAAAATGACGGAACTATCCTTAATCTGTTAAGCCGACTCTGAAATGTCGCGAAGGGACAATATTATAGGCGAGCTACAGGAAAATCTACTTAATCAGTATCAGGCAATAACAGACCTCTTAAACGGATGAAAACAGGCACTAAGATATAGGGATCAGATACAGATAGGGGATTTTCCAATTAGGAATCGAAAGGAAAAAAGCAACGTTAAGAAGTAGCAAAAAATTAAATGGCTTACATAATAAAGTTTCGCTGAAAAACCAATTTCTTATCCGAACTTCAGGGCTAACGATCTGATATATGGGGAAGAGCCGAGCAGCCAGGTGTAGTAACGGTTTATTTTTTTCTTTTTCTTAACACAAAATTAAATATATATCTACTTATATATCTATATATATTATAAATCCAGAACAAGTGGGCCAATTCTCATTATTTTTGATTTGTTGTATCTTCCCAAATAGGAGAATAACTATAGAAAATATTGCTTTCAACTGACGTCTTTCGGTGCAACTAAAATTTGCGATAAATTGAATTATCAATTTTTACGAACCGAAAGGCATATGCTGGCTACAGGGAAAAGTAAAATGAGACGAAACTCTCTACTTACGGGTGTATGATTGGCCAGATATATCGAAATGTGAACTCAAAATCAATAAATTATTAAAATCATATTTGCCGGAAGGATGGCAAGAGGAAGGGGGGATGGGCACAATTGGTTTAATGATCACGCGCCCATCTCTAGTGTGCAGCATTGCTGCTGCGGCTCCTGCTGCCGCCGCTTATCGCAACATCAGCCAAGCATAAAGCCGACTCTGGCGCTCCCTCGGCGCCCGCCAACAGCAAAACTTGAAAGTGGAAAATTGTGCGTCGCAGCAAAGTTAGAGCGAGCGTAAAGTAAGTGACGGCCTGCCTAACTGCCTAACTGCCTGACTGACTGACTGACAGACTGACAGACTGACTGACAGACAGTAGGCGGTGTAGGCGATGGGAGGCACCCCTGCCTCGACGCTAAGCCGCACTAAACAGAGGCATTGCCGGCACTTCCACTTCCAACCTTGCGCTTAAGCCTTGTCGCATGCAAAAGCCATTTACTCGCTTACTCCCTTTCTAGGGCTTCCTGCCATGCGGCGAAATGAAAATTAAATGAAAAAGGATTTCTGTGCGTTTCACAATTTTTCGTTGCAACATTGTCAGCTTCGTCAGCATCGTTGTGGCCCATTTTCCATGCAGCCTTTTTGCTTTGCTCAGCGCGTTTTGTTTTGTTTTTTTTTCTTGGCTTTTTCCTCCTTCTTTTAGCTTCAGGTTTCCGCTGCTTCGGAAAATGTAGCACAGCTGGCAATCATTGTAGCTGTACTTGCTGCTTTGGTTTTCATTTAAAGATGTTACTCCTGTGCCTGTGCCTGTTCCTGGTCTGGTGTGGTTCGTCGTTCGTCGTTCGTGTTGTGCCCTCCAGCCTGTCTCGATGTTTGCGAGTCTCTGCCACATGCTTAGCCGACGCTTTGTTGCCTGGCTAAGGGCTTTGTTGCCTTGTCCCTGAACGGGCACTTTGTCGCCCGGATTAAGCTGACCATGACAATGGTCGAGTGGTATGCTCGCACATTAAAGCCTCACACATAAACATTTTCGACTTTTTAATGAAACGGAAAAGCCACACAGAGAGGCAAAGTCAAGCCTTCTGGCATTGTTAAAGCTTTTCGCCTTTTTTGTGGTTGCTTCTCTAATCACAAATTCAATTTTTTGCTGTTATTATAATCAATAAATTGTATAAATTATATATATTAAAAATGTTTATAATATGCAGGCAGCTTGGCATAGAACTATGGGGAATCACACAATTCGAGTTTGTTCCAGAGCAGGTTCTCTGGACTCGATCCACGCCGCAAACTTTATCGCAGAAGCGCAGATATCGAAGTCAAGAGTTGTCCTAAATTTAATCATTTTTCAACCCATAAACCAGATCCTTAACTAAAGAAGAGCACGGAAAAAATATGTATATACATATATTATATATGTGTATTATAAAATAAAACAAAGTCGTGTTTGCTAAATCACTTACAGATGAGAAATGGTTTGACAACTTTTTATGATCTTTGATTTCTTGGATTTGGCCCAATCTCGTAATCGCACGCGAAGATCATCGCGTGCTTCATAAGAGAAGAGTTGCTTCAAGTGCTGGTTTGAATCGAATCGCTTTTCAATATAATTCCACAATTAATTACAGCTCGTATCCTTTTGTATTATGGATGTTGCAGGTTTCTTGGGACCCATAAATGACTTTATTTGGAGCAGAAATTTCGAAAAACTCTGATTCCATCCAACATTTAAGGTCATTTCTGTGCGAGAGACTACGTTTTCGACTTAACGGACCCAAGGCTGAATTCATTATATAATTGATTCATTGTAGCCGCTTGAAGACACAGAACATAAATACATCAACATTTTCTTCATAGGCAATATGGAGAAACAATTTGATTGACGTTCAGCGATCAATACTGGTATTGGAAGAGTAATTATTCAAGATCTGCAGCAAACTTTATGAACATCATGCATTGGTTCGACAAGATCAGAGATCAGAGACGCCCAATTCAACGACCCAATAATAGAGGACGTCGCCATTGGGATTGTGGGTGAGAAATCTGAAACGCGCAATATTGTGCTCACACGGCACAATTAGGCAATTAATCCTTTATTTATCCTATCGTCTTCTTTCTTTAAAGTTTAAATAAAAATGTAATTTTCGTTTGTCCCTGATGCAGAAACCCGATGGAGCTTAAGCCCAAAGGCATTTTATAATTGGGTTTAAAGATTGTTCAAGATTCCACATTAGAAACATTCCCATTCGCCTCTATTTAATCTACTCGATTGGATTACTCATCTGGATCGAATATATTTTTTTGATATCGCACCTTGATTGAGCTGTGTCGATTTAAAGGTTATTTTATATATTTTCGTTCTGAAATTGTAGGAACTTTTCAACACGTTGTGTTCTAAAAGGAATTGTTGGCAACTTGGAGATGGGGAAAATATGCTTAATAGAAGACCAATTTAAAAACCAATTATAACCAATATATTAAAATAGACCAAATTTAACAACAATTAAAATAACGCATAAATATAATAATTTGTTTAAAGTGTGTTGAGGAACAAGGGGCGTCCTGAAGATACAGTTATGAGTGGAAAAGCGGAAATGTTTAATGGTGCTGCGGGAAAATTAGTCAGTAATAATTGCAAAGTGTAAGTATGTACTGGACTCTTTGATGGATTGTGTTCAATAAGTGGATTTATTTAGTTATTCACCATTAGGAAGATCACTATTAATAGAAGGCGTACCTTAATTATCGATAACAGAATTATAAAATATTAATATTTACATGAACCTGGGGTAGCGGGATCAAAAAACTAGAGCAACAATTTTTAAAATTAAAGAAAATGTTGGCATAGATAAAACGCACCTTTCTTTTGTTATAATCATAACTTTCCCAATAAAAGGAAATGCGATTTCCAGGTATTTGGATACTTTGGGATTAGGATTTTGTATTCCCAGCGATTGCATTTAGAATGGAAATATTTGTACTTTTGTCACTATTTGATATCGGTTCCAGTATGCGTGTGAATTTCATTTTCTTTTAAATTTGACTCGGAAGCGAATAAATCTAAATATGTCGCTATTCTTACGACATTTTTCCGTTAGCCTTGCTACATTTCTTTCGCCAGGATAGTTACTCAAACAATTGTCATTAAAAATGTGCAACATTAAAAGGCTATTTTATTTTGTGGGAAGCAACTAAAGAAACTCTTCAAAGTTTGCCGAAATGGACTAAAAAAAAAAAATAAAAGGATATGCTTGAAGCGACGAAGCCTGCCCTAAATACGAACAAGCGGCTTAAAAACACACACACACGCGCGACTAGTCGACTTTGGGAAGGCGAGAACAGGCAAATAAGACACGCAGCAGGCAACAACAAAACAAAGCAAGGAGAGCAGGATGAAGGAAAAATAGAAAAAAACAGAATACCAGAACATGGAGGAAGCACAATAAAAAGCAGCAGGAAACTGCGCTTTCGGCTGCGTTTCGGATCGGAGCCTAACATTGCGGGCGGTTGAGGAGGTAGTAGGTGGTGGGCATCGGATGCGGACACGGACACGGACACGTTTACGCACAGCCGTGTCGGCGTCCGCACGAGCCGGTACGTTGGTGGCACTCGCATGACTCAGGCCAGGCATAAATCTAAAGCGAAATTACATTATTTTGTCATTTGCCCACAAGTTGGCCGCCCCCAAGTGGGTCGACGGGGCCATGAAAAATGCCGCTCGTGCTGCACTGTCCTGGCCGCAGGGCATAAAACACTGTCAAAAATAAACTTGGACTTGCCATGGCAAGAGGGGATGGGGAGGGGGAGGGGTCGGTCGGTGTTGAGCGGAGATTGGGTTGGGGTGGTTGGTGTGGTTGGTTGGGTCGACAAAAAATGCAAAAGCTCTGGGGTAAAAGTTTTTTTCATCGTGCAAAGTACATTATGTGCATTATGTGAGGGGCGGTTGGGAGGGAAGGGAGCGAGCGGGTTGGGAGGACTCTGCAAATACACAGGCATCTAAGGGCTGGGCTGGGGCTTGGCGCGTGTATGTGTGCGTGTGTGTGTGTGTGCGTGTGGGGGGCGGGGGCTGCGCAAGTGAAAGCGAAAGTGAAATGCAAGGCGCGTAACGCAACGCGCTGCTCACGCGTCGCGGTCGCTTTCGCTGTTGCGGTCGCTGCCGCTGCCGCTGTCGACGTTCCCGTTGCGGCTGCCGTTTAAAAATATCCTTCGTTGTGGTGCTTTGCCAAGGACATTGAAGCCATTAAAAATGTAGTGGAAAGCTCTCACGCCGCTTTCGTCGCATTTCTTGCAAGCAGCAGAGCGCCAACAACTTTCTTGAGACTGCACTCGCTCTGCTCTCACCAATACCAACACCAACACACTCACATCTACACACACACACTGTCTCTCTCTCTCTCTCTCTCTCTCTCTCTGTGACTCGGTTGCTGGCGCTGTTCTGTTGCATTGTTTATAACTATTTGGCTACTTGTTAACCGCAAGCGGCGAAATAAAAAACATTGCCTACTTTTGAGCGCAGGCGCCGTCGCTCCACTGCATGCGCGCACTTTCACTTTCGAGCAGAGCTTCGGCAATGTCCCCATCGCTATCGCTACCGTTGCCTTGTCCTTGCCTTTAGCTCTGTTTTCACTTTCATTTCAAAAACCCTGAAAGTTCGTCGACGTCGTCGTCGTCACCGTCGCCGTCACCGTCGTTGCTGTTTCAGTTTCTGTTGACTTTGAATTTTGTTGGCAGGCGACAGCCAGGGGCGACTCTCTCTTACACACACACACACACACCTACACACACACACACACACACACAAACGCACACGCACGCATACAACTTCCGTTTGCGCTGTGTTGGTTGTGGGCTTCCGGTTTTGTTTTTACAACTGATAAGGCGTCAGGCATTCAGTCACGATGGCGAAGAGGTTGTGCGGAGCGGAGGGGGCGCTTGCACGCGCGCACCCAAAAAAGTATGCTATGCTTTTTTGCGCTTTGGCTTTTCAGCGCAAATCCACATACATCCATACATATACATACACATGTACATACACATACATACATATTTAGATGCGTGTGTGTGTGTGTGTGTTTTGGGAAGACGACCAGCAGGCGCCGCGTCGCATGCCTTGTTATTCTGCTTTTGTTGTTGCTGTGCGTTGCAAGGATCAAGGACGTTCAAGAAAACAGGCAGGCAGCTGGGCGTGGGTTTCTCTTCGTATCCGTGGTGCGTATGGTGTGTTTTGTGTCTGTGTGTCTGTGTTTCTGTGTGCCTGTGTGTCTGGTGTATGGGTGTGTTTTGTGCGCTTGCTTTGGAAAAAATGCAGGGCGTACATTTCATTTCATTTACTCCACTTGCCGCTCCTCCACTTCGCCTTCGTTTGCTCGGCCTCGCTTTCCTCTGCGCCGGCCTCTTCGTCGTTGCTTCGACTTAGACATGGGTTTGAGTTTCGGTGTCTGTTTTTTCTCGACTGCGCTTTGCAACTGTAAATGTGCCTATGTACAGCATTGCGTGTGCTTATATGTATGTACTTATGTATGTATGTTTGTATGTATGTATATTTTGGGTGGACGAGTATGTGTGTACGCATTTTGCGTGCGTTTCTGGCCAAAAGTTGGGCGCCAATGCGTCGACGTCGTCGCCGACTGCGTCGTCGTGACTGCGTCCAAAAGCAGTTGCGTTTTCCCTTCATTTTCCAGCAGGCCTTTTCACTCACTTGCTCACAAGCCCTATGGGCCTGCAGTTTCTTGGCCTCGCACAGTTGGGTCAATGCTACCGCAGCTGTTGCTAAGTAGATGACCTATAACTACAAATAAAGAAGCCCAAGTTGAATACTACATATATATATATATATATATATATATATATATATATATAAATATAGATGTATAATCAAAAATTATACATTTTTCACATTTATACAAAATCTAGTCTTAGTATAATTGTCTTTATAGCTACTATACTTTGTTTATTTGGGAATTGATTAATTCCTTTAATGTTAGGAGCTTCTGATATAGCTTTACCTCGAATTAATGATAAAATGCTTCACGTACTTGATGAACTCTTATAACAGTAGCTTAGGGAAATTTCATTTAATTAAATAAAATAATAAAAGCAAAAACGTTAATATTTTAATTATCGAATAGAAAAATAAAATCCATTTAGTTCAGAAAACCTTCGAAAAATATAATGTAAAAGGAGCGAAAAACAAAACAGATCCTTATTAGAATGTATTATTTCCGAAAATCACATTGCTTGTTTCCCACAAGTTGGTTTCATGCTGTCCGATTTTAATGATATAGTGCACCGATTCTGTTAAGATTGGGCTTCCATGACAACCGTAAGAGATAGCGAACTAATTTTAATGAAACTTAAGAATATTTCGAGGTACTGTGGAAATTAATATTAATAATTAATAATAAATTAATAATAAATACATTAAAGAAATTCTTTAACATCTGATTAGATTAATTTTCTTATAATTAATATGCACCTGGTTAGCAGTGGTGTTGTGTTGGGTCTATGTTTATCATTTAGGAGCTTTTTTAGAAAAACTATTGATCTTTTTGGGCCGAAAAATCGATGTTTGGAGTGTAATAAAAATATATCCTTTTAATGTTAAATGATATTAATATCAATGTTTATTATTATTTACTAAAGTAGTGCACGGTATAAAAGTATTTTAAGCAAAACGAAACGTATACGTAATAATTTTTTGGGAATTTAAGAAAAAATTGCTGCTTTAGTTCTTAATAAATGATGAAAATAAAGGGAATACATTATTCAAGAAATAAAGTAATAAAGTATTATTGATATTTTTTGAAATAAATAAGCTAGAGGCAGCTATTGCTCAACCTTTTTTGTTCAATTATTGTAGATTATTCTCTAAAAAGACTTGATAGTACAAATGTTTAAATGTATGTATAATTTTCTTTTTAAATTAAAATGGAGTTGTTTGTTTGAATTGGAAAATTCTACATGAAAAACAACATATAGTTGATCAAGAAGGTAATTATTTCAATCAAAGAATCGAATTTATAAATTTTTTAAAATTTGTTATAGCATAGTTATAAATAAAATACGGAGGTAGAAAATTGAAAGTGCTCAGAATTTTACAAACCTCGGGCTCTAAGAATATCCCCTTGCCTACCCTCGCTCAACCTCTTTGGATCGAATTGTAGCTTAAATCTATTATTATCAAAGATGTTTATATAGAGTTCTATTATTTAGCCCGAAAGATATTTCCCCTATTGTATGTATGGCTTTTAATCAGCTCTACGTCCTGGTTATATTTCTTTGAAAAGCTGTAACGAATGTTGTGTAGTCCTATTCCTGTTTTTTGGAAATGTGTTGTGTGTGGACTCAATTTTGGCCCACTGTGCACTGCGCCGTCACATTGCAGGCCATTATTGCGAACGCCAGTCATGGCATGCCTCCCCCGCACCCCATCTCAGCAACATCTCCTCCCAGGAGCTGGCACTCGCTGCGTTTGTAATTTTGGCGCTTTTGTGCGTGTAACTGCAGCGCTTGGCTTGCGATGGCGATGGCGATGGTGGAGTGGAGTGGTTTGGGGTTTGGGGTTCGGGGTGGAGTGGACGCATAGGCGGCTGTTTGGTTAGCTGGCTGGCTGACTGACTGGATGGGTTGGTTGGTTGGTTGGTTGTTTGGGGTGTGGGGGTGGGGCATGTGAGTGACGTTGATTGCTGTTGTCGCACGCTGGTGTGAGGCGACAGAGCGACGCCGAGTATATAGTCCTATATGTATAAAGGCAGTGGCAGTGGCAATGGCAGCAGCAGCTTAGCCTTCCCTTTTAGCTGTTGTTGTTGGTGCGTGTGCACGCACAGAGCAGCAGCGGCGGTGTTGGTGGTCGCTGTAGGCGTAGGACGCCTGCCTTGCTGTCAAATTGCGTAGTTTTTCACTGCAGGAAAAGTTGCCAGTCGTTGGCTTTCCTTATGTGGGTCGCAATCGAGGCCTGTGTGGTGCATAGCAATGAGTAACTGTAACTGTATATAAATATATGTACACAGATATATATACATACATGTGTATGTGTGTGTGTGTGTGTGTGTGTGTAGGTGTTCCCTTTGTATGTGTGTGAGTGTGCGTTGCGGTGCGTTAGTTTAAAGTTGTCAGCTCGGTGCGCTGTGGGAGCTGGTGGGCGTCACAGCCTCTGCATGAATTTTCTTCTAGACCAAAAGTTTCTGGCGGCTTTTCCGAGAACTGGGCAAGTGTCTGCATGAAATTCTCTTTGAGGTTTGAGGTTTTGGGTTCATACACATTCTTCTTTCAATTCTTTCCCCGACGCTTTCTTTCTAATAAAGTTGGACGAACTTGGGTTGGGCTGAGTCGAAGCAGCTTGCCACTGAAAAAAGTTGATGAATAAGTTTAAAGCATCAAAGAAGTTGCACTCTTTAGGATTCTCTAAATGGATGAAGAGTGTGGCAGTTTTTAGTTACAGACTGTATTTCGAGAAACTATGAACGTGCTTGCCAAACGTAAAAAGCTTAAAATTATGTATTTATATTGAAAGTTTCTATAAATATACATATGTAGTATATAGTTGGCGCAAATTTTTGACGATACCCCAAATATTCAAACTGAAAATTCAAAATGAAATCAGGCCAATACCTTGCCTTGCATTCTTATGCAAATTAATTTATGATTAATATTTATACAGCTTGTTTTTTCTCCTAACTCGTGTATTTCCTGCGAATAAATATCCGGAATAAATAATAAATAATTTTATTGTATGCAACCCTATATAGTATTATTTGGATATTCTATTTATATTCCAGAAACAAGGAAAGGTTCTAATAAATAACCTCGATTTGAAACAAATGTTTCTTTGAGTTTGAGCAATACTTTCCTTAAATGCTGGACACAACATACCTTTCATAAACGGTATAATTTGTATTTTTCCTAACTAACCGTTATTTGTTGTTTACATGTAAAAAGTTCGAACTGTGGTATTATTTTAATTTCATAAATGTTATTTAAAATTACAAGTTCAAGTACATGTTTTTCCCTAATCTGCTAATCCGATGAGAGTTCACGACAGATATCGTCCCAAAACATAATTATAATCGGAAACAACATTAATACTAGATTTTATAGAAAATAATAAATCTTTGTATTCTTGGAAACCAGTTCTGTTACCTTTTTCTTTTCATATAACCTATGAACTATAAATGTTTATGTGTTCTCATAATAATATCTTTACCATACATTCTAACATGAATTTAAATTTTTTTGTTTATGATTCTCTACTAATTTATTTCAAATACATATATATTTGTATTATCCTTCGATAGTTGTTGGTACCCTTGATTTTTTTTTTTAAAGTAGAACATAAAAACCCGTTGTGGACAACAAAAAATTGAATTTTAATTCCCGATTGCTGCTTTGCTATTTAAAATACTGCAATTCTTCATTCACATTAAATTCGAATTTCTTGTTTCAATGTCACCAGGACACAACGCATTCCCACCTGGAGTGATTTTGTAATACCCACCGCCTCCCCAAACCTATTACTTTCACTTCGCTTTAAAACACAATCTCAAAAACGTCAATCAAAACAAAACGTCAAGCGAACTCTGGCAGCAGCCAACCGCACAAGCCCATCTACTTGCCCCACACCCCTCCCCGAACAACGCTTTCTCAATTCATTTCACCCTCCCCCCATCCACTGGACAAACTGTTTCTAACTCATTTCGCTAAAGCAATGAGCGCAATCATTTTACATTTTCCAAAATATGTACACGCTTTTCAGCTTTGCGAGAGCTTTGTTGTTGTATTTGTTGTTGCTGCTGCTACTGCTGCGGATGCTGCAGCAAAAAAAAAAAACAATTAAAAAACTTTCAGGATTAAATGTATTTGTAATTATTACCAAAAATGCCAGGCGCGTTGTTGCTTCTCTCTCTCTTCTTCTTGTAGCCGTTGTCGTTGTTGTTTTCGTGCCTTTGAGCTTTGCTTTGCTTTCATAGTTGCTGTTGTTATTGTTGCTGTAATTGCTGTCGTGCTGATAAGAAATACACAGAAACACACACGCACACACGCACACACGCACACATACAGCTGCAGACTCGGCTCTATGTAAAAGCTTTTTAGAGTACATAACATGCAGGAAATAGCAGCCGCAGCAGTTCGACGCCGTGAGAGAAGCGACGCGACGCGACGCGACGTCGACGTCAACGCAGCAAGCGGTAAATATGTTGCATTGACAAAAATTCCACGCGCAAAGGCTCGCCCAAACTCAAAGATATTAGACACACTCACACGCACTCACACACACACACACAGACACACACACACACATGCTCATACTACAAATGCAGAGTAATTATGTTGCCAGCATCCCAGCAGGCCGGCCCGTCTCTTGCCTCTGGGTCTTTGATATTTTTAGTTAGAAAATGTTTGTCTCTCCTCTCCCACTCTCCCTCTCCCATTCAGTGCACGACGCTTGAGTTGACGTGTTACCACTAGTTGTGCGTCGACGTTGGCAGCGACGCGGGCGGCTCAGCGCAGCAGCTCATTGAAATTTGAGGATTTTTGTCTCAGTGCCCTAATTAATTTTACGTACCATGAAAATCATTGTTTGCTGCTTTGCTTTTCTATTTCGGCATCGTTCATGATGTTGTTGTTGTTGCTGCCATTGGGGGCTGTCGTTGTCATTGCTGCTGCTGCTGCTGCTCCTGTTGTTGCTTTTGTATTTACATGGCCTCCGCTGGTGCGTGCGTAGGTGTATTTGTGTGTATGCGTGTGTGTATGTGTGTGTGTGTCTGATAACAGAAACCTGTGAACGATGCAGGAGCTTCTGCTGATGGTAAATGAAAATATTCTCGCAACTAGTGGCCTACACTGGAATATAAATTAACATAAATAAATCTCTTGCTATTAATATAATGAACATACTATATTGCTTGATTGGAATTCGAACTTCTCTTCTACTAATACCTGTACAATTACCAAAAGAAAAAAGTTTAAGGAAATTTCAAAATAAGCTCTACAAGATAATCATAATCTGATCACTTAACTCATTTTTTTTTTAATTCCATGCACTATATCTTACAGATTGTATTGGAACAATTGGTGCAGAAATCAGAATTGTTAATCAACCCCCTTTTCTCTACCATGTCACATTCTCATGAACATTAGGTGCTCAGAAGTTAATGAGTTATTGCAGCATACTATTCGTATATATCGAAAGTTGAAAATCTGGATTTCCAATATATCAACTGCAAACTTGGCTGGAGTCAAGCGAAGCTTACGTTGCTTATAAAAATAAATAAGCTCTGTATGCTCGAATACTACTCATGCGTGTCTATAGTGTAGGAAGCATCAGGATCGTATTGAGTTGGTGGATAAGCAATTCCTACTTCCCATGGATTTAATTGCGGTCCCAACCCTTATGCAGGCAAATAAAGGCAGGCTTCAAGACGGCGATTGAACAATCAGTAGGACTGTTTGTTTTCCTTCACAAGTTGATTATTGGCACTGTAGATGTAAATTATATTTCTTTGTTTTTGCCAATGATTTGGATAAACTTTTACTTAAACGCAGCTTTGTTTAAAATAAAAACGGAATACATAGAATTGTACGATTGGCTTCTATTAATTCAATGTCTCTAGCTAATTATAGTGAGGTTTCCCTGTACCAATTCTGTAGGCAATTCAGAGCTGGTTTAAATCATCTTATCAATCAGCTTCCGGGGTTTTGTTTACACATTTCCCGTTCATCATCCCTTTTGCCAATTGTTAAATTTTAAAGTGGCCCATTTAGTTGAAGCTTTCGCTCAGTGCACTGGGGCCGGGACCAAGAACACCCTATCCGGGGCACTTGATCGCACTTAACTGCGCCATATTTCCACAACATTGTGCGTCTAAATGTCGACGACGAGGACGACGACGACGACGACGACGTCGCCTACGTCGCCTCTTGGCAACTCGAGAAAATTAGGTTATGTTTTTGTTTTCCGTTTTTTGGGTGGGCGCCGGAAACACAACACCGGTCTATGCAGGCCCAACCTGATTTTCCCCTCCCTGTGCATGTTTCCCAAAATGTTGCGTTGTTGTTGGGTGGTAATTAAATGCTGTGCGTCGTTGCTGGACCACAGCGGCAAACTTCGGCAGCAGCGCCTAATCAGGAATCGTAGGCATCGCCGGAATCGCAGGAATCGCAGCAACAACGACGAGAACAACGAGTCCGAAGACAGGAATCTCTGCCGCCGTTCATGGGGTGGAAATTATGCAAATGCGCGCATGTGCCTCTGCCTCTGCTTCTGCCACTGCCCTCTCTGCATAGGCCGTTGAAGTTTACCCAAAATGGAAAATTGTTTTTCATTTCTGCATTTAAAAATATGTTGCCAGTTGCCAACAAATGGTTCTCACAGTTTAATTAAGTTTCCGCCTTTTCACAACTCTCCGTTTAAGCCCATTCGATGTTAGCAACACAAAATGCATTGCAAGCCTTTAAAGAGGCCCTCGTTTCTTTAATGCTTATCCTTTCTGGTAGCTCCCTGCCTAATTAGCTTCACCGCATCTTGTACAAACAAACCGCATTCTTCAAACGTATCTAAGCATGTGGCACGCATTTTGCTTGCCTCTTCCTCTTTCTGTAGTTCACTCAGCTTGTTTGGAGAGCTCATGTTGCCTAGGAAACATAATTTCTCAATTGTTGGGCCAGTTTAAAGATACTAAGTGGCTAGTACTTGGCCTTAATAAGTTTTTGAAATCGTTCTACACGGCACTGGAAGGATGAAAGGATACGTTAGGAGGGCAGCCAATGGCTTGCGTGTAGGCAGAGGTATACTACGGTGTACAAATATTTGTCATATAACTGTCGAACTATTTATTAAAGCTTTCCAAATTTATATTTATTCTTTTAAATGTATTCTGTTGACTAGGAAGTAATATACAACAGGCGTACCGCACATTACGCTTTCCTTCTTTTTCCTTTTCTTTCTATGTACCTCCTCGTTTAGACTTGAATCTTCTTAATTGTGACAAAACTTGCTTGTGAAACTGAATAATAATGAAAAGGGGAGGTGGTATTCGATTTTTTTGACAACCTAACAGAATAATTTGAATTGCATTTGAATTTCAATTCGGAGATATTAATTAATTTACATAATTTAAACCCATTAAACCATTAAAGAAAGATTGACATAATTCAAGAGAAATTGCAACCTTAGAAACTTTAGAAATACAAAATAGTTCATAGAAATATTATTTGCTATTGTACGAGTATATAAACCAAAGCTTGTGACATTTATTAATTGCCTGTGATTGGGTAAAAATGGTAAAAGAAGTATGTAGCAGGTAGAAGGAAGCATCTCCAACCACATACATGTATTCGTAATCAGCATGACGTCTGTCTGGATGAACGCTTGCATTTCGGAAACAGCTGAGCGAAATTTCACCAAACCTGGTGATGTAAACGCTCATAGTCTTATCAATATATAGTTTTCTACTTTTGTTTCAAATCGGTCAACTTTAAGAAAAGTTCTTAGCCAAACAATTTCACTTCAGTACTACGCCTTCAAGCTGCAGCAGTTCGCTCTTCTTCTTCTTCGTACTTCTGCTATGGGTATAACTCAGTGGAAGATCTTTCACTGTCGGGCTCGACTGCAGCATTATCTGTGGCTTTTATTAAAAGAGTGAATACTTTTGCAGTAATTTGTAATTCTAGTCGGCCCCAACGATCTCTCAACCCAATTAGGTTTACTAATAATGCTGGTTACATGGCGGTAGAGCTTCTATGATTTATTTGCAGCGTATTTCGTTAGATGTCGTTGTGACCATTAAATTAATTGCAATTTATCGATTTCGAAATTGCAATCTCAATGACTTCGATGGCGGGTCATAAAAAATAAACCATGCACAGGAAGGGGTCATCATATTTGCCGCAGCACGAGTCGCATGAGTTTCTGCGTTTCTGTTTGTTCGCGTATAGGAGTATGTGTGTGTGTGTGACTGGCCCATCCATATACATGCACAGGCCTGGGTCTGTGTCCGTGCCCGCGGCATGTAGCAGACGCGACGAGGACGAATGCGCAGCCTCTTGTGTATAGAAATAAATTCAGCCAGACTGCTGGCCGCAGTCAGTGCCCCATCAGCTTACGTAGCTTCTACGAGTACGTGGGGCATGCTGCAGAGGCCAACTCTTTTTTGGTCCAACTAGACACTGCTTTATGCTGCCCTTTTGGGGCCACGGCAATAATGAAAAATATATGTGTGCACCATTAAAATACATCAGATAGGCATAGATCACACGACTGTTTGTTCTCGTGCTGCCTCCTTGCGAGATTGCTGCGTCCTGCTGGTCATTTGCTTGCCACATGCATTGACATTTGCTGTGCGTTCTTCTCGTTGCTGCCGCGTTATCTTTGCTGTCACAGCAACGTCAGGCCTCGCAGCTCCACACTTTCCCCACTTCCTTCTACATTACACTTGTGCTGCGACTGCCCCCTGTCCATGCGGAAGGAGGGGGATGAAGTGTACAATATATGGGGTGTAATAGTTAGGAGGAAGAGTAGTAGATGGTTTGTCACAGTTGGAGTGCCCAGTCTACAAAGTACTATGGCATGTAATTTCTGCAAATTGCATTCAAAACAATACCTTTTTCGCTTTGCTGCTTAAATGCTAATTATTGTACTCCATAGCTTGGGCAGACAGATTCGAGTTCATGAAGTGGAAATCTTTTATTTTCTTTTTTCATTTCCTTGAAACAATACAGCTTTAGGCACTTCCTTCTAACAGATACAACTTTGGAATCAGCACTGGCTGCCTTAGATCTCTTAACAAGATATTTCAGCGAGATCCCAAAAACATTGAGGAGCACTGCATTGTAG
Organism: Scaptodrosophila lebanonensis; assembly: GCF_003285725.1. NCBI lineage: Eukaryota > Metazoa > Arthropoda > Insecta > Diptera > Drosophilidae > Scaptodrosophila > Scaptodrosophila lebanonensis. The sequence continues at coordinate 3,018,502 of NW_022060738.1, forward strand.
GCGCCGCGGCCAGGTGTGAACATCCGCACACATTCCTTCTGGCAAGTAAGAAATCGGTGTGCAGCTAGTCTCCTTTAGGCTTTTGATATGTAAGCACGCATAGGTAAGGACTCAGCAGCGCTGCGAGAGCAAACAGTGTGGGTTCGAGCATCGACCGACTCTAGATATCAATAGAACTTACGGGCTATTGATCGGAAGGAAGACACGCCGCCAAACTTGGTACGCCATCAAAAGATTTCTGTAAATGCTGCAGAAATGGAGAAAAAGCGAGAAAGACTAAATTATCGTACAGAAGTACAGAAAATTAGCGTAAATCATTAGCTAAGTGAACAGCTAAAAGCATCACACTGGGCCCATTCAGGTCTAATCTAACCTATACAAGCAAACCCCCACCAGCAGTAATTGCTGAAGATTTAAGTGGCGTTAAATTTATTTCATAAGTGGTGAATAATTTGGCTAATTAATATACGATGGCTTGACTTTTCACTGCAATATACTATATTCCTTGTGAACCATTAACCTTTATATTAATTTTTTAAGCAGTTCTCACTCAGCAAACCAAATTTATTTATTCTTCGAAAAAAATCATTTTATAAATCAGAATTCACTTAACAATTGAAAGCTACAGCCAGGCAAGCAAATGATTTGTATACAAAATTGTGTTATAGGTGTACAAGGATTATTTTCAAATGATGTCCCAAAAAAGTTGGTTGTAACAGAAAACTACTTTAGAAACTTACATGAGTTCGATAACGTTGGTGGCCTTGGTCAGACCTACAGATAATTTAAATACAATCTTATTTGTACATACAAACTTATATACATACTGTAGCATGCAACGTATATCGCTACTACTGTTGGCCGAGCTGATGGTGGGTGTAGCGGCTAAGCGGAGCACGCGCTTGTTCCGGCTACGGCGGTCGTCGGCAATATGGGGGTGGTTCTTCTTTATGGCCGCAGTGCTACCTGCTCGATCGCTAATATTTAATGCCATTAAAATTCGCGTGCTTTTATTTACTTTTTTCACGGATATTTTGTTTTTGGTATGTCGGGAGGAAAGTATTAGATCGGAAAAGAAAGCGAGTACGGAAAAACTAAATTGTCGTTGTAAAGGGTTCTACCTCTGGTCTCTGCTGCGCTGCTGGTGTTGCGTCAGCAGGTTCGGTGCCCACCCTACCATGATCACCTTTGGCCGCAGGTCGAAACCGGTGATCCCTAATATTACCAGAACCTACGTCAAAAACCCACCTCTCGTCATGGCTTCTAATAAATTACGACACGTTAAAACATCGTGGTGTAACTATTCATTTAATTTAAATTTGGAATAAAATTCATTTAGGTACCTATTCGTGGTGGTTAACCATACAATAAAAATAATTTCAACCTTGCTTATCAATCGTACAAATTCATATAAAGATGTATATAATGTAAAGGCAAATAATAAAATTTATAAAATAATAAAAATTATGGTTAACAATTTAAAAATTCAAAGGTATAGGTGCAGCATCAGGGCAAAATAATATGACTGGCAAATTTAAATAATTTAAAGGAACTTTTCCATATTCAAAATTAAATTCTTTTAATTAATTTTTTGTAATTACTATAGACAGCAAGTGGCCTGCCGTATGCAGCGAACATATGACAAACAATATATTTATTGTAATAATAATTCATATATATATATTGTTTGCCGGTTTGCAGCACCCGCGCTTTCGCCCTCAAACACAAACAAAAATAAAGGAAAAAAAAAGCTCTCTCAGAGAGGCGGAGTAAATAAGTAAAGCGAGTACTCACATTCACAGCTGGTGGATCCACGTCCAAAAGATCTTTTGTGAGCGGCGGCCAGCTGAAAACAAGAACAATATTACGCGAGAGAGGCGGCGGCGTCAAAGCAAATTGCTGTACATTTTTTTTCCACTATATTGGTGGTGTTAAAACTTCTTTTCACTTTTGCCTTGTGCTAGCGCATATTTTGGCATACATAATAATACATATGTATTATTTTACAAATTTTCAGCACAATATATGCACTATAACAAAAAAAAATTTCTTCACAAATAAAAACTAATATACTCTTATACATTTCATGTACAGAGTATAAAAATTTTCAAACCATAAAATAAAAGAATGGATATCTATATAGGAAATGGGTGTCGTCTACGCCCTTTTTGAGGTTAGGGGACGGACCCTTAGCCGAATTTTGTCGCAGCTTCAGCTTCAAGCCGAATCTTCCACGTAGACCCGTTGCTGGCCCGTTCGACGCGAGTTATTATTTCCCTTTTCGGTGGCCCGAGGTCAATGACTCCACTGGGTAAAATCTCATAAGCAGCTGACTCGGCACACTACGTCCGAAACTAAAAATTGAACGGCACGCGGCGACTGTCGTATATAAAGGCCGACGGTGAACTGTCGCCTATTTCATCAGGGTGACGGAGTCGGTGCAGAGCTTTTCGGGGGGTAGGCTGCACTTGTTCTAAGACCTCGAACAAAATAGCAATTGTGCTTGAAACTGCACTTGTGCTTGATTTTGCACTTGTGGTGCCAATTCCTAACTGGAACAGCACCACAA